>NC_072832.1:19442500-19758750 GCF_027744805.1 Dunckerocampus dactyliophorus | reverse complement strand
CAGAATACACTTTACATTGGGTCTCGGTCAAGCTCGTCTATGCAGGGTGTCTCACTGTGTGATTATTTGAACAGTGTAAAGGTCAGAGGGCACAATGACTTAAATGAAGAGCAGGTCAGTGCAGCCTGCTTTCAGTAAGTGACAAAACCACACAGCCTTTTTAAAGCAGCCTGTCAATATTTAAACTCCTCTTAGGCTGCGGAGGTGTCCAAAGTGTGGCCCGGTGGCCATTTTGTGGCCTGCATCTTATATTTTTTGTTCCAAAAATACACACAAAAACAGTAAAAATAAAGAAATGAAGGAAAATATATTCAAAAAGATCTGTAAGTCATAGTTGAACGTTGAAGTGTTGATGCTAATAACAAAGCTGACATGTAGGCTGTTTGTTTTCTTATATACAGTAAGAAGTAGGATTCCTTACTTATAAATAGAATTTGTTTTGTAGTCACAGCATAGAAAATGTGTTTACAAAGTTCTAAATACGGTTCTTAACATTATTAGAGCCCTCTAGACATGAAATAACACCCTTAGTCACCTTTACACTCATATTACCCAATATAGAGAATATAAGAGAAAATAAGACAAACCAGACTCGCATTCGTGTGTGTTGCTGTAAATGTGTTCCAGTGTTGGACAGGAAGTGACGTCCGGGGTGCAGGTTTGAGTTTTACCTTGGCGTGGGCTACGGTTAGGGATTATCGTGCCTGTTGAGAGATCATTCAAACTTGCAATAAAAGCCTCTTGTTCTGGCGATCACATCTGGTGCTTGTGTGTCTCACCCAACATTATAGTAACATTACTGACACCTAGTGACAAGTGTCGAATACTACATATCATCACATCTTTGAATGCGTCTTCTGAATGCCTTACACACTAAGTCCCCAACCAACAACACAATTGGTTCCAGACGACCGTTCGCAAGTCGATTTGTTCTTAAGTCGAAATTTTTTTTATATTACCAATTATATACTGTATAGTAGGTACTACATGTATGTGTATACATATATACATATATGCGTATGTATGTAAATATTAGTTTGGACGTAGTAGTAATATTAAACGAGGATAATTAATGAAAAAACAGTAATAAAAATGATATAATAATACGTAATGATAAATGTTATTTACCTTTGAAGAGGAGTGGTCGAGCATACGTCGTTGTGGAGGAGGAGGAGGAGGAGTTATTGAAAAAAGGACAAGTTGTCGTCGTCGTTAGACTCTTCTAAAAGAGGTAGTGTTCTGTGGGTGGTGTAGAATTAAGCAGGCCTATTAACTCTTCATAAACTTTAATCACACGCTCTGTCCAGGTTGCATCATACAACTACAACTTAGCCTTCCTCTCTCCTTTTCCTCTTTTTCCTCTACCTGTTGGTCCCATTAGCAGTGTCACAGTGCCCTCTACTGGTCAAGCATGTAGCAGTATAAATATGGAGTTCCAAAAGGCAAAATACATGAAAATATAGACCAGTCAGCTTGCGTTTGTATCTCCGAATGTTCGCATGTCGGATGTTCGTAAGTTGGGGACTTAGTGTATTTGTATTTTATTTCATCTAGCCATTATTATGCGTCACTTAAGCCAAAAATACATGATTTATGCTTAAATATACATATTATTTTCAACCATGAAACGGCATGATTTTGAAAAACCGTGAGAGTGTAGCTGCAAAGTGATGAGTGATGACTGTACACAGCATACTGTCAATGCTCCCGTTTTCACCGGGAAACTACCACATTATTTCTTTCTTTCCCAACACCCTCCCGTGATAATAGTTTCATGCATTTTTTTAATGTTCTTTGTTAGTTGGATATGCAAAGACAGACCGAGAAGTAGATGCCGTAGAATATGCTTTAATAAACAGAAACACACAGGTGTGGAGCAGCAAAAGAGGAACTGAAAGCAAAAAGACAAGGCAAACGGGCAGGTGGAAAAATATCTTAGAATGGACGAGGTCGTGTGGGAACCCGAACAGGAAAACGCGCATGTCAGCAAACCAACATGTGGCCACAAGGACTAAACAGGGTTGACGATGATTGCCAACAGGTGCATTGCGTGGTGGCGGCCTCAGCCAGAAATCACTTATCTATAGCCTAGGTTCCCAGAGTGCCAGAGTGGGGTATTCCAATTGTCATGGGGATACATGAATAAAAATGAAACACGATTAGTGCCTAACACTCACAAATGTGAGTGCGCCTGAACCCCCTTACAGGACCTGCACAGCGCAATAAGGAGGCAGTGCATGAAGTTCATTGCTCTGTGTGTGTTATATGAACAAATAAGTACGCTTGATGACTATGTTGAGCATTAAGAGTGTTTCGTCCTGAAGATTTCATTTTTTTTGGCGTTCCAATCCCCGCACTGTGAAATCCTGTCTCTGTGGCTACATTCACACTGCAGGGTATGATGCCCAATTCTATCAGATTTTTTATTTGGTCGTTCACATTACCCAAAAAAATGAATGCAAAGTGTCCGGGAAGTGATGTGCATGCGCAAAAGCACGACATCACATGCATTTCCGTGTGTTTATGGAAGTAAAGTTTGCTGCAATGTGTGCTTTTCTTAATGCGGTTGTGGCAATTTCCAGGATTTTGTGTATTTTCGTAATCAAATGATTCCGCGTAGGAGGTTAAGAAGAAAGAGGGCAAGATTTTTCATAGAGAACTTGCTCTGAACTTGCTGCGACGTCTGTTCCGAGGAGCGTGTGGGTGGCAGGAGTGGTGGGACATTGCCGTGAGCCACTTCACTGACACTTTGTAAAAGTCATATTTGGATGACAAGAATTTTTCTGTCGAGAACAGTACCTCTGGAGATGGGTCCCCTTTTCAAGAAGGGTGTGTTCCAACTATAGGGGATCACACACCTCAGCCTCCCTGGAAAAGTCTATTCCAGGGTGCTGGAGAGAAGGATACGAGGTGCAATGTGGTTTTCCTCCCGGTCGCGGAGCACTGGACCAGCTCTACACCCTTGCAAGGGGACTGGAGGGTACATTGGAGTTTGCCCAACCGGTCTACATGTGCTTTGTGGACTTGGAAAAGGCATTCGATCGTGTCCTGTGTTTGGGAGTACGGGATTGGTGTACAACTGGAGCTGGAGCCTGGTTTGCACTGCCAGCAGTAAGTTGAGCCTGTTTCCAGTGAAAGTTGGCCTCTGCCAAGACTGCCCTTTGTTACTGGTTCTGTTCATAATTTTCATGGACAGAATTTCCAGACACAGCCAAGGCATCGGAAGTTCAGTTTGTGGGCCTTGAGATCTCGTCTCTGCAGACAATGTGGTCCTGATTGCCTCATCGGGCTGTGACCCTCAGCGTTTATTGGGGCGGTTTGCAGCTGAGTGTGAAGCTTCTGGGATGAGACTCAGCACATCCAAATCCTTGGCCATGGTTCTCAGTTGGAAAAGGGTGGATTGCACACTCAGAGTTAGGAAGGAGTCTTGCCGCAGGTGGAGGAGTTCAAGTATCTCGGGGTCTCGGGCACAGCGTCTGCAGTAATGCGGTCGCTGTATCAGACCGTTGTGGTGAAGAGAGAGCTGAGCCGGAAGGCAAAGCTCTCAATTTACCGGTCGAGCTATGTTCCCACTCTCACCTATGGCTTTGGCTCATGACTGAAAGAACGGATACAAGCGGATACAAGCGGCTGAAATGAGCTTCCTCTGTAGGGTGGCTGGACTCACCCCAAGAGATAGGGCGAGGAGCTCAGTCATCAGGGAGTAGAGCTGCTGCTCCATCACACAGCCAGTTGAGGTGATCTAGTCCGGATGCCTCCCAGACGCCTCCCTGGTGAAGTGGTCCAGGAATGCCCAGCTGGGAGAAGGCCCCAGGGCAGACCTGGAGGGATTATCTCTCACAGCTGGCCTGGGAATGCCTCGGTGTCGTCCTGGTGGAACTGGAAGAGGTGGCCGGGGAGGAGAAGTCTGGGCTTCCCCCACGACCCGGACCCGGATAAGCAGAAGAACATGGAATGATGGAAGAAGAACTTTGGCCTACATCAGTGAGTACCTTTTATCTAAGTCTAAACCATGCCTTTTATTGGCGTGTCGGTCGGATATATGTGACCTGACCTTTGAGACTGCAGTAGATTGAATACAAGTCTGATTATATCTACATACAAACAAGGCCTTACTTGCATTTGTAAAAATTGTGCTGTTCACACTGACATGAAAAAATCAGATACATGTCACATGAGCAAAAAAATTAGATGACCTGCAGTGTGAACGTAGCCTGTGTGTGCGTGTCTGGATGAGAGGGTGGTGAGTCCCCCGACATTGAGGCTTTATCGCTGTTTGTATATACACTAGGTCCCAACTTACGAACATCCGACTAGCGAACACTCGCGGATACGAACATAAGCCGATTGGTCTATATTTTATTTTATTTTGCCTTGTAGTCAGTCGCTCAATCAGTATTTATACTGCGACTGTACATGCTTGACCAGTAGAGGGCACTGTGACACTGATAATGGGACCAACAGAGGCAGCGTTAGAGCTAATGGGACCAACAGTTACAGGCAGACCGGAGGGATGATTAAAGTTTATGAAGAGTTAATAGGCCTGCTTAATTCGGAACACTACCTCTTTTAGAAGAGTCTAACGACGACGATTTGTCCTTTTTTTCAATAACTACTCCTCGTCCTCCACCACAACGACGTATGTTCGACCACTCCTCTTCAAAGGTAAATAACATTTATCATTACGTATTATTATATCATTTTTATTATTATTGTTTTTTTTATTAATTATCCTCGTTTAATATTACTACTGCATCCAAACTCATATTTACATACATACACATATACTGTATATGTATACACGTACATGTAGTGCCTATATCATTGGTAATATTACCTTTTCCCCTACTTAAGAACAATTCGACATAAGAACGGTCGTCTGGAACCAATTGTGTTCGTAAGTTGGGGACCTAGTGTATTTTTGTGCATTGGAAACTGCTTGTTTTTTAAGTTTTCCCCTTCAATTTGGTATGAAATTAATATGCAGACTTAAATCATATCCAAAAAGTGAAGCTCCTCTGGAAGGGTCCCAACTCAGGCTGGAATAAAAGATACTGTGTGTAGCCATTAACTGGGGTACATGGCTTTAGGTTAAATGTCTGACAGGGTACGCAATTACTGTATAGAACATTTAGGGACGATCGGCTACACATTAGTGTTGTCTGATTTCCATCAAAAAACGTGATCAGCATATGCCGATAAATGCCTTTCAAAGCCGATCACAAAAAATGATCATCTTGCGGCGGCCGCATGTCAATTTATGTCATGACAACACAAACATGACATGAATGTGCATGTGTGCTGTGTCATGTAGGGTTGCCAACACCCGTATTGAGCCGACAAGGAACGCACTCTGTCCCGTATTGCAGCAAGGATCGGTACTACAAGTAGTCGGTAAAACCTCAATGGTCTCAGCTTGACAGCTTGACAAAGGCAACGCCAATCCATGCCAGCGCGTTTGATCACTTCCTTTTCTTGACTTTGTTTACACAGTTTGCCTAGCTGGCTAACTAGAATTATCTAACTAGCTTCTCACTTTCAGACTCCAAATGTGACTTTTCAACACTGTGACATTTTGTTTTTAAAACAAACCAGCAACGCGGTCAGTTTGGAGCTCGTTTTTGTCCCACAGAGAAGTGGATGTCAAGTTCATGGAGTACGTACTAACTTTTTTAAGTGTCACTGAACATTTTTGCTCTCTTGTTGTCATTACACTAATTATGGCTTGTCCTCAAAACACTATTTGTGTGTAGTGTGTCCAGCCTTATGATGGTGATACTATCACAGGGGTCTCCTATCTCACCGGATTTTGAAGCTGAAGCGCACAAAGGGTCAAAGAATATTTGCTTCAACTCTTCATAATGTTTTATTTTAACTGTTTATGCCTTAATATGATGACAAATGACCATCAAATGGCATAAAGACAATGGCGACACTGTTTGAGTGGAGATCTGCTTGGTAAACAAAGTAGTGAACATTTAAATGGGGCCGGTCATAAATAAAAAACACAAATAGTTGACCGCTCTAACAGTGATGAAAGGTGGAGACCCCTGCAACCTGGACACTCAAGTTATACTGTTTTAAGTATCCAGGACAGATTCCTACTTAATAAAGATATTTATTGATATTATTTTATTCTGCTAATTTTGTTATCTTGAACTAAAAAACTAAATTATTGAACAATTTATTTATTTATCTATTTTCTAATTGCGTGATAACCACCATGTGAGAGGAAGGTGTCACCTGTTGGAGAAGAAAGTATTTTGAGGGCACAACTGTTTAGTCCGAACTAGACACACACCGATTTAGTCAGCACTTGTCGCTTATCTCCACACCAGCTGGACTGCTTGTTTTTCTTCCCAACATTACATAAGAAAAACACCAGTTTGTTTGGTTGTTTGTTGGGCTGTTTGTTCGGCTAAGCTGGTTTTACCATAGTGGGCAAAACTGCACCCCAACGTTTCAGGAAAGACACAATAGGAAAGGCACACGTTAGCAATGATATTCACTCCTGCAGCTTTACACTGATGTGTAACTTGTTGTTCACTTTAGTTTTTTTTTTTTGTCTTAACGGTGCGTTCTGTCAGATAATAATCAACTTTGGGGCCACCTTGTTGTTATGGTTACCCTCAGAGGGCCACCTGTAATTATGAAAACATTTAAATGTATAATCGCCTCATCATGTTATGACACATTTGATTATTATCATTTTCACTTTGTATTGTTTTGTCAACAAACTTACATAGAAAGCGGTCATGGTGCCAAACAGAAATTTGAATATACAACTGTTGTATAATTCATTTTAAATGGGCTTTGACAACAAAAAATATAACTCCAAGTATATAACTCCTACAAAAATTCTGCCAAAATTGACAGAACAAATACATTTGGCAAGAAAGATGAAGTGTTACCTTGATTTAAAAAGTATATAGATTACTTAATATACAGTAATATAAATAGGCCTGTCACAATAACAGATAAATCGATTAATCGAATGGTAAAAAATAGCAGGTCGATAATTATGACCCCTCAATAAATTGATATGTGCATGCATGCGTGTTTGTTTCAGCTCTCTGTACCACACAGGCTGGATGACAAGAGGGTTCACTCTGCATGTGTCTGTGTGCATTGGTCTATAGGGGAATGAACGGAGAGAGGGAACGCTTCTGTCCTCTCATTTATCATCTAATGAGCGTACCCAGGGTGCTAGCAACAAACTAGCCTTTTGAATGAATGCACAGAAGCGATGTGTCCTAAGGCGAACGCAACAGCCCCCACGTGCGAATATTACGATTTTAAACAGAATGAACAAGGTGAGCGCATTTGTTTGAAAGTAGTGGCGAGGAAAAAGGGGAACACGACCAAACAATCCTCGTAGTCGCGCAGAACACAAAAGTGCCAGCCAGGCTTTGAGCTTCACTCGTCTGCCAGCCCTGAATCTACGTTTTCCTGGGAAGAAACGGCTCCTCCCGCAGCAGGAACTCTGGCACGTCAGCCAGGTAAGAGTCCTCACAACAAACGATAAAACAAAGATAAAGCCGAGCACACTGAGCTGAGGGAAGCGGCGAGCCAGACACGCTGGTGTATATTATGGCATATAATTAATGAAAAAAGTGTCTAAAAATGCCGATAAATTGATTATCGGCGATAATCTGTAGCACAATTATTGACCAGCAAAATTTGTTATCGTGACAGCCCAAAATATAAATATATCAATATAATATAAATATATCAAAAAGTAACAAATACATTTAGCAAGAAATATTGTGACAGGATTAAAAAATATATATTATAACTTAATATGATATAAATATCTAAAGTCTTTGATGATGATAGAATGCTAATGAATGCTATAGTGGTCATGGATTCTGTGTGCTGTTATAAGGACATGTGGAAGGACAAGAGGAGGTTATCCTTCCAGATTATCTTGGGACAATATTTTAAGAAGAAAGAAAGGCCCGCAAGACAACCACAGGGACAAAAGTAGGGAGTTGTTCTCCTTTTATTACTTGTTCATTTTATTCTTGTATTAAAGGAAAACTGCACCATGTTGGAATTTTTCCCATCAGCCACAATACTTATGTGAGACATGAAGACACGTCTTTCTCTTTTCTGTGCGTTTTAAAGCTATTAAAAAAAAGCTAAAAAAAAGAGGCAGCTAATTAATACACATAATGGGACACACCTACGTATTCCGCCTACAAAACCTGCTATTAAAACACCTCCAAAAGCCTCCAACAAGGTTTTATGGTTTCATATGCATGCTGTAACTGTAGTAACAGGCACATTTATGATAACATGTGACAATGACAGTATTTTTATGTATTTTTAAGCATGACTTACTACATTACGTAGCTTGGTTAATATGCAGGTCACATTATGTAAATGGAGCTTGTCGGCGGTTTTTGGAGGTTTTTTCTGAAGGCTTTAAAGGCAAAATAGTTGTGTCCCATTATGTGTATTCTTAGCTGCCTTTTTTTTTTAAACTGTTTTTATATTTTTAAAGCTCGAAGAAAAGAGAAAGACGTGTTTATGGCTCACACATTGTGAATGATGGGCAAAATTCCAGAAAAAGTGCAGTTTTCCTTTAAATCATTTTATGACTGTATTTTATTTGTCCTTTGTGTGTTTTATGTACAGTGTGAGTGACGCAGGAGCTCATTCAGGTATCATTTACAGTACTTCACAGTCTAGGAACAGAAGCGATCCGTAACCCGAGGACCACCTGTAATACGTCCAAGAAGAATAGTTCATTCTCAATAGCATTGTCAACATTTACATAATACTAAATAACTGCTTCAGTTTAGAGTTTGGACAGCAAGTGTCAGCACAACAGTTGTCCAAGTGGCATTTGACTTCATGCTTGAGATGAAAAGAAAGAAAAAGGAGCATTTGTGGGAAAAAATCATTGCCATTTCCCTGAGTTAATCACATCTCTTCCTTATATTAGGAAAGTAATATCATAAGTGGACATGTCATTTTTACAGTAGCGGTGGTGTGTGAAACTGCTGAAGCAGCATTTGTTGAGTCATCATGGCTTTATGGACTCAAATCCTCAGACGTGTTCTAAGCATGAGAATAAATGTTATAAAAGCTTGTGTGTCTTGGCATAGTGTCATGTGACCTTCGGGGATAAAGTTACCCTGAACACACATTTCTACGTGGAAAGGGCCCACAGCTTCCCGTAATCCTTTGTGGGCTTTACTGATAACAATGAAAACACATTCAGTGGGGTGTCTGTGGGAAAGACCAAAGAGATGCTGGACGTACAAAGTCAGTCAGGGTGAGTGTGATCTGCTAAAAAGTATGAAGTCCCTTACACCAGTTACAAATGTGCAGATTACAACAATTTAAGTGTAAATGAGGGATAAAACGCCAGGTTATCACTCCTCTCGCCTCTCGCTGGTTGCAGCCAAGTACAGTAGAACCCGTTTAAGTTGACCCTGTTAATGTCAACAAGCTATCTAAGGCCCTGTCCACACGGGAACGCTCCTGGGCTCATCAGTAAATAGTCACATGCACACGGGAATGGATCACCCCTCAATACAGTTAAACTGCACATTTTGGAGTGGCCTTTTATTGTGGCCAACCTAAGGCACACCTGTGAAATAATCATGCTGTGTTATCAGCATCTTGATATGCCACACCTGTGAGGTGGATAGATGATGAATCATGAGTGATGAATGCTCACTAACGCAGATTTAGACAGATTTGTGAACAATATTTGAGAGCGCTACGCCTTTTGTGTTCATAGAAAACGTTCTACATCTTTGAATTCAGCTCGGGAGCAAAAACAAAAGTGTTTATATTTTTTTTACGCTATTGTCAACATTTGTTGAGACCAAATAAAGCAGTAATGTTATGATGATATATAATAATATCATAATAATGCAATATTTCCTTTAATATGTCATCTTTCACTCTGTAAAGTTATGGAATTGACATTTGTAACATGTATTTTCTCACAGGCATTTCGTACGGTCTATAAAAACGTTTTGCAGCATTTCTTCAAATGCTGTCTTTTCAACTTTATTAAAAAGCAGCATTTCTTTTGTGATGGTTCTCTGTGAACACACACCATTTTGCTCCGTTCCGTTTGGATTTACTTTGCTGACCAAACGTCTCAGTGAGCGTTGACTGTCGGGACAAAGGCTCTGCATGTTGATGTATAGTTTTTTTCCCCTCATGGGAAAACTGGGGCGGGTGGGTGTGTTTGAGGTGGGCAAGTTTGTTTTGTGACCTTTTATGTTGCTACCACTTTCAAATAAATTTGGCAAACTGGCCTGTTTGTGTTGATGAGCTCAACTTGCTCATTACTGTATTAATATTCCCACACGGGGGCTGTGGCATTTGACTTTGCAATCACCTTTTTCCCTCCTAACTTCTACTACGTTACCTTGCATTGCTCCTTGCGAAGCTCCACTCTTTTGCTGTGTGTGTATGCGAGCAGCCCCGGCTCCCCCCACATAGACAATGTGACTGTATGACTGACAAGAGGTGTCACTCTGTTTGCCGTTGTTGTATCAAGTGTCTACCAAGGCTGAAGCTGAACCAATGCAGTGAATGCTCTTCCTGCCTGTTTGGAGGCGAGAGATGAGGAAAACAGACACGCATGCACATGGAAATACAGTCGTCCCTCGCGATATCGCGGTTCGATTATCGCTCCCTTTCTGAAAATTAATGAATAAATGATTGCTGTTTGGTGGTAGACTGGGGTCTATTATTAGTCATGAAGTCAGCCATGGCATGTCTGACATGGTAGAGTGAAAAAAAGTTCTCTTCCAATCCCGTGTGGAAGTGGTACGTCTTTGGCTTCTTAAGTTTAGATGAAAAAAATTTGAGGCTAACTGGTTAGCTTGCTAACTCGCAGTCTCTACAGCATAAGAGATGTAATGTAGACAATGAATAATAGGAGTGTAAAGGGGACTATAGGTTGACTCTAGGTAGGACTGGAGGGCTTTAATAATGTTAAAAACGGCATTTAGAAAGTCAAACGGGTTTTCTAAGCTCTAACTATGAAAATATTCCATTTATTAACATTGAATCCCATATCATTTATGGCGGCTGACTCATTTATCTTGAATTATCCGGTTCATTTTCATTTATCGTGTGATTCATTTATTTATTTATTATCGCATTTTTTTTCTGACTCTCCTCACTTTTTAATCTCACAAGCTCTTGTGACACCCCCACAAAGTTTTACAATAATAGTGTTAAATAAAGCAAACAATTCAAAATGCAGATACATGTTGAACGAAAGAGACAAATGGACATTTAAAGTTACTTCATCGAAGACGTGTTGCCAAAGACACGATGACACCACCCTTGTGTTTTGCTATGGGTTATTTTTTTAATGCAATCGTGTTTCTCACTTCAGTAATCCAAAATAGAGCCAAAGAAAGTTGCAAGTGCCAGCATTTTGATAAAGAAGGTGAGAACACTAGAACACTAGAACTTAGTAGCATACCTACGAGGGTTGGCTTTTAGCCTTTATCAAAATGGCCCGACATATCCTTGCTGCCTTCGCTGGAAAAAGATTTGGACTCTCCCGGTTTGAGTCCTCACATGCTCCGTGTGAGACATGTTGAACATTAAACACGTAGTAAACACTCCAAAACAAGATGTAAGGAATGTGTGAACTTTGTAGTCGGACATTATCTTTGTACAAACCTTTCTTTATTCAATACAAGATGAAGACGCGTGTACAGTAACCATCACCCGCATCCATCCTGGGCAGTGTGTGATGATAAGGCGTGTACACTTTGCTTCATGCAATTCTGGAAAACCTGTTGAATCACCAATGAAAGGAAAAGTGGGAAAAAAGTTCTTGTATGTCTAACCTCTTGTCCAAATATTTTGCAGGAACCTATTCCCGTCAAATCTGGTGGCTGCCGCTTTCCGCTCTGTGAGTGCCAGCACTTCAATTATTAACCCCCCCACCATGCTTCGGTCACGTTTGTGTTTGTGTTTGTGTGTCCCTGAGACATTATTCATTCGAATTTACTTCTGCGGCCACACGGATGCCACTCCACGTTCATTTACAGCCGCCGTAAATCCACGCTGGTGTGCTCACGGCCCCATAATGCCTCTTAATGAGGACTCACCAGCCGTTTCCATGGCGAAATCATTCCATTCCAGCCGGCCTAGCAACCCGCCTCGTCTCACAGCTTTTGAATACGGATCGCTTTCTACAATCATTATGTCTGCTAGCATGATCACATAAGAACTATGGTGAAGAGTGCGAGCGTTTCAGCAGACACTTACAGTGCACACTTTGTCTTAATACACGAGCTAAAAACTAGACTTTGTTGTTAGTCTCTTGATTTTGTTACAATTATTATATTTTCCATGCGTTTATTCATTTTGAATTATTATTATTTTAATCAGTTGTTCACTTGTTCTTTTTTGTTGACTTTTTCAACACTTCTGTCTCTTTTATTCCTTCTTTCAGTGAATATGATATGAGTGTCAACAATTTTCGGTAACTGTTGAGACGTGGAGAAGGGGTAGGATTAAATCCACTCTGCTTCTCCCTGCTCCTTTTCAGACATGTTGATTGCACCAGTATAACACGTGATGTTCCCTGATGCAGGGGTGTCCAAAGCGCTGCCCAGGGGCCCATGGTCCAAAAAAAAAAAAAAAATGAATGAGAAAAAAAACAATAAACAAAAAAAAATGGAAAAAGGAGCCAAAAATGGAAAAAGCAGAAATTTGGTGGCCGGTGGGATTTTTTTAATTGGCCCTCAGCACATTCTAAAAAAAATATAAATAAATATAATTAAAAAAAACAAACAAACAAGAAAACTGAATAAAACAACACCAAAAATGGAAACGGAACAGTCATTTTACAAGCATAAAGTCAGAATACTAAGAGAAAAAAGTCTCAATAATGTGAAGAAAATCTTTTAAGAATTTTAGAAGCATAAAGTTGAAATATTTACGTAAAAGACATTTTTTTTTTTAAGTGCAAAATTAAGAATAAAGTTGCACCTTTCAGAAAATAAGGTTGGGAAAAAGTTCTGATATTCCGAGAATAAAGTCATAATACTCAGAAAAGAAAAAAAATAGCAGGACAACAGCAAAAACAGAGAAATACCCTTTGTCACCTATAACATAAAGCTTTAAATATACCTCACTTTTTTATGTGTAGAACTTCTTGGGTTGTTTTACAACATGTAAAATATACTGCAAGTGGTTTTCAGTATGTGGCCCTCAGCGGATCAAACATGGACAGCCCTGCTCCAAGCTAACTTGTTCAGCAAAAAGTGGGGATGTGAATCATATACTTTGTGATTGGTTGCGTGGAGAGAAAAGTGAGTTTCAAAGTGCAGCCAGGTCATTGAGTGCAATCCAGTCTCCATTCAGTCCATGCGGCGTCGGAGCCGCTGTGGAAGAGGTCCAACTGTGGATTAAAGCAGCAAGACAGATTTACATTTCACCTCAGTGTTTTTGCTCAATACTGAAGTTTACTGTTTCACATTTACAGTTTCTGCTCATGCTTTATCTTCTGAGTATTCTGATTTCCAAGATGCTACTATGAGAAAGAAGTCCAAATATTATGGTAACAATTGTAAGTTTGAAAAAAAAATCATAATAATGGTGACTAAATTTGTATTATGGAAAACAAAAATAATACACGAGAATATGAGAAATTATATTTCCAGAATAATGTCATTTTCCAGGCGTAAACATACGCCTGTGTTAAAGGTACTGGATGCAACTCGCGCCAAAATACATTTTTTTTCAACCAAAAAATATAACAACATCACCACCGGCTACCAATAGCATTTTAAAAAACAGAGTGTACAACAAAATGTTTATGTTTTTTTCACAAATATGAATTCAACTGCATAAAAGTTGTCGTAAATGTTCGTTTGTCCAGAATATATTGTCGTTCATAGCTGTCACTCATGGCTGCTGGTATACATCTTCGTAGCACGCACACACACACACACAGTCTCAGAGAAGCAGCCAACATTTTGCAGTCATGGTTATGTTAGGTTATGCTAGGTTATGCTAGGCTATACATTTGCCAAATTGCCAAATATCATTAGCTGACAACAAACAACATGTAGTGCGTGTGTTACGTCAGCGTAGGCCTGTCATAACAACTTTTACTCGTCGATAATTGTCCTACAAATGACTGTCGATAATCGATAATATCGTCGACATTTTTTAAAATCATTTTTTCATTAATTATATGGCATAATAATGCGAGTGCATCACATCAAAAGCAATAAACTTGAATTTCTCAAGAGTATTTAACATTGTAATTGAACTGTCAAAAGCTTTTAAATCAAATAAACAAACAAAAAAACCCAATGAAAATAAAATCGACTTTCAGTCTCTTAACAATAATTGCACTTAAACAAATCATCACAATCATATACAAAAACAATAAAAAATAGACCATGTCTCACTCTCTCACTCTAATCAAAAGCACACACAACAATAAATACAAATAAAATAATAATAAATAAAATGGAGTATCAAGTGTCTGTAAACAAAATTGCACTTGAATAAATAATAAAGAACATGGGATATTATTCCTGAACAACACGGTGAGTGTGCACCATTTTGTTTATATTTACTTTGCAAACCAAACGCCTCAGTAAGCGTTGACTGTCGGGACGAAGGCTCCGCTGCTCGCAGCACCTCCATCGGTAGTTTTTTTTCCCCCCATTCATCCATTCATTATTCTTCCCCTGGCTAATTACTGTGATGGAAATATACGAAGTAATCATGTTAATAACCGCATATTTCTTTACTAGAATAAACCCCTGGAATTTCTAACGTATGCTACTCTGTGTTGCAGTATGCTACCAGCTACAAGATGGTTGCTTCAGGAAATGACACCAATGGCACCATACTCTACCAAAAGGTAGGTGTGGGAAAACGCTCGACTACCACACTCATATGCATGCACACATTGCTACCACACAAGTATGCACGTTGGAAGATGAAAAAGTTCATCCCAGAAGTGTTTACTGGGGAAGGCACATCTAAAGAACATAAACGTAGCTTAGCGTAACGTCCTCCAGCCACACGCTGGTGTAAATGGTGCAAGCTGCACCGAGACGCCGTCGTTTGCTCAACATTTATCTAAAAAGGGTTACAGTGACGTAAAGAACGGTTGAACCAGTATGTGTGAGCGTGGGAGCGATAACGCCAAACTTCGATTAGGATTTATGTCGGTTATTATGAAGTACCTGCAAGAAGCGATCGCGTTCCTGTCTTTCTGTGACGCACCTGCTTGTGAAGCTTTATTGTTCATGTGTGTGAGCAGGTCAAAGGTGGCATCACCACCACAGATCACTTCACCTTAGCAGTTATGCTGAAGTCTGGTCCCGACTTCCATTCAAACCTTCAGAGAGGCCGACTGATGAGCTAAGATGTTTGTCTGTGGCACTTGGGGTCATAGATGATAACGTTTTTTTATCACTTTGCCCCACTTGCTGCAAAGTTCCGCTGATTTTCCTTCCCTCCTAATCCATGGTACACAGACTATATCTGTTAAAGGATTACCGCTGCAGGTAATCATCAGTGACGAGCGGTGAGGTTCGGCATTCACTACTTTTTTTTTTAAATGTTAATAAAGGTTGCTCATTTCAGGAAAACTGCACTTTTTGGGGATTTTATCCAACAGCCACAATCCATATGTGAGACATGAACACACGTGTTTCTCTTTTCTGTGCGTTCTAAAAACATAAAAAGAGCTAAAAAGAGACAGCTAAGAATGCACGTAATGGGAAGTAACTATTCCGCATATAAAGCTTTCTGACAAAAACTGTAAAAACTGCCAACAATGCTTCATTTACATAATGTGACCTGCATATTAACCAAACTACAGTGACATTGTGATTATTGTTGTTGTGCCAAAGAACTACTTTGCTGGCGTAGCGACACCTCAACACCACACCGGCTAGCCTAGCCAGCTAGCGACTCGCTTCACCACACGTGTCAGCGCCGCGCTCACAATGGTGTTTTAATAGCAGAATAGGTGTGTCCCCTTTTGTGCATTAATTAGGTGCCTTCTTATTAAGAAAGACTTGTGGATGAAAATTATCACAAAAAAGTGCAGTTTTCCTTTTAAGAGGATAACCAAAACAAGAGGAGAATAATTCACTTTGGTTAAAATTTTTTTGAAAATGCTTTCAGATACTTCTATTTGAGGCTCAAACAATTGTTTTTTTATTTGTATATGAAGCACATGCAGCCTTTCCTTTTCCAGGAAAGGTTCGGATACTTTGTTGTAAAACTCTGATCACCTCTTGTTGAGTTTGGGTTTATAATCTTCCATCACGGTAGTCACATTCTTTCATTCATCCGGCAAAGCATAAAACTATATCGAATGCATTTGCTTTTCTGCTAGCGAGTGTTTGCAGAAAGAAAAAAACACCAAAACACTGGCTTTTCCTCTCTGTGGAAGGACATCGGTGTCAAGCACCTTTCACCTCACGCACGCCCCCACCCCTTCAGGATGCAGCGTGTGTATTTTATTGTCTGATTAGCAAGAATAATGATGCCACACTTACATTGAAGACATTATACAGCCTGTAGAAAGTCGTGGTGTGTAATGATCCAACTCAGTGTGCATTCAGACAGTAGGCGGGGCTTGTGCACTCAGCTTAGAAGCCACGCCCATGGTGGCCTCAGCTTTGGTTTCTTCCCTGTATTTGATCAGGAAATCTGCAAATTCAGCAAGTTTTAATTTTTACAATACAGTTCAGTTGACAAATATTAATATTTACTTTATGTTGTTATTTGTTTTTGTATTTTTCACCATGACAGCCCTCCCTTGACGGAACATCACGGGATGTGAAATGTAAATGTTAGTCTAAACTCACTACTTTAAAAAAAGACCATAGTCCCCCGTCATGCTTTTATTCATCCACTTTAACAGAGCAGATGAAGGATGACTTTTTGGCATTAGTCCATGGTATTTAGTTTGCCATGGGTCATGACGTGCCCTCCCCCCCCCCAGGAGACAGGGGATGAACTGATAGAGCTATGGGATCCCTCCAGACAATGGGTGACGACAGAACCCAGGATTTGACCCAGTCCTTTTTTGTTAATCATTATTCAGCTCACTGAATCTCATAACTCTTCCCAGGCTATGCACACACGCACAGTCTGGACCTAAAAGTCCTCCTCATCATCATCACAACTTTCCTCATCATCATCATCCAAAAAAAACGTGTCCGGCCTCAGCCCAAGCTGACATGCAGTACGCACCCAGAAAACCAAAAAAAGACTGTTTTATGCAATAATACCGATTGGAAATGACTGTGGACGACGTCATGTGAAAGAACGAGGACACTCCATGGTTGTAGCTCTTCTGCTCCTGTGAACTGCTGCACACAAAAGGTTGAAAAACATGCAACTGAACTGCTAACTGAAACTGGGGAACACATTTATAGTAACACACATGAGCACGAGTGTTATTCATGTGCTACATGCGCTCTAATAATGTTAAGAACTGCATTTAAAAGGTCATAAACAGGTTTTCTAAGCCCTTTGAAAACATGTCATTTATAAATAACGAATCCTACTTCATGGAAATTCACTTATCACGGTCAGGTCTGGAACCAATTAACCGTGCTAAGCGAGGGATTAAAAAAAAGCTGTCAGTCTTTGAATGTGGCAGATTGTTTCATTGCATCGCAAGGCGTCTTTAAGGCTTGTCCGTGAAGACGCAGGCTGATGTTGGACACAAGTGAACGGCGCTACCGATGCTGCCCAATAACCTAAGAAGGCAGCATCAAGTGGCAGAAGAGCTGCAAGTTGAGCGGGATTTTGATTGTTACAAGAGATGTCACCACACTGACTGGGACCCTCAGTTGCTGCAGTCCACAATCCACCTGCATTCAAAGCACATTTTAATGCCCCCCCTTTTTAAGCACCCACGCTGTGTGTTTTTAGGTGCCCGTCGGGACAGAAGCAGATGGTATGAACATTCTGGGTCTGGTGTTATTCGCCATGGTGTTCGGTGTGGCGCTCAGGAAGCTCGGAGATGAGGGCGAGGAACTTATCCGTTTCTTCAATGCCTTCAACGAGGCAACCATGGTACTGGTGTCCTGGATCATGTGGTGAGTGCTTGCACGAGAAGGTTTACAGTGATAAGCGGTGGCATGTTTTCACAGAAATTGAACTGAATTGAATTGTGTCGACCTCTATCAGGAGACGACTTGACGATCTTTCCAAATTGTGCATATATACTCAGGTACATCCCTTTTGGCATCATGTTCCTGGTGGCCAGTAAGATTGTGGAGATGGTAGATGTGGTGTTATTGGTCACTAGCTTGGGAAAGTACATCTTTGCATCCATCCTGGGCCATATCATCCACGGTGGCATCATACTGCCACTCATCTACTTTGGCTTCACACGCAAGAACCCCTTCAGTTTCCTGTCAGGCCTCATCACGCCCTTCACCACCGCCTTCGCCACCTGCTCCAGGTATGACTGAACTTCCTGCACAAGCAATCTCCTCATTGCTCTTTGTTACCTCACATTTATCATGGAATCGAACAATTGCCTGTGTACTGTAGGTCTCCGGTAAAGTCACAGTGTGATAATGTGAGAAATATCTACATTAAATCTAGCTCTTTATTGCTAAAATGTAAATATAAAGTAAAAAAAATCCAAAATTCTAACTCAAGGGTGTCCAAACTTTTCCCAGTGAGGGCCACCATGATATTTTGTAAAGCAACACATGTGGATATGCTAAGATGCTAACAATGCATCTCAGCTTTGTGATATTGGTGCAAAAGAATACTATTAGTGTCAACTTCATTGTATTGTTTTTTTTTCCCATTTATGCTGTTTTTTTTCCAAATATTTCAGATTTCTTCGAAAATCATCTTTGTAAATTTTCTTTTTGTAATATTCAGATTTTATTCCCATAATATTTTGACTTTTTTCCCCATATTATAACTTTTCTCCAACCTCATTTTCCTAAAATTACATATTTGTCATAATATTATGACTTAAAAAATAATGTTTTTTTAATATTCCAACTCTATGCTACTAAAATTTTCCTCATAATATTATTTCCGAGTTTATTCTCGTAAAATTGCGCCTCTTTTCTCGTCAGAATACAACTTTTTTTCTCTTAATATTTCGACTTTATCCTCGTATAATTACAGGCGTTTTTTCCATTTCTGCTGTCGTTTTTCCTACCGTTTCAACTTTCCTGTTATACATTGTCTTCTCGTAATTATGACTTTATTTCCGTAATATTTTTTCTTTATTCTCCAAACATAACAGCTTTTTCCACAACAAAATTTTCAAAAAAATTGTTTTGTTGCTCATAATACCACAATTTGAACAAAATAACATATTTTACTTTAATATCCCAACTTTATGCTACTAAAATTACGTTATTTTTCCTCATAATATTCCGTTATTCTCGTAAAATGAAGTCTTTTTCTTGTTAGATTGCATCTTTTACATTTTTCCTTGTAATGTTTTTGATGGTGTTCTTGTAAAATTAGTCCTGATTTTCCATCTTTGTTGTTGTTGTTGTTGTTTTATTTTTCTTTTTAAATGATATTTTTAGAATGGCCCCCAGGCCGCACTTTGGACACGCCTGTTCTGACTTCTTTTGAAGACAACTGCTGATCAAACATCTCCCCGTTTGTCACCAGCTCAGCGACTCTTCCCTCCATGATAAAGTGTGTGGAGGAGAACAACGGTGTGGACAAACGCATCAGCCGCTTCATCCTCCCCATTGGTGCCACGGTGAACATGGACGGCGCCGCCATTTTCCAGTGCATAGCTGCTGTCTTCATCGCTCAGCTCAACAACGTTGAGCTTAATGCTGGACAGATCTTCACTATCCTGTAAGTTCCCGCTTATAGCAAGTCATTATCAGCACATTGCATGTCATGCTGATAACAACTGTGGGTAGCACGGTACACGTGGCGTATGCGTGTCTTATGTCCGGGAGTGCGTGCAAGGCTTTTCTGCAGGAACCGTAATCCCTTGCTCTCGCGTTTAATTGGTTCCAGACCCGACCGTTACAGGTGAATTTCCACAAAGTAGGATTTCTTATTTATAATCTGAATATTTTTGTAATTAGAAAACCTGTTTGCGGCCTTGTAAAAAATACCTTCTAAATACACATTTTTAACATGGTTAGAGCCCTCTAAACATGAAATAACACCCCTACAATCAGCTTTACACTCATATTACCCGATATAGTAGACATAATAGGAGAAAATAAAACATTTAAGACATAAATAAGACTCCTGTGTGTGTCTGTTGCTATAAATGTGTTCCCTAGGGGAGCTAAGTGAAAGGTGGCCAGGAAGTGAATTGAGTTTTAGCTTGGCGTGGGGTACAGCCACAACAGTATTATTGTGCCTGTCGTGAGGTCATTCAAACCTGCAATAAAAGCCTGTTGATCAAATCCGGTGCTTGTGTGTCTCACCCAACATTACAGTAACATCACTGACACCTAGTGACCAGTGTAGAATACTACATATTACAATGTCTGTGTCTTTTGAATGCCTTATGTTTGTATTTTGCTTCGTTTAGCCATTTTTATGCTTCAAAATGCATCATTTAGGCAAAACGTGAGTACAATTTGCCTTTTGTTTTACTATTAATAGGCCATATTAATTTAGATATTTTCGAAAAAAACGTGATAGCGTGAAGCTGCAAAATTGGAACTGTAAAGTGGCGAGGGACAACCGTACCCTCATTCACATGTCACCCCGAACAGGCGCGTTAGGGAATGATGGAATGACTGATCATTCCGTTGTTGTTTCTAGGGTGACGGCCACAGCCTCCAGTGTCGGGGCAGCAGGCATCCCAGCTGGTGGCATCATCACCATCGCCATCATCCTGGAGGCCATCGGCCTGCCCACCAATGACCTGTCCCTCATGCTGGCTGTTGACTGGATTGTGTGAGTAAACTAATGAATTCTTGGGAGGCACATGTGACAACCATTCCGAAAGTGTAAGTCGGAGTAATCAATGTAGCAAAGTAATCCCTTGTTTATCGTGTGGTTAATTGGTTCCACCGTGATAAGTGAATTTCCGTGAAGTGGGATTCAATATTAATAAACGGAATATTTTCGTAGTTAGAGCACAGAACACCTGTTCATGACTTTCTAAATACATTATAGCGATCTAATTTATCTGATTTATTATGTATTGTGTAAAATTAAGACATGAATAACATCAAATTAAAGCACAAAATGAATGCCGACCCACCATCCACCAGTTCAAGCCTGGAGTTTTTCCAGAGAGATTGTTACATCGCTGTTTGACCTGTGTGGTAAAAGGCAGTGCGCTAGCATGAATTAACTCGAGACAAATGTGAACATTAGCACTCAATAAGTCATCAAAACTTACCTTTATGCATTCCCACATAGTATCAGCATTTGAGACCAAAAATGAGGCGAAAGAAAAATGGTAAAAATACAGTAGTAGTCTATCTGTGCAGCATGAGATAAAGTTAGCACACGTACAATGGACATGCGTCAAGCGAGACGGATGTAACAGAGAGAATCTGGCCACTTTTCAAAATAAAACATCATTAAGACTACAAATTTTGTGGAAAAAAAAAAGGAAATTATTTTTTCTTTTTGTGTGGCTCAGTACCGGTCGTGGCCTGGGTGTTGGGGACCACTGGGCTTCGGGATCACTGCAGGGACATAACGGACGGCCAACGGCCAGTTAGCCTCTCCAATTTTCTTATTCAAAACTTAAGAAAGTATTTCAAACGGAGTGAGGAAGAAGGACAAAGAAGCCAAAAAATGTACCACTTCCACACAGAATGAGAGAAGAAGCTTTTTTTCCCCACTCGGTCTCAGCCATGGCATGTCGGCTCGGCTATGCAGGCTCAGTAGCCAGTCTCCGTACAGTGTGAAAGGTAATGTAATCTAACGTCAGGTCTCATAACGTTACTGATGCCTAGCGACCAGAGTATAACTAGTCTTTTAATGTTTAGGACTAATAATCGGCCATAGTCAACCACCAAACAGAGATCATTTATTAATTCATTATGATATTCAAACCACGATCTTGCGAGGGATTATACTTTTATGACTTTCAAGGTTTATACCAGCAGCCTACCTACCTAATGTACTCTTAAACCACTTCCACTGGAGAGGCAGCACGCCAGGGGGTTCATTTCAAAAGATTTGTAACCTCAGCTACGCTCAGTGTGACGCGCCAGCAGGTGCAGGGAAAGAAAATACTTCGATTGCGTCATCCATGCGGTGGGAAACTTTGGAAGATGAAGTGTCAATGCTGGTGTGTCTGGTCTGTGTGCACAGGGATCGTACAACCACGGTGGTCAACGTGGAGGGTGACGCTCTGGGTGCTGGGATCTTGCATCACATCAACCAGCAGGAGATGAAGACGCAGCAGGAGGAAGGAGGGGAGCTGTCGGAGGTAAGGGTGGAGGCGGTGGCCAACATCCAGGCGGAGGAGGAGACCTCGCCTCTTGTCAATCATCAAAGCAAAGCTTCGGAAGCCGCACCAGAAGCCATCGAGTCAATCCTGTGAACTCAACTTTTTCTTTGCTACTCATTGCGTTGTTGCGTTGTCGGCACGCTGTTCATGTTGCCGATGGTGCAACACTCGTCTGACTCTTTCGAGAAGAATGACAGACGGGCAACACTCGTGAGGTCTGTCTCCATCCTGTAAATGTGCACAACGCTGCTGATGTTGGCTGTTTTCATTCTTCAGGTTAGCGACGTACAACATATCGATAGCATCATTTACGTTATGTAGAAAATGGCCCTCAAACATTCCCATCAATGTGATTTTTATGGTTCTTCTTTCATGACTTTATTTGTAGAGCAGCGTTAACTTTAGAGGCTTTAGACAACAGCTTGTCAAACAGAGGCCCGTCATATCCTTATCGCATTTTTGGTACATTCGCTTTGGTAAAAACACTTGTTGGCAGTAATCCGCTGATGTTGACGGTTGTTTGCTGATCCTCACGTCAAACATTAACCCTCGGAATGGGGGAATTCGGCCCTTTTTTCCCGTCTAACTATTGACCCTGTGCCACATTGACCCATTTAGGACAGCTGATTATTGACAGTCCAACAAAGGAAAACACCCTCACAATATTTATTTAACTGGCCAAGATAGACTTATTGACTTCGTCTTCTTAATCAGCTATAGCAGGGGTGTCCAAAGAGTGGTCATTTTACAAGAATAAAGTCAAAATATTAAGAAAAAAAAATCAAGAAAAAGTTGGAATTTTACAAGAATAACCTCATGAAGTTGAAATATTAAACAAAAAAGAAAAACAACAAATAAAGTTGTAATTTTTGGAAAATCAGGTTGTGGAAAAAGTAATAATGTTACAAGAATAAAGTCAAAATATTAAGAAAAAAAATCAAGAAAAAGTTGGAATTTTACAAGAATAACCTCATGAAGTTGAAATATTAAACAAAAAAAGAAAAACAACAAATAAAGTTGTAATTTTTGGAAAATCAGGTTGTGGAAAAAGTAATAATGTTACAAGAATAAAGTCAAAATATTAAGAAAAAAAATCAAGAAAAAGTTGGAATTTTACAAGAATAACCTCATGAAGTTGAAATATTAAACAAAAAAAGAAAAACAACAAATAAAGTTGTAATTTTTGGACAATCAGGTTGTGGAAAAAGTAATAATGTTACAAGAATAAAGTCAAAATATTAAGAAAAAAAATCAAGAAAAAGTTGGAATTTTACAAGAATAACCTCATGAAGTTGAAATATTAAACAAAAAAGAAAAACAACAAATAAAGTTGTAATTTTTGGAAAATCAGGTTGTGGAAAAAGTAATAATGTTACAAGAATAAAGTCAAAATATTAAGAAAAAAAATCAAGAAAAAGTTGGAATTTTACAAGAATAACCTCATGAAGTTGAAATATTAAACAAAAAAAGAAAAACAACAAATAAAGTTGTAATTTTTGGAAAATCAGGTTGTGGAAAAAGTAATAATGTTACAAGAATAAAGTCAAAATATTAAGAAAAAAAATCAAGAAAAAGTTGGAATTTTACAAGAATAACCTCATGAAGTTGAAATATTAAACAAAAAAAGAAAAACAACAAATAAAGTTGTAATTTTTGGACAATCAGGTTGTGGAAAAAGTAATAATGTTACAAGAATAAAGTCAAAATATTAAGAAAAAAAATCAAGAAAAAGTTGGAATTTTACAAGAATAACCTCATGAAGTTGAAATATTAAACAAAAAAGAAAAACAACAAATAAAGTTGTAATTTTTGGAAAATCAGGTTGTGGAAAAAGTAATAATGTTACAAGAATAAAGTCAAAATATTAAGAAAAAAAATCAAGAAAAAGTTGGAATTTTACAAGAATAACCTCATGAAGTTGAAATATTAAACAAAAAAAGAAAAACAACAAATAAAGTTGTAATTTTTGGAAAATCAGGTTGTGGAAAAAGTAATAATGTTACAAGAATAAAGTCAAAATATTATCAGAATAAAGTCATAATTAGCAGAAAAAAAATGGACAAGAAGTTGAAATTGTTGGAACATTCAAAACAAAAACAACAGCAGAAATGGAGAAAACAGATGTCATTTTATGAGAATAAAACCAAAATATCAAGAAAAAAAGTTGTATTCTAATGAGAAAAAAGTTTCAATTTTCCAATAATAAATCCATAATATTATGAAGAGAAACAATGTCATTTTAGTAGCAAAGAGTTGAAATAGGGCAGATTTTTTAAAAGACTTTTTAAAGTCATAATATAAGAAACAAACAAAATAAAGTTATAAATTTTGTAAAAATGAAGTTGGGGGGAAAAGTTATAATATGGGAATAAAGTCAAAATATTATGGGAATAAAATCATAATATTATAAAAAGAGAATTTACGAAGATTATTTCAGAAGAAAAAACAAAAAACGACAGCAAATATGGGGGGAAAAAAGGCAAAGGGCGAAGTTCATACTAATATGCTTTTTCAGCGGCCCTCGCTGGAAAACGTTTGGACACCCCTGTATCGGCAATGTCTACCATGTCCACACGTGCTGATTGTTTGATCGTTGCATGCGCAATGGAAAACCTGCCACACACATTTCATGAAACGGAACGTCTCTAAAGAAAACCTTCAGCAAGTACTTTTCACCAATTTTGATCGGATTTGGTTCTGTTTCTGCTGCTGCTTGAAAAACTCTATAAATCACGTGAAAAATCTGGAAACGCTGGCCCCCTAGAGAGGATTAGCATCAGTGAAAGGGGTTCTGACGATAAACGTATACTGTGAAAGAGTCGGAAAGTACTGTAAAATGTAAGCACCTTGTTTGTTCTCCCCACAACTCTGGTAGTTTGTGAAGTTTCTGATTTTTGACTCACTTTTTTTCTTTTTATCAATACATGAAAATAACACCTATGAAAATAATGTAACGCTACAGTGTTTGATGGTAAAAATACAGTGGATCCCCGCCTGTTCACAGTTTGGCATATTTACACTTGATTGATCTACACGGGGAATTGCTTGGCTGCAGAAGCTCAGTTGTAGAAGAAAAAGAAAAACACACTTATACAAAATGCCGTACAATATGAATAAAATCAATAAAATAAGTATTTGTAAAATGAATCGTAAAATTTACAATATATACAGTACATACATCATAAAATAAAGTGCTGCAGCTATGAATCCAGCAGAGGGCGCTGTCTGACAAGTCAATTCACACAAGTTCTACTGAGTAGATGCTTTGACAAGGAACTGCACGTTTTGTAAGTAAGAAATTCACTTATCATTGTCGGGTCTGGAACCAATTCACCGTGGAAAACGAGGGGGGGGGGGGGGGGAAACATAACCAAATCACCTGCTGTGGATTAAGATTTCAGCAAATTCACATGAAAATAAAGTCATTTTATGAATGCTGCAGATGAAAGTTGATGTCCACACTGGAGACAGCAGACTGCCCTCTGGTGGTGAAAAAGGCTTTACTCACTTCAGGGTATGTACTTTGTTGGCTAAGAAAAGCTTGTGTTTGGGAATGATTCCTATTTATTTGGGCTGTATTGTCATGCATGGGGAACACGAGGGAGTGAGACCTCCGGTTTCTTGAAATGTTTAAACGAGGAAACGATCTCATTTCGCTGTTAGGCTTAACCATAGTGTTGTAAAATGTATCATCGATATTTCACTGGACTTCTATCTTAACCATTTCTGTTTTTGTTGTCCTTTTACGACTGTTGAATATTGCTGATAAAATCATGTGATCCTCATACCGTATATAATGTACATTTATTTTAATCGTTTTAACCTTTTGTATCATTTGTACTTTCCGCTGGTAATACTTTATTGTTACTAACCACTGTTTTACACTGAAATCCCCTGCTAGTGTTTGTGACACGTTGTTAGAAGCGAGTGTGTGTTTGAATGAGTAGATACTTGTTGCGTTACTCTTAAGTTGTGTAGCTGTGATTTTGCACTTGATTCTGTTATCTGTCATCATTAAAAAGAAGTAATGGTACAGCCAACGCAACTCAGACGCGTCCTTTGTGTTACTTCTGATATCCCACCATTTACTTCCATGTGAAATCACCGACATCATGACTGCTGATGGGTGGTTGGAAGAAGCACATTTTGTTGACAGTGGAACAACAATTATACGAGCCCCTTGCACGCGGGCGCTCACCCTTTTTCAGACTCCAGGCTGCTTTTAAAATGACCAAGTCCCAAAGATCTACCTCCTACTATATGGAAGATATACGGTATATATTTATAAATGAGTGTCTATGTACGTTGTGCATGCATGTGAGGGATGCACGCACATCTTCAGCATGCAAGTTACAAGTCCACATGTTCTATCTCTTACTATAAAACATAAACAGTGGTGCGAAAAAGTGTTTGCCCCCTCCCTGGTTTCTCTTTTGCATGTTTATCACATTTAAATGTTTCAGATCATCAAACAAATGTAAATATTAGTCAATGACAACACTACTGAACACAAAATGTAATTTTTAAATGAAACTTTTTATTATTAAGGGAGAAAAAAATCCAAAGCTACATGGTCCTGTGTGAAAATGTGATTGCCCCCTAAACCTAATAACTGGTTGGGCAATGAGTCTCTTACAGCGCAGTGGAGGACTTGTGGTAATTCAGCCACATTGGAGGGTTTTCCAGCATGAAGCGCCTTTTTAAGGTCATGCCACAGCATCTCAATAGGATTCAGGTCAGGACTTTGGTGTACTTCAGGTGAGGCCGCTCCAAAGTCTTTATTTTATTTTTCTTTAGCCATTCAGAGGTGGACTTGCTGGTGTGTTTTGGCTGATTGTCCTGCTGCAACCCAAGTTGCTTTCAGCCTGAGGTCACAAATAGATAGCCGGACATTCTCCTTCAGGATTTTTTGGTCGACAGCAGAATTCATGGTTCCATTTATCACAGGAACTCTTCCAGGTCCTGTAGCAGCAAAACAGCCCCAGACCATCACACTACCACCACCATATTTTACTGTTGGTATGATGCTCTTTTCTGAAAGGCATTACGTTTACGCCAGATGTAATGGGACACACACCTTCCAAAAAGTTAAAAATTGAGATGTTCTTTTTGTTTAGCAGTGAGTTTCATCTTGGAATTCAGCCATGCAGGCCGTTTTTGCCCAGTGTTTTTCTTATGGTGGAGTCGTGAACGCTGACCTTAACCGAGGCAAGTGAGGCCTGCTGTTCTTTGGATGTTGTTGTGGGGTCTTTTGTGGCCTCTTGGATATGTCGTCGCTGCGTTGTTGGGGTTAATTTTGCTTGGCCGGCCACTCCTGGGAAGGTTCACAACCGTTCCATGTTTTTGCTATTTGTGGATAATGGCTCTCACTGTGGTTTGCTGGTGTCCCAAACCTTTAGAAATGGCTTTATATCCTTTTCCAGACTGATAGATGCCAATTAATCTAGGTTATATTTTTTTAATAAAACGTTAAAAAAAAGTTTCAAATGAAGTCTATCTATCTAGCTATCTATCTATCTTAGGGCTGTCAATTCAAAATTTGTCTATAGTTACTCATATTTAATCACAATTCATTGCAGATAGAAGTTTTTAGAATAAGTAGGGATGTAAATCTCATTGTGGTAAACGACTCAATATATATCTAGATACAGGGGTTAAGACACGATAAAAAAAACAGTATATTTTAAAAACAGAACATTTGTTGATGTAGAAATGAATGTTAATCCAATTCAATTCAAATAATTCAATTAATCTAATTCTTAGAGCATTTTCAGATGTGTAAAAGAGCACGTCATATCCCCAAGCATGTTGTAAGGCAGGGTATCCAACGACTTGTCCAACAGCCCTTGAATGCACCATCTAACTTTGCAATGCACAGGCTGCACAGAGACTCAAACCAAAACGGACTCTAACCAAAGCACATTTTCCCATAGAAAATAATGTAAATCCAATTAATTTGTTCAAGACACACAAAAATGTTAACACAAAACACATTTTATAGACAATAATTATAGTTTTACATGCAGAAAATGACACAAAAATAATTACAAATGACAAATGAATGGACAACTGAACATTTAACATCACTTTCACCTCGTTTAGTTGGAAAAAAACCCCACCAAACGTATGAACAAAATAACACACAATAAACACATCATTCTGCTGCAACCACAGCAGCAGAAAATGAAAATGGAGAAAAAAAACAACCAAAACAACCACAGGCGTCAGTGAAGTGAAGTTTGTCACAAATCAAGCAGAAATGAGAAATGAGTGTTATGGGTGTAAAATGAGGCACCGAGTGTCACTCAGGCGAGACGCTGTGTATGCATGTGTGTGTGCCTCGTCGTCACATTTACATACCTCTGAAATGACGAGAAAACTGTGAATAAAGGAAAACTTCCTGATCTCCTGACTGTGAGGCCAACATGCTAACCACTAGACCACCGTGTGGCCCTAGCAGCTAACACAAAAAAACTATATCTATCTGGCGGCTTAACACAACGCCTCGTTAGTCTCAGCGTCACTCACAACACCTCAAGCTACTGCAACGGGGCAGATGGAAGAGTGGATACTACTGGCTCAACAAGATACTCGTCTGCTGTCAGCATTTTTGACCTGAGGACTGGAGCACAAGTCTTGTGCTGGAAGACACAGCCATCCCAATAAGAGCTGACATTGCAAGTGTCGTCGCTGTTTCTATGCTGCTGTTGTTGACGGGAGTCGCGTTAGCTCCTATGGGCTATGTCAAATCAATGCGCCCAGGAAAGAAGTTCCGGTGATGTTTAACTCATCAAAATACAGCAAGATACTGTAAGTATTACAAGTTGTCATCAATGTACTTGTACTACAATGTACTGATAACAGCATGGATATAACAAGATGCGTTTTTTACTTTAGGACTTTATAGTCGTGATAGGTATCTCCCATGCAACGTTACCTTGCTCATGCTAACTCGTTTTCTCTCGTTAGAACGCACAGAAAAGGGAAGAAATATGTGTTGATGTTTCACATACTGTAGATTGTGGATGATGGGCACAATTCCAAAAAAAGTGCCGTTTTCCTTTAAGCTGTAAAATTCAGAGGTATTACACCCTTGTCTCGGTACGGTGCATGTGTTTGTTTCATCGTGTATCTCTCTACAACTCTGATACAAACTCTGTTGTCCTAAAATGGCGTCTGCAGCCCACAACGCATTGCACGATCACGTGCAAGTATCGCAATATTTCGTCTTGTGCGCGTGATCCAAGGTGGCGACGTAAACAAACCGGACGGTATTGTGGGCGTGTATTTCAGTGTGAGCTGTCAAATTTGACTTTAGAGGAAATCTTTTTACCACAAACAGAGCACATGAATGGTTTCTCTCCAGTGTGCGTCCTCATGTGTCTTTTCAAACACTGATTTCGTACAAAACCTCCACCACACGCTGAACAGGCAAAAGGTTTCTCTCCAGTGTGTATTCTTGTGTGTCTTGTCAAGTATTCAATCTTCAAGAATCTTGTACCATAAACCGAACAGGCAAAAGGTTTCTCTTGTGTTTGCTATCTCGTGTGTCTATTCAGATTTCCCTCGTAACCAAAGGTTTTGTCACAATGAAAGCATTTGAAGCGTGCGTTGTCAGTGTGACGTGTCATCGCAGTTTTAGAGTCTTCATCATCAGTGTCAGGAGAGCGTGACGTTGTCATCACCGCCCGATAGTGGAGATAAGAGGCGGTCTGCTTGTGATCCCCCGCTGTGGCCTCCATCAGCTTCTGTTGTCATGTGTTGAGTTGAGCTCCACCTCTTATCTTCTCTTCGCTTTGACCTTTGCCTTCATCATCTTCACTCTTCACAGGGACACCAAACACTGGGAACTCCTCCAGCCCTTCAAGATGCTCTCCCTCATAACTGATGCTGCGATCCTCCTCTTCCTCTTTAATGTGAGGGGGCTGTGGCTCCAGCTGCTCCGCCCCTGGGATCCACTCCTGCTGCTCAGGGGGAAGATGGTCTTCACCGAGTACGTTTACATGCAGTCAAATAACCTATCATAACCAGAATATTAGCAATAACCCGCTTGCGTACGGCCATGTAAACACCAATAACCCTTTTGAAAAACCGGAATATGCTCATATTCCGGTTTTTCAAAATCTGAATATCACCTCTGGGTTACTCTGGGGGGGAAACGACAGGTGGTGAAAGACAGGAACATTATGTCTTTTATTGACAGTAGAAACAACAAAAGACATAATCGCAACAGCGAAATCTATCAGGTGAGCAAGCAGTTACACGAAGCAGGGTTTGTACGAACGCATCTTCAAAAGTGTCTGGGGGGGCTCTGGTGGATGTAGCACGGACGTGGATGGCACAGCTACTTCCTATTTCTTCACGTTCTGGCCTTCCACTAATGGAGAAAGTGTGAAGTACTGAAGGTGGTTCAGTACCAGCACCAAAACACAAACAAAGCACATTATCCGCCGTGCCGGTGTTGTTGTTGTTGTTGTTTTTGGAAACAGGAAGAAGCGGAAACAAACAACCAAGTTGTACTGTACCTTTGCTGCTGTATGTCACCAATCAAGTGTGTACTTTACAGTCTTAAACTAGGACACGGGTAGGACTGTCACGATTAGGAGTGTGACAACATCTCGATATGGCGATATATCGCGATATTTTATCTCCCGATCGATTATCGATATGCGCCCGGCAAGTATCGATAATTTAGATTTACATACGTTCGCTATAAACTGCCTCACTCATTATTAGTTCCTTTTGCGTAATTCCTTGGCGGTCCGCCAGGGGCCCGCCTCGCGGGAGCGGCGGAAAAGTCGGCGAAACTCTGCAAGCGAAGTAAACACACAACAGCAGAAAGCATGGCGGACACGAGCGGACAACAGAAGTTGAAAGATGCACCGGCAGCCTACAAGTCAAAAGTGAGGATGCATTTCGGGTTTTACAGTACTGATGGTGGAACAAAGCTGGAGAAGGACTTTGCTACATGCAAGAACTGTTTCGCAAAAGTTACGTATACTGGAAACACAACAAATATGCGCAGCCACTTGCAGCGCCTCACGCAGAGCTAGTAAGCCAAAAAGCTGTGGCCAGACCACCGTGGGGGCTCAACTTCAAGCAGAACTCCCTTCTGTGTATATTTGCAAGGATCTGCGGCCATACAGTGTTGTCGGGAATGATGGGTTTCGCTTTATGATGCGAAATAATAAGTCGAAAACATTTCACCCAAAGCTTGTTTATCAAATTTTGTTGGTTCCCTCAAAATGTGCAGGTACAGTAGATACCTTGCAGTAAATGTGCACTTTACACAGAAATGGTGTCAGTGTTTTTAAAATAAGCTATGGGTTTGTTACTGAAATGCTGCACTACAGTAGTGACTGTGTTCGAAAGACACTCATTTGTTGACAGGAACATTGCAATAAAAGTGTCTTTAGAACACATTTGTTTACAGAAATGCTGCACTAAAATATTCTCACTGTTAAGACGAGAAGTGTTAAAGTGATGGCGCCAAATAAACATGTTTTTTTCTCATTTTAAAATATCTGGTTTTCTCAGATTATCGTAGATTGATTTCCTGACCAATACTGTATATCGATAATCGCTGTATCGCCATATCGTGAGATAATCGTTATCGTGAGCCTTGTATCGCGTATCGTGTCGTGGGGAACCCAGAGGTTCCCACCCCTAGTCACGATAATCAATAAATCAATTACCTGCAGGATAAATAAAAACAAACTCGATAATTTTGCCAGCCTCCATATATTGACACGTGCATACGGGTTTGTTTTCCTCCTCTCTCTCTACCAAGCAGGTTGGATGACAAGAGAGTTCACTCTGTGCATCTGTCTCAACACCTGGGCGTGTTGTTTCTGTAGCGGAATGAGTGGAAGGGTGGTGGCTGCTGGTCATTCAAGAAGGGGAAGCTCTTTTTTTCCGGGCTACGTTATTAATGTGTTTATTTATTTATATGTAAATGCTAGTATCTGCCATGATGTGCAGCTTGCTAGCAGCTGGAGCTTCTGCGCGAGGCTACTGTGTGACCGGCTGTGAGGGTGAGCGATCGTGACGGGGGGGGGAGAAGCTCCGCAGCTGCCGCTGCACGTTGGGGAAAGGAAACCGCAGAGTGACAGAAGAGAGTCGCCAAACACAACGCCAGTCGTTTTTAACAAAGACAAAGTCACTGGTAAATCGATCGGTAAAGTCTCTGAATCGGTTCAGAACAACGGAATGAAAAACTTGGAAAATGCGCCGGTGGAGGTTTACACTTCAAGACTGCCAATTCGCTCATTTCACTGTCAATCAAAAAAGGATTCCGCCTCAGACAGATCACCCAATCATCATGCAGAAGCCAAGCATCCGGGTCAACCCACTGCCTGACAGACCCCCAGAGACGCTGAGCATCTGATGGACGGGACAAAGCCCAGCATTTATCCAATGAGCGTCCAGTTTGGCGCAATGGAACAACCCACGCTTCCCCACCGAAGTCAGTAGGTGCTCAGCGTCCGACTGTGTAAAAGCGCTATGGCGCTGCGGGGATGAATGAGAAGGAAGTCGTGTCAGTTACCTGTGATAAGTAGCTGATTCTCAACAAAAGATGAAGGTATTCTAGCGCATTTTTAGTCAACGAAATGCACACACAGCAATACGTATTTCACCACTTTTTTTGTGGACATTTTAGGGGAAGCTGAGTGAGTGAACCCTCCTGCCAATCATTTGACGCCACAGCCATGTGAAAATATACTGCAAACATACCGAATGTGAGCGGAAATGGTGTCAAAAACTCTTCGTGCCTGTTGTACATGAAACACGATCCGATGTCAATTTCAGCTCATTTGCGCATCATCATTTTGTGACATGAAAAAGTCTGTGACAAAGAAAAATAAATAATACAAAACGGTGCAACTTACATTTCTTCAGAGTATTTCCGGGTTAGTTTTTGTCCGTTTTTTTGTCACTACTCAGACAACAATGAAAGTGACACTGATTCAGAATCACATATATGGCATCCTGTCGCTGATACGCGTTATGTTCCGCTTTATATATATAGAGAATACACTTTGGGGAACTATTGTTTTGCATCATGTTTCCGTGAAAGGTGAAGTGTGTTACTCTTGTGCTAACAAAGCTTTCAAGAAAACTTCAAGTGCAATTTTGTTACCAGAGACTTGATACTCCATGTTATATGTTTCTATTGTTGCGTGTGGTTTTTATTTGTGTTTTTTTCTTAACGGGGAGAAGGTACGAAAGTGAAATAGGCTGTTCATCAGCTGATCAAAAGTTTAAGACCACAGCCTTTAAAAAATGTGGATTCAATGTTGTTTTCTGTCAGGTCGGATGGATTGTTAAGCAAGGCCTCTGGCAGCGTGCCATTGGTGCTGAGGTTGGACGCAGGAAGACAGTCGTTTGAAACTTCTTCAAAGATCCTCAGGGTTATGGAACAAAAAAACCCAAAGGTCACCGGCCCTGAGCTGGTGGATCTGATGGGCTGTCTGTCAAGACACGGGACGATCCTCGGCCAAAATCAAGGTCGTTACTGGTGCTGAGTGCAGTCCAATAACCATCAGACAGCGTCGGCAAGAGAAGGCTTTTAAGAACGTCTTCAAAGGCCTCGTCTCGTTCAACGCCGCAAAATTGCCTGTTTGGAATTTGCATGAGAGCACCAAACATGGAACACTGAAAGGTGAAAGAAAGTTTTATTCTCAGATGAGAAAACATTTAACCTTGACTGTCCTGATACCAAGGTTACTGGCATGACAAGGAGGTCCCACCTGAGATTTTTTTCCATATGATACAGTGGAGCGGGCACCATCATGATCTGGGGTGCTTTTTCTTCAATGGAACAAAGGAACATCAGGTTGTGCAGGGGCGTCAAACGGCAGCTGGCTATGTGGAGATTTTGCAGGGGGCATCCCTCATGACTGAAGGGCCTTGTCTGTGTGGTAATGACAACAGGACAACGCTGCAGTTCACAACGCCCGCTGACAAAGGACGACTTCCAGAGGAATAACCTCACTCTTTTGGACCATCCCGCATATTCCCCTGATCGAAATCCAATTGAGAACATTTGGGGATGAATGGCAAGGGAAATTTACCTAAATGGACATCAGTTCGAGACAGTGGATGTCCTCTATGAAGTCATCTTCACCACCTGGAGCAACATTCCCACTAGCCTCCTGGAAACACTGGCATCAAGCATGCCCAAAACTATTTTTTAGGCGATTAACAAGAGTAGTGTAACTACTCACTTCCTTTTTTGAACATTTTATTTCTATTTTAGGGGGTTTGGAGGTTTTTTGAGCTATGGTCTTAAACTTCAGCTGATGAACAGCCTATTTGACTTTCAAAAAAACTGCACTTTTTTGGGGCAATTTTGCCCATCATCCACAATCCTTACGTGAAACATGAACACATATTTCTTTCCCTTTTCTGTACGCTCTAACGAGAGAAGACAAGCTAACATTGCACGTCATGGGAGGTACCTATTTCCCTCTATAAAAAAACCTCTAACAACTTTTTATATCCATGCTGTGATCATGCATTATTGTATTTGTATTGTATTCTTTATTTATCCCACAGCGGGGAAATTCACTTGTTACAGCAGCAAGCAAGACACGCAAGTAAAGAATACAGTGACTACAACATGGTTCAGGTGGTGCAGGTGTTGTAGAGCCTGACAACGGTCGGTATGAAGGACCTGCGGAACCTCTCCTTCTTACACCGTGGGTGTAACAGTCTGCTGCTGAAGGAGCTGCTAAGGGAACCCACAGTGTCATGTAGGGGGTGAGAGGTGTTGTCCATGATGGATGTCAGCTTAGCCAACATCCTTCTCTCCCCCACTTCCTCCACGGAGTCCAGAGGACCGTCCAGGACAGAGCTCGCTCTCCTGATCAGTCTATTGATCCTGCTCCTGTCCCTGTCCGTGCTGCCCCCTCTCCAGCAGCCCACAGCATAGAAGATGGCTGAGGCCACCACAGAGTCATAAAAGGTTCGTAAAGAGTCCTGCACACACCAAAGGACCTCAGTCTCCTCGGCAGGTGGAGGCGACTCTGGCCCTTCTTGTAGAGGGCGTGGGTGTTGACGGACCAGTCCAGTTTGTTGTTAAGTTGAACACCCAGGAATTTGTAGCTGTCTACCAACTCTATGTCTGCTCCCTGGATGTTCACCGGTGTGAAGTGGGATGTTTTCCTCTGGAAGTTAATGATCATCTCCTTTGTCTTGCTGGTGTTGAGTTGCAGCTGGTTAAGCTACATTAAGCATTAACAAGTAGAACAGCAGCATAGAAACAGCGACGACACTTACAATGTCCACTCTCATTGGGATGGCTGTGTCTTCCAGCACAAGACTTGTGCTCCAGTCCTCAGGTAAAAAATGCTGACAGGAAAAGAGCATCTTGTTGAGTCTTCGTAGCGAAATTGAGAGCCAGTAGTATCCACTCTTCCATCTGTCCCGTTGCAGTGGCTTGAGGCGTTGTGATTGACGCTGAGACTAGCGGCTAGCGAGGCGTCGTGTTACTCTGCCAGATAAATATAGTTTTTCCTTTTAGCAGCAACAATAACAATATCGCCGTAGCTTGGTTAATACTGTATACACGTCAGTTATGTTATAGAATACTGTTGCAGGTTTTTTTTTAAGTTTTTTATTAGGGCTTTAGCGTCAAAATGCTGTAGGTACCTCCCATGACGTGCATTGTTACTAACTCCTCTTCTCTCGTTAGAAGGCACAGAAAAGAGAAAGAAATATGCGTTCATGTTTCACATCAGGATTGTGAATGATGGGCAAGATTAAATAAAAAGTGCAGTTCTTCTTTTGGCATTTTAAAGCTCTCCTCAGAACCTCCTTAAATCCAACAATGAAAAATGTTTTCAATTGTTGCAATTCAGAAGTGTATAGATAAAACACATAAATATAATATAAATATATAAAAACATCAACGACATAAACACATAATAGTGAATATCAAAATTGCCCATCACAGAAAAGCGTTTTCATGAGTAGCAAGGTTCCCATACATTGCTACATGTGTGCAGTTGTGCCCCTGCAGAGCTCCCGTAGCCTGCGGCATGACAACTCCGCAGTGTGTGCAACCCACAAAAAAACAACATGTATAATTTAGCATTTTTGCAATTGGCCAATTATGCAAATTAGACGAGTTTTCTAACACTACCGCCCCTCCTCTCCAGATAGAATGTCGCCCTGTGGGAAAAACTGAGAGGACTACTAGAAATGTGTACTCGCCTACGTACTGTATAGAAACATACTACAGTAAATAGAGAGCAAACACAGTAATAAACGCTTAAGCAACCACTTTTTCTCCCTTGGTTTCGCTGACCCTTTTCTTTTCTTCGTTTTCGGGCGAGACGAGACACAGCTCTACCAATTAGTGTTCTGCGCATGTGCAGAACGAGTCTACATCCAGTCGGCCTGTTTTTCGGCAGGACATCATTGGCCACGAGCAATTAAAGCAGATGCAGAGTTTGTACACACAAATAGTTGTACAATCACTCTTCTACCACACCACAGTATTTCTTTTCAGCCATTTTACATAATGTACTAGTGACACATTAGCGTAGCAAGTAGAATATTGTTTTGCTTTATTAGCAAAAACTGCCATCATAGCTGAGATATTGATGCAGGTTAAATAACAAGTACAGTCACAGTCCTGACTGTGTCAGGAAGGGCATCCTTTTGCCAAATCAAACATGCAAATCAAACCTATATGACCATACCGGTTCGGTCGAGGCCCGGGTTAACAACGACCGCCATCGGTGCTGTTGACCTACAGGGTGCCGGTGGAAATTGGACTACTGTTGGTCGAAGAAGGAGAGGAGGAAATTGTGTCCGTAGGAAGAGAGAGAAGAGGAGCGCCAAGAGTATAGGACTGAGAGTAGGGACATTGAAGGCTGGAAAAGGTAGAGAGTTGGTTGACATGATGCAGAGAAGAAATGTAGACATACTGTGTGTCCAGGAGACCAGGTGGAAAGGTAGCAAGGCTAGAAGTTTAGGAGCAGGGTTCAAGTTGTTCTATCATGGAAAGTCCTGGAGGTAAAAAGAGTGTCAGATAGAGTGATGAGTCTGAAGCTAGAAACCGAAGGTGTGATGGTCAATGTTGTTAGTGGGTATGCTCCACAGGTAGGATGTAAGCTGGAGGAGAAGGAGAAATTCTGGTTGGACTTGGATGAAGTGATGCAGAGCATACCTAGAAGAGAGAGAGTTGTCATTGGTGCAGACTTCAATGGACATGTTGGTGCAGGAAACAGAGGTGATGAGGAGGCCATGGGCAGGTTTGGTATCCAGGAGAGGAATGCAGAAGGACAGATGGTGGTTGGCTTTGCAAAAAGGATGGAAATGGCTATAATGAATACTTTCTTCCAGAAGAGGCAGGAACATAGGGTGACCTATAAGAGTGGAGGTAGGAGCACACAGGTAGACTACATCTTGTGTAGACGCTGTCATCTGAAGGAGATCAGTGACTGTAAAGTAGTGGTAGGTGATAGTGTAGCCAAACAGCATAGGATGGTGGTGTGTAGGATGACTCTGGTGGTGAGGAAGATGAAGAGGACAAAGACAGAGCAGAGGACGAAATGGTGGAAGCTGAAAAAGGAAGAGTGTTGCATGACTTTTAGGAAGGAGTTAAGACAGGCTCTGAGTGGTCAGGAGGTGCTTCCAGATGACTGGACAACTACAGCTAATGTGATCAGGGAGACAGGCAGGAGAGTACGTGGTGTATCATCTGGAAGGAAAGTAGACAAGGAGACTTGGTGGTGGAATGAGGAGGTACAGGAGTGTATACAGAGAAAGAGGTTAGCTAAGAAGAAGTGGGACACTGAGAGGACTGAGGAGAGTAGACAGGAGTACCGGGAGATGCAGCGTAAGGTGAAAGTACAGGTAGCAAAGGCCAAACAAGGGGTTATGATGACTTGTATGCTAGGTTGGATAGTAAGCAGGGAGAGACTGATCTATACAGGTTGGCAAGACAGAGAGACAGAGATGGGAAGGACGTGCAGCAGGTTAAGGTGATTAAGGAAAGGGATGGAAGTCTATTGACAAGTGCCAGTAGTGTGATGGGAAGATGGAAAGAGTACTTTGAAGAGCTGATGAACGTGGAAAATGAGAGAGAACACAGACTAGAAGAGGTGACTTTTGTGGACCAGGAAGTAGCAAAGATTAGTCAGGATGAAGTGAGGAGGGCATTGAAGAGGATGAAGAGTGGAAAGGCCGTCGGTCCTGATGATATACTTGTAGAGGTTTGGAAGTGTCTAGGAGAGGTGGCTGTAGAGTTCCTGACTGGGTTGTTCAACAGGATCTTAGATCATGAAAAGATGCCTGAGGAATGGAGGAGAAGTGTGCTGGTGCCCATTTTTAAGAACGAGGGAGATGTGCAGAGCTGTGGCAACTACAGAGGAATAAAGCTGATGAGCCATACAATGAAGTTATGGGAAAGAGTAGTTGAAGCTAAACTAAGGACAGAAGTGAGCATTTGTGAGCTGCAGTATGGTTGCATGGCAAACATGAGTACTACAGAGGCAGTATTTGCTTTGAGGATGTTGATAGAGAAGTACAGAGAAGGCCAGACAGAGCTGCATTGTGTTTTTGTAGATCTGGAGAAAGCTTATGACAGGGTGCCCAGAGAGGAACTGTGGTATTGTATGAGGAAGTCTGGAGTGGCACAGAAGTATGTTAGGGCGGTACAGGACATGTATGAGGACTGGAAGACAGTGGTGAGGTGTGCTGTAGTTGTGACAGAGTTCAAGGTGGAGGTGGGACTGCATCAGGGATCAGCTCTGAGCCCCTTCTTGTTCGCTATGGTGATGGACAGACTGACAGACGAGGTTAGACAGGAATCTACATGGACTATGATGTTTGCAGATGACATTGTGATCTGCAGTGAGAGCAGGGAACAGGTGGAGGAGAAGCTAGAGAGGTGGAGGTTTGCCCTGGAAAGGAGAGGAATGAAGGTTAGCCGCAGTAAGACAGAGTACATGTGTGTGAATGAGAGGGACCCAAGTGGAAGAGTGAGCTTACAGGGAGAAGAGATCAAGAAGGTGGAGGATTTTAAGTACTTAGGGTCAACAGTCCAGAGCAATGGAGAGTGTGGAAAAGAGGTGAAGAAGCGTGTACAGGCAGGATGGTACGGGTGGAGAAAAGTGTCAGGTGTGATGCGTGATAGAAGAGTTTCAGCTAAAATGAAAGGAAAGGTGTACAAAACTGTGGTGAGACCAGCGATGTTGTTTGGTCTAGAGACAGTGTCAATGAGGAAAAGACAGGAGACAGAGCTGGAGGTAGCAGAGATGAAGATGCTGAGGTTCTCTCTGGGAGTGACCAGGAAGGATAGGATCAGGAATGAGTACATCAGAGGGACAGCACATGTTAGAGGTTTTGGAGATAAAGTCAGAGAGGCCAGACTGAGATGGTTTGGACATGTCCAGAGGAGAGATAGGGAATATACTGTGTAGGTAGAAGGATGCTGAGTTTGGAACTGCCAGGCAGGAGGCCTAGAGGAAGACCAAAGAGGACATGAAGGTAGTCGGTGTGAGAGAAGAGGATGCAGAAGACAGGGTTAGATGGAGGCAATTGATTCGCTGTGGCGACCCCTGAAGGGAAAAGCCCAAAGGAAAAGAAGAAGAGTCACAGTCCTGACATTGATCACGAAGCAATCAGAGGTTATACAAGGAAAGTATTTATTGCTTTAACATACAGCCACAGAAATGGACAGCTTGTGATACTACTGCAGTCACTTCTGCTATCTTTCCACAACACCCTCCTTCAAATGATTATCCTCAATAATAATAAAGTCCTGTAGCTTCATTGCCTGCTGCTGGTCTCACCAGCACACTTGTGATTGTTAACGTGGTACTTAAAAGAGAATCTTTCATCACACACACTGCAACTGAATTCTTTCTCTCCAGCGTGTATTCTTGTATGTTTTGTCAAAGATGACTTATAAGCAAATCCTACTCCACAGAACGGGCAGGTATAAGGTTTCTCGCCAGTGTGGGTTCTCATGTGTGATGTCAAATGGGACTTTTGAGATAATCTGACGCCACACACTGAGCAAGTGTAAGGTTTCTCTCCAGTATGTGTTCTCATGTGTGATGTCAAATGAGACTTCTGAGATAATCTGATGTCACACACCGAGCAGGTAAAAGGTTTTTCCCCGGTGTGTGTCCTCATGTGTCTTTTCAAATCTTGATTCCGTACAAAACTTATACCACACACTGAACAGGTAAACGGTTTCTCTCCAGTGTGTATTCTCATGTGTTGATCCAACCCTGAACTCTCACAGAAACATTTGTTGCAGAGTGAACAGGAATATGGTTTCTCTCCAGTGTGTATTCTTGTGTGTGTTATCAAATGTGCTTTCTCGTAGAATCCTTTCATACAAAATGAGCAGAAGAACGGTTTATCTCCTGTGTGATATCTCATATGTCTTTTCAGATTCTTTTTGTAGCCAAACGTTCTGTCACATTGAGAGCATTTAAAGAGTGTGTTGTCAGTGTGACGTGTCATATCAGCTTTAGAGTCTTCATCATCACTGTCACGACAGCGTGGCGTTGTGTCATCACTATATGATAGTGGAGATAAGAGGATGTCCGCTTGTGATCCTCCACAGTGGTCTCCATCAGCTTCTGTTATGTGTTGTGTTGCGCTGCCGCTTGGAGGCTCCACCTCTCTCTTTTCCTCACTTTGATCTTTGTCTTCATCATCTTCACTCTTCACAAGGACACCAAACACTGGGAACTCCTCCAGTCCTTCAGGATGTTCTCCCTCCTGACTGACGCTGTGATCACCCTCTCCCATTTTAATGTGGGTGCGCTCTGGCTCCTTAATGTGGGGGGGCTGTGCTTCCTCCTGCTGCTCAGGGGGTAGATGGTCTTCACTGACATCTGCAGGACACAAAAGGTAAAAACATGCTTTAGAAAAGTCCAGCTTTGCTGCATCACATGAGGCATTGTCCTGCATAGCATATGTTCTGACAATGTCTCTGAGGATCTCATCAGTCACCACTTTGACACTCAAGACATCATAACCATACCGTACATGAGGAAAATAACAGAGCCAATACAGCAGGTCATGAAAAAAAAAATGGCAACTGTCTTCTCTAACCACCCTGCTTTTGTCCCTAGCTTGTGGACGACCTCAATGGTGGCATCATATACATTATAACTCCAATACCGCCCTCTTTTCACATGCACTGACCCGCATTCTTCTTTGGTATTCGTCTCCTTTCTTCTTCTTTGGGAATTAATGTCGGTTGGCAAACTAGCTCATTTGCGTGTTACTGTCAACTACTGGGCTGAAGTGTGGAGCTGATGTTTGTTAGCAACAAAAATGTTCAATAATAATAATACAATCATTCAACTTTACCCAGCACATCAATTTCCCAACCCACACCCACGGACACATCTTCAATAGGGATATGTACTAAAACTCAGTGCCGTAACAGCTCCGGTGCAGACGTAAATGGTAGTACCGGGGCGGAAAAACTAAGTAGCTATCGGAATCTCGTTTTGGTACTAAATGAATGCAACAATTGCTTCAAGGTGATATTGTGCAAGTAATGTCTTGTAAAGACTGTAGCATCCTGACAGAGGCACACAGAATCTGATATCTTATCTTTTTAAAACAAACACCAATAGCAGTGCTCAATTCCAACACGTTTCATCATTGTCCACCAATCACATTCCCGGAGAGCGAGGCACGTTCACCAACACCGGAGTTATGAACATCAACATTACAACACAAGCACGTTGTTACACTAACTTCATTTTGCTCAATTAATACATGCCGACTCTTGCAGGTAGGATAAATTAGGTGTGCAACGGTGCAGGCTAGTGATGGTAACATGAGCCCGAAGCCTCAAAGCTTGTGTCAGACTTCCTGACTCACACTGCTTTGAAATAGTGCTTAGGCACTATCGTTCTGCAAATATCATGTGACCGATTGCGTTGGAAGCGTGGTATGTCACAGCACGTATTGACGCTTTGAAACCGACTGGTGGCTGTCATTGTTTTGACAGGTTATTTTGGTGCCAAGTTGTGTATATAACAACCACCGAGCTACTGAACAATGCTGGCTTGTAATGACAGCGTTGGCGAGTTTGTTTGTGCGTTTGTAATGGCAACCTGTGTTTCCCTGCTTTTAGTCACATAGATTGCTGTGACTTCACTCTTCCACTCGATGTCGCTAATGTTGCTTTTCACTGAAGCACCGAAGCTCGGAATCTGTTTGGCACAATTTGAAGGAAAGCCTCAAAGCTTCATGAGGCTTCACCCGCTCATCTCTACATGGTATGGTCCGAACCTCGATTTTTGGCCTGTGGTTTTGGTTTCGTTTTTTTGTGCATAAAAAAATAACTTTTTTCCTTGCAAAAATAAGGCTTAAAAATGAAACTGCAATTTACTGGCAGGTAATTCTCCAATAAATAAAATTCTCAAAAAATACATATATTTTTATTTTATTTTTATTTTAAATATATATAGCATACAAAAAAATTAAGGAAGTGGGGGCCACTTTGATGTGTATATTAAAGATGCTAAAAGCAATCAAATGCAGGTCGATATACAGTATTGTTCTGTAAGCTATATAAGTTTTGTGTTATAGGTCAGTGGTCCCCAACCTCCGGGCCGTGGGTCATTTGGTACCAGTCCGCACAGAAAGTAAAAATAATTTCCATTATTTCATTTTTTTGTTTTATTTTGAAAAGTGGCCGGATTCTCTCTGTTACATCCGTCTCGCTTGACGCATGTCCATTGTGCGTGTGCTAACTTTATTTCATGCCTCACAGATACACTACTACTGTATTTTTACCATTTTTCTTTCACCTCATATTTGGTCTCAAATGCTGATACTACGTGGGAATGCATAAAGGTAAGTTTTGATGACTTATTGAGTGCTAATGTTCACATTTGTCTCGAGTTAATTCATGCTAGCGCACTGCCTTTTATCAAACACGTCAAACAGCGATGTAATAATCTTTCTGGAAAAACTTGGCTGGAACTTGAACTGGTGGATGATGGGTCGGCATTCATTTTGTGCTTTTAATTTGATGTTATTCATGTCTTAGTTTTACACAATACATAATAAATAAGATAAATTAGATCGCTATAATGTATGAGCCCCGCACCCCCCCGGTCTGCGGGAGATTAGTGGGAACACAAGCCAGTCCGTGGGTCAAAAAAGATTGGGGACCACTCTTATCGGTGACAAAGCAGATTAGTGTAATTATATATTGTTATTAGTAAGCCGTGGGCCAATAATGAACAAGCTGTGTGGTGAAAACAGCCCCTTGGCTGCACTTGGGACACCACCGGTTCACAATGTTTTCTTTTAGGAACGTGCAAGTGCAACAGTAAGAATTTGAACAGGGTGATTATTTTTTTTTAGTAAAGTTCATTAATACAGTCAAACCTGTCTATAGCGGCCACTGAAGGGAAACGGCAAAAGTGGCCGCTATAGACAGGTTGGCGGCCATTTTGAATTTATGCGCACACATTAACATGTATTCACAAAAAGACTGGAGCAAAACCAAGAGACATAGGGGAAAACGCTCTGTTGACACAAACAGGTAGGTAAAACTAGGTAACAGCTCCGGTAAGGAAAATAGTAATATCAATAACAACAATTAACCAGCGCCGCACATTCGACAGCGCTGGCCTTTTATCCGCCACAAATGTTAATTGACCGCAGCTGCGCGGCCACCAGGCATGAAGCGGCTGCCTCTTCCTCCCCGGAGAAGGCACAGCCCGCCAAATAAGAGCGCGGGCTGGGGACGCTCGCTCCTGGCCTGCAGAACGTCACAAATTTCCATCTTAGATTTTTTTTAAAACACGATTTTAAAAGCAAGAAATAAAAATTTTTGTGAACGAGCCTGAGGATATATGTACAGGATACGCGTGAAGCAGTCATGAATGGGTGTGTGCGTGAACAATTGAGTGCGGAGGAGGTGCGAAGATCGTCGTAAACTAACAATACCATCGCTCCTTTCTTATTGAATGGGCTTCTAATCTCTAATTAGTCGGCAATTAAGTGATATTTTAGATGTTTTACTCAGGTGTTTTGGCTATTTTAGAATCTATTCAAGGCATTGCAAAGTGGGAAGATTACCGTTTTGGCCGTCACTGAATCTTTTCAGGGCGGCGTTGCAAAGTAAGAAGACGGCTTTTTTATGTCGAACTAGGACTCAGTAATTAAAGTCTACACACGGCGGTTTCAATGCTTAAAAAACTCAACTTTTACGTGCATGAAGCTTCTGCTTGAATCTGCATTTTGGCCGCTATATGCGGTCAGATATTGACCAAGGGATACAAAATGGTTTGCTCCCGCTGCCGCATGCATGCTAGCGTTTTTTTTTTTTTTTTTATTGTAGCGTCGCTGGGAGCACGTCCTGTTCCCAGCCTACTTTGCAGTAATGTTTTGGTGCAAATGCTCTTAAAGTTACATGTTTGACCAGGAAATAGCAAGCTCAAAAGAAGACGGCTTTTTTATGTGGAACAACTCTTGATCTTGTGAATGATTGTGACTGAGCTAGGACTCAGTAATTAAAGTCTACACATGACGGCTTCATTGATTGAAAAATGAATCTTTTTTGTGCATGAAGCTTCTACTTGAGTTGGTAATTTGGCCGCTATATGCGGTCAGATATTGACCAAGGGAGAAAAAATAGGTGACTGCTGGCCACGCTGGTCAGGTGACCGCTATACACAGGGTCTATAACGCGTACATTTTCTGCAGGGGGATTTTGCAGCGGCCGCTATAGGCAGGTGGCCGTTTTATACAGGTGGCCACTAAAACAGGTTTGCCTGTAGTTGCAGCACTGTTCTCATCTCTATTAACAACGACAACACACTGCTCTCATCTTATGCACTAATCTTTGTCCATTTACAGAAGTGAAGTGTTCAAAAACTGGTGCACCGCACCTTGAGGTCAGCGCCAGGTTGTGGGGGGCCCGGCGGGCAGAAAGCTGAGGAGATCCGCCGGGTCTGAGTCTCCTCCGTGCATCGCTGACAAAGACGAGCAGACCGTGCGGCCATTGTCGCCTATACTCTCCCCATCCACGCCAAATGCCTTGCCTTTTTGTCTGCTTTTAGGCAGACTGGCCCTCCCTTGAAATATATACATTGTGGGAAATGGGACATTACGTCGCAGGGTGTTGGTGTGGGTGCACACCCACACAGTACAAAATGTATTGCAAACCCGTGGCCCATAAGGGCGGATTGTTCCGTGCAGGGCGGACCAAACGGTCCAGTATTTTACCTAGTACCGCTGCATCGCTAGTTTTTAATGGTAGTCCAACATTGCTACAATTGTGTATCAATTATGAGTTTGTGCTCGAATGGTGCAAAATACATGCACTTTAAATACTGTAAAATCTTTTTTTTTTTTGTTGCACATTGTCTGTGTTCTGTATTGTTGCTGGTTTTGCTGTGATAATTATGGCAATTTCTAGTAGATTTTATTTCATTATGGTGAATGTATTACTTAAGTATCATTTTATTGATATTTCTGTCTTTAAATCTAAAGTCTTTAAATATTCTGTTCAACTTGCATGTCACAAAATTCTGTAAAAATAAAAAGGCATTGTTTTGGGACAGAATTCGTATGTTCCTTTTTTTAAAAGTACTGGTTCAGGCACCGTTGCAGAACCGATACTGCTTCAAAAGTGCCAATATGGCATCGGTAACGGATACTCTAAACGATACCCAACGCTAATCCTGGCTGCTGTCTGGTACTCTGGTCTCATCCGCCATCAACTCTCTAGTCACAACCAACACGTCTCTGACCACTGGACCATCACCACGGACATCCACATTCAAGTCTCCATCTCCAAAGCCAAAAGAACAAAAACATTACAAAATATGCCCAATTTGATTACATTTGATCAAATGCATCACAGACAACGATGAGTTCGAGAACAGAGGTGATGGAAAACATCTGTCTGGTGGATTGGTGGAAAAATAACAGTTTTCAATGACACCGATTGACTTCAGGAGGGGTGTGACACACGCTTCCCTCCCTGCACATCGGAGGAGCAGCTGTGGTGATTGTCTCCAGCTTCAGGTAGCTTGGGGTTTTCCCACCACCACAGACACTTTCACCAACAGATGCAGAAAGAGATCTTCCTGTATGATCAAGGGCCCCACCCAGATTTCACACACCCTTTTTGATTCTCTCCCCACAGGCAGGAAGCTGCGCAGCATCTGGTGCAGAACCACTAGGCTGAGGAACATGTTTTCGGAAGCTATTCAAAGGCTGAACTCCAATGGTGTCCTGCAGCTCCGACACAATCATCTGTCCCTAAAGCCCTGCAATACCCTTCACCCCTGCACGACGAACACTTTACTCAAACATCGACTGTATGACTAGGTGCAATATTAACGTATTATGTGGAAAAGGCCACTGGCCAGTCAGACTCCTCTACATATTATTTTTTGCACACGCAAGTGTTTTTTTTTCAGTGGTAATCTGGACTTTAATATGGCGTGGTTGGTGGCGTCAGTGTTGTGTTTTTTTTAGTTAGAGCTTACAATGCGACTTACTTTTTTTTGGTCTGGTTTTCTTTTTTAGTATGATCTGCATGCTTGGAGTTCCCATTTTAGTTTACTTTATTAGTTAGATTGTCTCTCTTTGGTACTGATTGCTCAAAATCTGGCACCCCAGCTACTCAATTTTGTGCTATGTTGTGTAAATGTGTGTTGGTATGATAAAGTTCTGTGAACCATTAAATTCTCACTTCTTTCCTTAATGCCTCTGCATATGCCATTTTTTGTTCGCTTATATTGCCAGTTATACCCTGTTTTGTCTCCTTTCCTCTTCTTACAGCCTGCCATTCTTCATCTTTCATTTCCACATTTCACTTCTTGGCAATGCTCCTCCACTCGGTAAAGTTATTCCAAGTGACCTTTTCATGTTAATGATCAAATATTACGTTAGTAAACATGTGAGAGTAAGAATGAAGCAAACCTGCGCTCTACAACACACCTTGATGCGCCTTGAAAACACCATCCAGTAGTTGACGTTGTCGCTCATTCTCTTCTTTTGTTCGAAAAAGTTCCTCCTCGTACTCTGCTATCGTTCTTTCTAACACTACAAATATTTCTTCAACAACCGCAGTTAGTCGCTGATTCACCAACGCTCTCAGCATTTGTACTTTACACATTTTACACTCACACTTGAGCTCAACTTAGCTGTTGATAACTTCTGCGTCTCTTTATTAGCAGCTAGCAAGCTAAGCTTGTCTGAGATGCTTCAAATTAAAGCCGAGACGAATTTATCTTGACACGATGAATTAATAATGCGTACTGTTACATGATATATGGAACTGTGTACTAAATAAAGAAAACACACAGTAACACACGCTAATCGAACCGTCTTGCTGAATTACTTTGATTGGCCTTTTCCATTTCCGGCAGACAAGACAGAATTAGTAGAATTACTGCCGCCCTCAGGTGCGGAGGTGTCATTACACCCTTGACCTCTATCTTCTCATGCGGCCACTTTGAGGGAATGTAGGATGTCCTGTACTCTGTCTTTTTGCACACACATCATGGTTCTGATTTTGAGTGTTTGAATATTTTGATACATAATTCAACAGCACGAGTGATGTACTTTACTCTCTCCAGGAATCCAAATTGTTGTTGGCCCCACTCCCTTCTCCCTGTCCAAGCGCAATTAAGGCAGATCAAGAGTCTGTGCACAGAATCCTTTGTACAATCTCCAACACAATGGACTCATTGAACACGTTCTCAAGTAGAATTTCACTTTGTTTAACTTGGGAAACAATTATTGGGATCAGCAATTGTGCTTAGGAAGTTAAAAGTGGTCACATAATGCTATGACTGCAAGAAAAAAACAACACTCGTCAAAGATCAACTATAATCCAGCTGCTTCATGTGTACCATGTTGCACATTGCAGCACAGCCATCCCCAAACGCGTTACAAATAGCACTGTAGCAACAGAGCAATTTGACCGAATGTGCAGTGGTTGCAATGACCTTCTGCATGTGTCTTGACAACATGACTTTCTCCAAATATTTTGTGACTAATACAGTATGTGCCCATATATGCCACAATATGTGCTTACAGCTTTATAAAGCTGTAAGGACATAGTCCATCACTAGATCATCTTGGATTGTCTCCTTCAATTCATTGAAAATAGGACCAAATATGTGTACATAAGGGTCATTGAAATATCCGATGGTCCTGAACGCAGCAGAGATGCTGCCACTTTAGTCTGGGTGCATATCACCTTGTTAGCAGGTTGGATGCTAGCATACACAATGCGCCTGAGCTTAACAGCGATGAAACATCGATTTTAATACATTCCGTCGTCTGTCATATTTCTCGTCTCTACGCAAAAAGGACTATCATCCAGACTTTGATAGACATGACGACGCGCTCAGAAAGGGAAAAAGCCCAAAAACTGAACGAACACCATCAGGCCATTCTGTCTAAACTGCTGAGAGAGGACGGCAACAAATATTGTGCTGACTGTGAGGCAAAAGGTAAATCTTGCATGCTCAACGTCTGAATGACAAATGTGTGGAATAATGTCAAACACAAATGTCAAACCGTGTGCTTACGCGCTGCTTGCTAGCGGTCTCCCAAAGCTAGCAACACAGCACCGTCAGCACTCTTGCCAAGCTGCTCCTGTTTTCTGTCCTAAATGCAAACCATGAACATTAACTATTTCTGTCAACATCTGCTTTATGTTATGTCATGTCACTGAGATAAGCTTCTTTTGGCACTTGGAATTATTCTAAATGATAAACTATCAAGCTCTATATGTGCACAGCGCCAGTAAGTATCCAACTTCCGTTACGCCTTTCCAAAGTAAAATATTCAACGCTTGTAGCGTAACGAAGCATCCGTGTCAATTCAATGCCAAAGGGCTTTCCATAAACTTAGTAATACTGCGTATACTATAAAGTCTATATCTTAATCTTTGAATGTATTATAAAAATCCGACAGATTTTCGGTTTATCAGTCTTACATGCTTCACCTCGTAATAATCCAGCAAACTTTATCTATCATGTAATGTGTATGGATATATTTATTACAACGTTGATTTGCCTTGATATTTAAAAAAAAAGATCAATTTCCGACTAATCCATTTGAGTTAATTAATCCCCTTAACAGAAAGTGTGTTTTACTTTGAAATGCGAAGGTTGGTGATTCCGCACATGTATTGTAAAATTGTCAATAACTTGACACGCGTTGATGACGATGTATCGCTGTCACGTCTTTGCCTGGTTTATTTATGAGTGGAAAACATGCGTCCTCCTCAGTGTGCATCTCTATATGTTTCATCTTATTTTATCTCACTCAAAGACTCTGGTCAGCTTTTGCCAGTCAAACTGTGCAGACTAAATTGCACTACATACATACATACATGTTACTTACATATTCCTAAATATGAATTTGTACAAGGGAAGGCTGAAACCTTCTTTTATGTGTTACAATATGAAAGCCCAATAAGTTAACCAAAATACAGTAGTATATACACTTCTCGCTATAATGCAGTTCCACATCACTGCAAAGTACAATCACAATGATAGACATATTGTTATATGAATACATCTCTGCAAGTGCCAATGAAAACTGACAATGATTATTTCTGTAAAAGCTGAATTGTTGACAGAACTTTTGTATTTGATCTTAGGAGATTGTGCAAGTGTACCTCATGTTATGGCGGGTGAGTGTATACTGTAGTCATGGATAACTGAATTAATTTTGAAATTGTAGATATTTTACCATTTGAGTAAAGAGCCTGTCCATGCAAGGACAACATGCTCGATGAAATGAAAGGAAATTGTATTAGTAATCCAGATAGAACCATCAGCGTACAACTTAAAGACATTTAAACATGTCCATTTAAATACATTATATACTGTATTTTTACCTGCATGTGAAAACCTCAGCTATGTGAAGACCAAACTTAATTTCACATCTCCTCTGTTGATTTATATTAATTTCAGCCTCAGATTTTGGAGCGTACTGTAAGTTTCTCTTTATATTTGAAATATTTGAACCTTTTAGTTCCAGGAACTGCAATTACCAAGAACTAAATGTTCCTGGACAAGACATCGGGATTGCATTACATAGGTTAGGGGTGTCCCGATCTGATACTGATATCAGATATTGCTCAGATATCAGTAAAAAAGGCACTGGATTGTATTGATTTGCAGCGAAAATCTGTGATATAACACTCCGATACAAGCGGTTGACTCCAGATGCCACACCAGCACTTGCCCACGTGATCACAACATCAGTGTGTGCTAACGTGCTAACAAAGTAGCAAAGAGTAGGAGCGATGTCACCCGTGTGCTAGTATTTTTCGTTCAAGTTTGTAACAATGTTGCAGCTGAGTGCAAAACTGCACAAGTTTCCCGTGGTGGCACAGAACCGGGGAAGCTCAATGCGACCAACCTCATGGCACATTTGAAGCAGCATCACAAAAAACAACATGAGGATTTTCAGGATTTTCACAAGACCTAGGCGATGAAACAAACCTCTCTTGCTTAAGCTCTGCCTAGCTGGATAAAACTACACCCTAAATGCATAAAGGAGTAAATGGGTGAGTTTTTCCTAATAGCTACTGTAACTGCCTATTGTTCTCTGTTGGTAATATCACTTGATCAAGACTTTTATACTGTACATTCCACAAAATAAGTAATAAAAAGTATGTATTACTCATGCCGATATCTTATCAGTCCAATATCAGTATCCGCCAATGCTCTGTAGGCTGTAATACCGGTATTGTATCGGAAGTGAATACAGTCGTCCCTCGCCACATTGCGATTCGAACATCTCTCCCTCACTATAGCGTTTCTTCAAAGATGAATTCATTAATAAATTATCGTTTCATGGTTTACTATGCCCCATTAATATTCAAAAAATATTTAAAGACAAGTCATATGTAATATTCTGGTCAGTAGGTGTCAGTAATGTTACACTGATGAGAAATGACCTTACCTGACATTACATTACCTTAACACCGCATGAAGTCAGCCATGGCTTGTCCGACATGATAGAGTGAAAAAGACTTCTCCTCCCATTCTGTGTGGAAGTGGTAAGTTTTTGGCTTCTTACGTTGTCCTTCTTAAGTTTAGAATAAATCAATTGTAGTCTTAACTAGGTGGCTCGGTAGCATGCTATGGTAGCGGCGTCCGTCTCTTATCTCCCTGCAGTGATTCTGTAGCCTGCACATAAGTGGCGTAAAAAATGAATAATAGGAGGATAAAGGTGATGATAGGTGATGATTTCATGTCCACAGGGCTCTAATAATGGTATAAACAGTATTTAGAGAGTCATAAACAGTTTTTGATGCGGTTTTCTATGCTCTGACTATGAAAATATTACATTTATTAATAATCAATCCTACTTTGCGGAAATTCACTTATGGTGGTCAGATCTGAAACCAATTAACCGCGATAATCGAGGGATGACTGAAAGTTGTATCGGGACACTTCTAACTTAGGTTCTAACGGAAACGAAAGAACAATATGAGAGTTGACAGAGTTGTTAGCTTGTCCTTGTAATTAGTTTGCTTTTTTCAGTGCTGAAAACACAGGTGCTGTCTTGTAGATTGTGCTCATTTCTCCTGAACTTTAGCCTCTTTGCCTTTACTTGTGTGACTGTTCAGTGACCTGATGGTATACTATGCAAGTCCCCCAGTCCAGAGTATTTTACAACGTTGTTCTCAACCTTTTATTGACTTCATGTATTAAATCAGTATTCATTTACAGTGTTTCCCATAGGACTGCAGACTGTTTGTGGCATGGTGGGTTGCTGGGGGGGATGATGTATTGATGTAGTGGTGGAATTTGCGTAATTGGCTATGATGTATTTTCATTAAGCACAATGTGGTGTAAAAAAAAAAAGAATATTAGAAGTGTAAAGGTGACTATAGGGGTGTAATTTCATGTCTAGAGGTCTCTATTAAGGTTAAAAAAACATATTTGGAAGGTTGTAAAGTTTTTCTCTGCTCTGTAAATAAGGAATTTTGCTTTGTGGAAATTCACTCAAAAGTGTTGGGTCTGGAACCAATTAACTGTGATAAACATGGGATTACTGTGTGGAGTCGTCTCTTGCTACATCGTTGTTTGAATATCACTCCCTGATGTTAAATTAATACATGAAAAAAATGTATACATTAAAAAATATTGAAAGACAGTTCTAATTGTACAGTGTGTAGTATTCTGGTCACGAGGCGTCAGTAATGTTACATTGAGACATATACCTTAGATTATATTACCTTAACACTGCATTGAGTCAGCCATGGCATGTCCGACATGACATAGTGAAAAGAAGTTCTCCTCCCATTCCGTGTGGAAGTTGTAAGTTTTTGGTTTCTTACTTTGTCCTTCTTCTCCACTCCGTTTGAAACGCCCACATGATGGTTTAGAATAAACAAATTGGAGGCTAACTATTTACTCAGTAGCATGCTGTGTTTAAAGCGATGGCCGTCTCTTGTGTCCCCGCAGTTATCCCATAGCCTGCGCATTACAGTTGCGCAATGTGTTGTAAGAATAATAGGAGTGTGTAGGTGACTATAGGGGTCTTATTTCATGTCTACAAGGCTCTAATAATGGTAAAAATTGTATTTAGAAAGCCATAAACGGGTATTCTGTGGTCTAACTATGAAAATATTCAATTTATTCATATTGAACGCTACTGGCGGTCGCATGGCTCAGGTGGTAGACTGGTTGTCTCCCAACCTGAAGGTTACGGGTTTGATCCTCCATCCTCCTGTGATCATGTCGAAGTATCCTTGGGCAAGATGCGTCATCAGTAGGTAATTGTGTAACAGTGTGCCTTGAGTACCTTGGAGGTGGAAAAGCACTATACAACTGAAAGACCGTTTATTTCGCGGAAATTCACTTATCGTGGTCAATTATGTGACTTGAAGTTGGCAACAGTGATCCCTCCTGCTGCGTCTGATTGTTCAATGGCAGACCAGGTGCCAGATTATAATGTGTTTGTAAGCGAGGGCGAACAGGTCGCGGCAGATCTAATTGTGGCAGTCCAAATTGACCAAATGACTGTATGGGAAACACTGATTTAGTTCAGTCAGTCATTGACTGGTTAATGATAAAGTTAAATAATATTAATAATAATAATAATAATAAAATAATCTAATTCTGGTCTAATTTGAAATCTCTGTGTGGCGATTGCATGTTCTCCCTGTGCGTGTGTGGGTTTTCTCCGGGTACTCCGGTTTCCTCCCACATTCCAAAAACATGCATGTTAGGTTAATTGGTGACTCTAAATTGTCCATAAGTATGAATGTGAGTGTGACTGATTGCTTGTCTATATGTGCCCTGCGATTGGCTGGCGACCAGTCCAGGGCGTACCCCGCCTCTTGTCCAAAGTCAGCTGGGATAGGCTCCAGCATATCACCGTGATCCTAATGAGGCTAAGCGCCATAGAAGATGGATGGATGGATGGATGGTCTAGTTTGAATTAGATCTGGTCAGACTGAGTTTCCAGGTTGGACAGTTTTGCCATCAGAGAAACTCCTGGGTGTGTCACTGCAGTGTGGTGACTCACTTTAGCCTCTCAGCTCCAAATTCACACACACTGCATGTGTGTGTGTGTGTGTGTGTGTGCGTGTGTCTGAGATGGAGAGAGACAGATGAAGGATCCTTATTGATTCCTGCTTCCCCATCTTGTCCTCTGTGATATTGCGTTCCATTCAATCTTACTTCAGACTTTAATTCACCTTTGGTTGTACTTCATCTTTTCACCAATGTCATCAGATGGCACACTCGCTAAGTAGCTGTGTGGGCGGAGCCTCTGTGCTGGCGTACCTTGGCAAGCACCTCTGAGATTGACTTATCCTTGGCTCTTCCTTGCCAGTGACACATAAAATACACACATGATACTGTACTGAAATGGCTAGATTCCATTATCATTTCATTAAATTTTCACACTGATCAATGACCAAAACACAGAGATATGTGCTGCATTTTGCACTCTGCAGCTCATGACTGTGAAAACACAGCACACAGAGGGATGTGTGCACCATCCAAGAACAAACACTAACAATGAACTAAAATGGGAGACGTCCACGGGTAAACCTTTGAAAGTAAACATGTTTGTTATTAATTCATATATTTAGTGAGGAACCAGGAAGAACTATATTATAGTAATTTTAACATAACATTTTTATGTACACTCTGTCTTCAACAACTCTGCTGGATGTTTGTATAATGGCTCATAATGGAGTGACCTTAGCTCAGACTTCAATATTTTGGGGGCTGGTGATGTCTTTCAAATGGATAATTTAAAATGTCAGGTACAGTAATCCCTTGCCAGTTTGCCCTTTGAATTTTGTGTTCTTAAAAAAATATATTAATATGAAGTTTTGTGGTTGACTATGGCCTATTCGTTTAAAAAAATATGCACATTTAAGCAAATTATACGTATTTTTTGCCCAAATTAAGCATTTTCAACTATACAAATGGTTAAATGAAGTAAAATACAAATATAAGACACTCGGAATACTCATTCAAAGATGTTGTGATGATATGTAGTATTCTACATTGGCCACTAGGTGTCAGTAATGCTACTGTCATATTTGGTGAGACACACAAGCACCTGAATTGATCTCCAGAACATCAGGCTTTTATTGCAGGTTTGAATGATCTCACAACAGGCACAATAAACGTAACCCACGCCAAGCTAAAACTCAACTCTGAACCCCCGACGCCACTTCCTGTCCTTCCCCCACTCATTTCCCCAAGCACTGAAACACATTTACAGTCACGCACACGAGCACAAGTCTTAAATGGATTTGTTTCTCTTACTATGTTTACTATATTGGGTAATAGGAGTGTAAATGTAACTATGGGGTATTATTTCATGTCTACAGGGCTCATTAATGTTAAAAAGGGTATTTAGAAGGTCATAAGGTTGCATTACTGGGCAGCTTTCAGACTTCATCCAGTGGGCGGCATCATGTTACCAGAAAAATGAGGCTAAACTGCTTTTACCATTATTGTTTTTTTTTCTCTTTCTGTTGCTTGGATGTATTCAGGGCAGTTATCAGTATTAATCATTACTGTCTTTAGAAAAACCTCCTCAACATAGCACATTTTACATTGTATTCTTTGAGTTGGACTGTTGATTCTTTCACCCAAACAATGTTTTTGAGAGGAGGGTAGGCTGCTTATTGCTTGTAGCACTGAATTCCAGACCAGCAGGGGGCAGTACAGCCTTGGCAACCACAGTGACTCCTGTTAGCTGCTTTTAATTGGACTTTTAGTCAATCTGGCAACCTCAGGGTGGTTTACCAAGTGGGCCTTGTTTACCGGGAACTACAGCAACATCACCCAATGATGTGTATTTTCTCATCTCTTTCCTAGAGGTGAGTATAAAGGAAGTTGATAGTTACATTTGATTGTTTTAACCAAACTAATTCAACATTTTATTAATGACAAAAACTAACCATATGGCAATATTTTTTGGCATTAATGTAAATACATTAAATGCGTCAATAATTAATTCAAATAAATAATAGCGTATTGGAGTATGATCAACAGAACTGATGTGAGAGGAAATTCAGGAGGATGACTCATCTCCCTTACTCCATTTGGAAAGAGGATGTGTTTGAGTTTACAGGTTTTGCATAGGAGTTATTCATATGGGAATAGATTCATCATTTTACCCAATGCCCTTCCTGTCTATACTGGGAGGTAATCAGAAAAATGATGAAGCCCCAGATATTTTTTTTTTTTGTCCCAAAAGTGCTAATGCACAGTACCGTTCGTAGACTGTGATGTAAGTCGGAAGTTGTACCTCAGTGAGGTCTCCTAAGTCACTCCCACTGTACACAAAACACATGAAGGACATATAATAAAAACGTTATATACAAGAATGAAATGAAACAGTAATAAAGGGACAAAAACTCCTTACTTTTATCCCTGTGGTTGTCTTGCAGGCCTGACTACCTTCTTAAAATATTGTCCCAGGCTAGTCTGGAAAGATAACTCCCTTTCTTCTCCCAGATCTCCTTGTAATAGTGCACTGAATGACTCCTCCAGCATTCATTAGCATTCAATCATCTTTATCCTTAATGATGGTCGCCACAGTTGAACGGTTCGGACTAAAGTGGCAGACAATATTGATGGGTGTATCTCCTGTTATTTTCACTTACACGGTGATGGCTTTCCTTTTCTTTGTCACACTGCTACTTGGGAAACATAACAAAGTCCAAGAGGTTACCTACTAAGCTATGTTATTCTTCCTCAGTGTGGCTTAGCAGGCACACATCATCCTACTCGACTAGTTCACTTGTGAGTCTCATGTTTACAGACAAAAATTAAGTTTTTAATTAACTTATGGGAGCGCGTTCGTAACTAAGGAAAGTAACACGGAACATTGTAAACTCAGGACCACCTTTATAAACTTTTATGTGTTACAATTTATCTCACATGGCACTAAACAGCTCATATGTACAGTGGTGTGAAAAAGATGACTCATCCAAGAGGTCACAAAAGACCCCACAACAACATCCAAAGAACTGTAGGCTTGGCTGAACTGAATGTCTCCACCATAAGAAAGACACTGCGGAAAAAACGGCTTGCATGGCAGAGTTCCAAGATGAAAACCACTGCTGAACAAAAAGAACATTAAAGGTCGTCTCAATTTTGCCAGAAAACATCTTGATGATCCCCAGTATTTTTGGGAAAATACTCTGACGAGACAAAAGTTAAACTTTTTGGAAGGTGTGTGTCCCATTACATCTGACGTAAAAGTAACGCTGCATTTCAGAAAAAGAACATCATACCAACAGTAAAATATGGTGGTGGTACTGTGATGGTCTGGGTCCGTTTTGCTGGTTCACGACCTGGAAGACTTGCTTGACAAATGGAACGATGAACTCTGCTGTCTACCAAAAAATCCTGAAGGAGAATGTCCGGCCATCTGTTCGTGATCTCCAGCTGAAACGAACTTGGGTTCTGCAGCAGGACAATGATCCAAAACACACCAGCAAATCCACCCCTGAATGACTGAAGAAAAACAAAATGAAGACATTGGAGTGGCCTAGTCAAAGTCCGAACCTGAATCCTATTGAGATGCTGTGGCATGACCTTTAAAAAGGCGCTCCATGCTGGAAAACACTCCAATGTGGCTGAATTACAACAATTCTGCAAAGATGAGTGGGCCAAAATTCCTCCGCATTGCCAACCAGTTATTAGGTGTAGGGGCCAATCACTTTTTTTTCCACACAGGGCCATGTACCGTATTTTCTGCACTATAACGTGCCCTTAAAAGCTTTTCATTTTCTCAAAAATCGACGATGCGCCTTATAATCCAGTGCGCCTTATGTGTGCACTGAGTTCCACAATCTGTAAATATGTTGTTGTGCGACTTTGGTGAGCGCTCCGCTTGACTGACTGTCATACAATTTCCCGCTGACACAGGGACGTAATACACTACGTACGCTGGCAGCGATAAACCAATCAGAGAACATTACCTAATACGTACAGCACATACGCTGGCAGCACTAAACCAATCAGAGAACATTACGTAATACGTACAGTACGTACGTGTACCTCCGGCAGGCCTCCGGTAGGTGTACTACCGGTATGCTGCAAAACATTTGTTTGTCTAAGGATCCCCGAAAATGTCATCCGTGAAGAGACATGCTTACGAGGCACAATTCAAACTACAGGTCAGTTACATCAGTTACAGTATGCTGTTGTAAATGGGAATAGAGCAGCTGCGAAATAATTTAATATCAATGAGTCTATGGTTCGAAAGTGGAGGAAGCAAGAAAATGAACTTTCCCAAGTTAAGAAGATGAAACGGAGTTTCCGTGGGAATAAAGCACAGTTAGAGGACCAACTTCAACAATGGATTATTGAACAAAGAACAGCCGGGGGAAGCATATCTACAGTCACCATTCGACTGAAGGCAATAACCATAGCACAAGACATGAACATCGAACACTTTCAAGGAGGCCCGTCTTGGTGCTTTTGTTTTATGAAAAGGCGTCATCTCTCCATCGGTGCAAGGACTACCGTGGCGCAGCAACTGCCAGCGGATTACAGCGGATTAGCCAGCTGGCTATCTTCTGCACCTACTGCAGTAACAAAATGACCAACAAAGATCCAGCCCAACCACATCACCAACATGGATGAGGTCTCTCTCACTTTTGACATCCCCGTGAACCATACTGTGGAGAAAAAAGGGACCAGCACGGTATCAATACGCACCATGGGCATGAGAAGTCGGCTTTCATTGTTGTTCTTGGTTGCCATGGTAACGGACAGAAACCACCATCTATGGTGATTTTTAAGAGGAAGACACTGCCAAAAGAAAAGTTTCCAGCCGGAGTCATCGTTAAGGCCAATCAAAATAGCTGGATGGATAAGGAGAAAATGAGAGAGTGGCTGAAAGAGGTGCATGTAAAGAGACCGGATGTTTTTTTCCACGCATCACCTGTTGATCTATGACTCCATGTGCGCCCATCTCAACGCTACTGTGAAAAACAAAGTGAAGCAAATGAATTCGGAGCTTGCCATCATTCCGGGAGTGTTTTAGAATATTTTTAGAGGATCGTGTTCAGTCGGCACACAGAATGGCACAGACACATCAAGGTATTTTAGCCTAAACAAGGGCGTATTTATTTAAGCATCAACACACAAGATATATGATTGCAGCGAAAAAGCCTCTTACCTACGCCAACAGAGTGGAGAGCCAACACCCGTGGAAGAGTTCGCGTCAATCGGCTGGGCGTTCGATCACAACCCGCAGCAGACTCCGTCTAGGTGTTTTCGCTCTCCCCTCTTTATACCAGTCTGTTCGTGCGAGCGTGAGAACGGGGTGGCCGGCCCCGAAACTCAGGCATTCGCACGCAGAGTTACTATTTTTTAACAAGCACCTGGTAGGCAAGGTCAGCAGACATACAGTGGGAAGTGAATATTCAGAACAACATAAACCCTTTCTCACATTCGTATCAAGCACCTGGTAGGCAAAGTCAGCAGATATACAGTGGGAAGTGAATATTCAGAACAACACAAACCCTTTCTCACATTCGTATCAGTGAATATTCAGAACAACACAAACCCTTTCTCATATTCGTATCAAGACCATAACAAGATACAGTGGGAAGTGAACCCTTTCTCACATTCGTATCAAGCACCTGGTAGGCAAGGTCAGCAGACATACAGTGGGAAGTGAATATTCAGAACAACACAAACCCTTTCTCACATTCGTATCCTGGGAAATGGATGTTCAGAACAACACAAACCCATCACCCTTTCACAGGGAGGATTAACAAAAGAACTCCAACCACTGGACATTGGTGTAAACAGGGCGTTCAAAGTGAAGTTGTGAGCGGCGTGGGAGCGATGGATGAGAGACGGCGAGCACACATTTACTAAGACTGGGAGGCAGTGCCGGGCTAGTTACACCACCATATGTGAATATGTCTGGGCTAAGGTATCTGCTTTAACTGTTGTCCAAGCTTTTGCAAGAGCCGGTATCATGGCTGAACAGCCACCTGACAACGAGACTGACTCCGATAATGATGAGAGGGAACCCGGCATGTTTGATGGCGAAATTGCCCAGCTGTTCAATTCAGATACAGAAGCTCAGGACTTTGATGGATTTTGAGAGAAGATTGATTAAAAATACGGTGAGTGTATCAGACTGGTTGATGCAGAACAGTGTCCTATTTTATTTAAAAAAAAAAAAAAAAAACCCTCCATAGTGTTCCTCAGGATAGTAATCCCTCACCACTTTACATGTTTGTGGCTTCACTCTATCGTGGTTTTTCAAAAATAAGTTAATTAATCATTCTGTTTTGTGGTTGAATATGGCCGAAGGAATCCTACTTACCGGAAATTCACTAAGTAGAATTCTTTATTTATAAATCAAATACTTTTGTAGTTAGAGCACAGAAACCTTGTTTAGTACCTTTTTTTTACAAGTACGGGTTTTAACATTAGAGCCCTTTAGACATGAAATAACACCCCTATAGTCACCTTTACACCCGTATTACCCAATATAGTAGACATAATTTTTATATAAACATTTTTTGGTCCTCCCCTCTCCTTTTGTCTCCCCTCCGCCAAGCGCCGTAGTTCCCCTCGTATTGTAATTCATACCAGAATAATAATCCTACATTTTTTGGATCAGTCTTTAATATTTTGTAGGACCTGTTGGAAACTTGTCCTGTTTTTGTGCTCTGACCATTTTTTTGTGGAGCACAAATACCGAAAATGGTCCTAGCTTACAATGTTAATGAATTCTTTAAAGAATTCCTGGATCCAGACGGTGATCCGGATCACCCCCAAAATGTCATGCCACAAATAGAAATCAGTTCCTCCATATCCCTTTTCCGGTAATTCGTGAAAATTTCATCCAACTCCATTCAGAACTTTTCAAGTTATTTTGAACACAAACAAACAAACAGATAAAGGCGGGCCAAAACATAACCTCTGCGCTGCGCTTATGAGGCATTCAAATACAGAGACTGAAAATAAGTCAAAAGCTCCCTCACCTCACCTCATCTCTGGCTGTATTCATGTATGTCATAAAGATGTTTATTTAAGGTACAGTGGAACCTCGGTTAGCGTACGTCCCGGTTAGCTTGTTTTTCGGTTATTGTTAATAATGCTTTATATAAGGCTTTCTGGAATGGATTAATTGGATTTACATTATTTCTTATGGGAAAAATTGACTTTGTTACATGTTTTGGCTAGAGTCGGACCTTCTAGAACGGATTAATGACGCTAACCAAGGTTCAACTATAACGCGATTGCTCCTGTCACACGTAATTCATGACAGCTGCCGCCTTGCACAAAATAATAATTAGTATGACTTGAAACAAGACTGGAAATAATGCACAAAGTCAGGGAAATTGCAGTAATAGAGCAGTATAGAAGTGACGGGACAAACAAATAGGCGGAAGCATGAATGCCCAGTGTGAGCGTGTTGACTGGAGGGGGCCGGGATAGGGAGGCGCCCAAATCCAGGACACTACGAATGGCTGAGTGCGAGTACGCCCTTAGGAGCGGAGCGAGAGGGAGAGCCCAGTGAAGCATTTTAAACGTAACACCAACTTATACCAATATGTCTCATCCTATATCTTGTCAGAAATAATATCAGTATGTTTTAAAAAGTTGATATAGCACCCAGCCCTATGCACGCATGCACTGTCGGGGCTTTAATTTCATGCTCTGCTGGCTGCCTCCCTCCTCCATGTTGTAGACTTCCACAGTCCCTCTTCCAGGGTCTGTGTGTGTGTGTGTGTGTGTGTGTGTGTGTGTGTGTGTGTGTGTGTGTGTGTGTGTGTGTGTGGTTTTCTCAGCTGTGAGATTTTGTTTGCTCGTAACCATGCGTGTGTACATAAATGTATGTATGTGAATGCTGGTACATGTCTGCTTATGTCAGCGTGTGTGTGTGAGCATGCGTGCGTACATCCTGGGGTGCATTCATTGTCAAGTGTGACCTGGTCCTCTTGGTTGACAGTTTGACCGTCAGTGAGAAGGTTTTTGCCCTGGTTTTGTCACTCTTAATGATGTGCACAGAGTTACACCTGCATAAGAGTGTGTATGAACAGAGCTCATTGCGTTGAATCAGGTCAGCAGTCGACCAGAATTTGTGTGTGCACGAAACGTGCGTGTGCATGTGGGTGTGTGTTTATAACCACATCAGGGCTAATATCTTGATGTGTTTACATGTTCACTTGATGACTTTAGGGAGTGGAGGAGGATGAGGTTGGACGAGAGGTACTAAAAATTCACTCTTGCTGACAGTACAACTAATAGGTTGTTTTGTGTTTTGGTTTACAGTGATGGTACTTACAAGGCATACTATCATCTAGCAAATGCCTATCGTCAGAGCTAACCACAGCTTTTTTTACAGCCTTATAAATAAGACTGTAAAATTATCTGATTAATCACAGTTTTCAAATCAGTTAATCATAATTAATCATTTGCAACTACGTCTGAAATATGGCCATTTTTACTGTATTTTATGAACAGAAAGATAAATGGCAGGACAGGATTATATATTCTTTGGTCGAATTTGTTTTATTTGAGATTATATTGTTAAAAATAAGCATCACATGACTGTACGTGTTTTCATCAAAGAGTATGACAACTCTTATAATCATTATGGCACTATATGTGCATGTCTTTCAAATCTCTGATACAAATGATGGCAAATTTACTTGTTAGATACTGATGTGACATAACCACACAGTACTACACAGTAAATAATTGGTAAATTTAGTAGACAAGGAAAGGTACTACTCGAATATCATTATGAAGACTATTCAAATGTCATTGTCACGGCTATTCAAATGATTGTAACGAGAGAAGACCGCAGAGACCACTGGGACGTAACAACTATTGTTCCTAAGTTACAACTGTGTTTAGTCTTGAGTAGTAATTTTATGCTATTCCTCTTTGATTCAAGGTTGTCATACTACCCTGGCAAGCTCCTGTAAATAGTTTCAGTGTGAGGTAAAACTAAAAAAATCTACTGGAGTTGAGTTGATAAAGTGTCCTCTATGATCTTCTCGGCTTTTTCAACGTGACAGTTGCTATCCAGGTGATAACCATGGTGCAGTTGTTGGATGGAGAAGAGATTCCTTAATGCTCCAAGCCAAACTGCTGACGATCTTGACGGTTGATAACCATGGAACAGTTGATAAATATGTAACAGTTGATAACCAATGGTGCAGTTGTTGGATGGAGAAGAAATTTCTTAATGCTCCAAGCCAAACTGCTGACGATCTAGGATCCAGTAAAATGGAGGATCCACTTTCAGACCTAAAGGAACTTAAAAGGCAGCGGGCCACTGCTAAAGGTCCCTTCACAAGGGGAGTTAGCCTTATTCACAAACAAGCAGACAAAATGACGGAAAACGAGTTCCGGGGAGAGTTTGCTTGACTCTATAGGGATTATTGTGAAGTAATGGAAGCAGAAGGTAATTCCAAGACAGAACTCCTCGAAGTTGAAACGGCTGATGGAAAAGAAACCATAGCGCTTGCAGATCACTTGGAAGAAGACATGGAAGAAATCAACACAAAGTTCACAGAAACTGAGAAACTAAGAGTCTTATATCTGCAATTAGAAGGTGCAATTAGAAGGGCTGAAGAGGGCTGCGACATAGTTTAACGACTCTCCCCTGCTAACATGACTCGAGATGACTTTAAAACCCACCTGGACGCACTTGAGAGACAAGTTGCGGGAGCATCGCAGGCTGTTTGAGAATGGGAAATGTGGGTACCTCAAGATGAGATGGAGGAACTAAGAGCAAGGGCTAGAACCGTCTGAGAAATTAAAAGCAAAGTGGAGCATAAGATAACCCAATTGTGCATCCCGCAGACGATGGGAGCGCTGGCAATGGAAGAAAGGTCAGTGCCACCGCAACCTCCACCGATCCCAGCTGAGCCTGTAAAGATTAAAGCAACTACCCGTATTACCCATGTTTAGTGGGTGCAACAGAGAGTATTTATAGATGGAAGAAAGATTGGGAATCACTCGAAAGACAAGCAAATCCATATGGGTCAGATGAAGTCATGAAAGCTCAGCTGATTGACAGTACTCTAGGTCCCCAACTTACGAACACAATTGGTTCCAGATGACCGTTCTTATGTTGAATTGTTCTTAAGTAGGGAAAAAGGTAATATTACCAATTTTATATAGGTACTACATGTACGTGTATACATATACAGTATATGTGTATGTACAGTATGTAAATATGAGTTTGGATGCAGTAGTAATATTAAACGAGGATAATTAATGAAAAAAACAATAATAAAAGTGATATAATAATGCGTAATGATAAATGTTATCTACCTTTGAAGAGAAGTGGCCGAGCATACGTCGTTGTGGAGGAGTTGGAGGAGGAGATATTGGAAAAAAAAAGACAAATCGTTGTCGTCGTTAGACTCTTCTAAAAGAGGTAGCGTTGTGTGGGTGGTGTAGAATTAAGCAGGCCTATTAACTCCTTATAAACTTTAATCACACGCTCTGTCCGGGTTGTACAATTTAGCTTTATCTCCCCAGCATCTCACTCTTCCTCAGTTGGTCCCATTAACTCTAACGCTGCCTCTGTTGGTCCCATTAGCAGTGTCATAGTGCCCTCTACTGGTCAAGCATGTACAGTAGCAGTATAAATACTGATGTTCGCTAGTTGGGGACCTAGTTTATAGACAAAAAGATAAAGAAAGAACTAAGACTAACATCTCGTAGCTCTGGCAAAGAGATATTCAGAGACCTAGAAAACAAGTTGGGAAACAAGTCATCCATTGTCATTGAAATCTTGAGGGAACTGCAGGAATTACCTCTAGAGATGTCCCGATATCTGATCATTGGGATCGGCTGCCGATCCGCTGTATTTGGAAGATCAGGTAATATCGGCTTTCACCACAAGATCGGGCTGATCCGGTTGCCATATCACATTCGTAACTCTGAGCCACACTCCGACATGGTAGGTGAAGTAATGCGCCTCAAAGCTGGTTGTCACTCGACTCACGACACCCGCAAGAAGAAGAAAATGCAACACCACCATGCAGACATGTCCGCAGTGGACCGTGGTGAAGTTAGTTTCATGTTGGATATTCGGCTCCGTAGCTACAGCGTTAGTTTCCTCTCACTGTGCCCGGACTGCTCCGTCATGGTGTAGGGAACTCGCACAGGAAATGCAGCTCTGCCGCTGGTTGCTTATAAAACACTACAACACACAAACACTACTAAACATGTTGAAACGGAAGCAAAAAATCTTGGAAACTCCCTTGTTGAGAGAGCGTGAATGGAAGCTAGCGGGGTTCGCTTAGTTTAGCTAGTGCAGGTTTTTGTGTGTGTGTGTGTGTGTGTGTGTGTGTGTGTTTGTTGAAGAGTTTATAGCAATATGTACTGAGGCTGGCATCCCATTAGAAAAGTTAGCTAAACTACATCCATTTCTCAATTATAGGATCAATGGGCAAATGATGTATTGCATCAATAAATGGAGGAATTTTTGCATTTTAGTCACTAACCCAAATAGCACACACACTCTATGTGTGTCTGGAAAAGGTTAAAAATATATGTACAATATATTAAAAAAAACAAACAAAAAATTTATCGGTATCGAATCTGCAAAACTATTTTAAAAAATCGGATCGGGAGCCAAAAAATGGGGATTGGGACATGCCTAATTACCTCCCATTAGAAGGAACAACCCAAGGCAGTGCTTGTCGGGAGAGTTGAAAAAGCTCTGTCAGACTTAAAAGAACTAGAAGATGATGGTGTTGCGGAGGATCGACTCACTGTACTGTCAGTGGAAAGTAAATTACTCTTCCTTCCAAATGAATGGTTAAATTTTGTAGACAATCCGAGCAATTATGTTTCTTCTTCCAGCCAGTTCACAGATTTCTCAGAAACCAGAGTACGCTTTTGAGAGGAAGCAAGCATTTACCAAAACACCGGCCTCAACGATTGACACCGGAAGCACGTGCATCGTGTGCGGGGAAGGTCGACATTCAGAGTACTTGGACTGCACGAAAAGAGAGCAGCAGTAGCACGTCTAGGGGCTTATGAACGGTGCCTGAAATACCACGATGAAGACAGTGACAGAAGAAAAAGAGAACCAGCAGTCTCACCAGTGAACAGATGAAACTCTTCTCAAGCTTGTTTCCTCAAGGGATGGAGGGGGCCAGAAAGTTATTGGTACTTGAAGGAAGCAGGGAGACCAAGAAAGCTTTTACAAACAAATCAAGCACTTCGTCAAGCATGATGATGCATCAAAGATAGGTGAAAATGCCATCACTAATGTTAACACTGAAGACAAACCAACTGGTTGCATTGCTCAGGCAGCTATACAAGAAACTGAAAGACTACACATTTCTCACATAGAAGAGGATCTACTTCAAGAAGTAGTTGAAGGACAAATTCAAGAACACAAGGTTCTTGAAGAAGACAACATGTGGATGCCATTCTGACAGCCCATTTCAAGAACACAGGGTTCTTGAAGTAGCTCAAGAAAAGAAGAGTCTTGAAGTATCAGATTTTGTGAACCCTCACAACGGTCAAGAAAAACTTGACAAAACCATTCTGACGACCTTGAAGTAGTAGTTCAAGAACACAAGGTTCTTACAAGGTTCTTGAAGTCTCTGATAGCTTGACCCTCCCAACCTCCCCCAACGGTCAAGAGGAGCTTGACAAAACCATTCAAGACATTAAAAAGATCCTAGAGGCGGGATACTTTTTCTTTGACCTTGTGCTCGATCAGGCCAAAGTGGGAGGAATGAGTACACCAAAGCTCTGACAGCTAAGGAAATCTTTCTTCTCCTAAACCAAGATGACAAAGCAGTCAGGAAAGAAACTGAGGAATATGTGCAGCTAGCACAAATCAGACTCCACACAAGTTTCTGACAAAACCGATGGAACTCCTCTGCACCTTAAATGGAACACAAACCCAAGAGACCCAAGGCCATACATCTCACAAAGACCCAATTAGAGCACAAATTAATGCTTCAGATGACAAAAAATAGAAGTTTATTGATGGACAGCCCCTTGAGACTAATCATCTCGTTTTCAAGGGGGTCCAACATAAAACATAAAATACACTACAACAACACAATCACAAACAGCATACACAGGCTCCTAGCTACAACCCCACCCCCACATCACCCCCACAAGCCCACTGTACCCACAGAAAGCATCAATAATTTGTCACACCGTTACTACACTGTCACAGAACAACAAAATCACTAATATACTGCACAATGAACAACAATATGCCACAATTAATAACAGTAACAGCAGCCAAAATAAAATACAACCATTAAAAGCAGCTGTATGAAACCCCTGTGGCATTTTTTTGCACATATGCCTCAACCGATTTTTGTGCCAAACTTTGGCTCTGTCTTTAAAATATAATAACTCAGTCATTTCTGAATACTTTTTTACTTTCGACCACTCAAAATGTTCAGTGGCATCAGACCTATCCATACATATATAGTTTTTATGTATTTATTTATTTTTGATACCCTCTATGGACAACAAAAGTAGTATTGTGTTGTGATCACAACTCTAAATGTACTATAGCTACTGTATATATAGTCACAACAAAGAATTGATAGTTTTAACAAAATTTATAAACAACCAACAAATAATGAACAACATGAACGTAAACATGAACAATAAACTAATGGTGAACTTTTTGAACGTGAATGAACATGAACAATAAACAACTTTTTTTTCCTCTTTCTAACAGTTCGTGCAAATCGGCCTCATGTGCTTTCGGCATACCGACATGCCACATTTCCAGCAGACATTGGACGCTCTCAGTGGGGTGTCACAATGTCCACACTGCTTTCTCTTTGAAGGTCCAGGTGTTGCCTCTGCAGCCTGCAAGCCTTGGGTTTTTAGTGCCCCTCTGCGTGACATTTCTGGCTCAATAAGTGCCAAACCAAGTTTTTCAAGAAAAAGTCTCCGCTTGTGCAGCTTTCCTTTGTTCCAATCCGGGTTGATTTCACTGAAGAGCACGAAAGCATTATAGCACGACACGTCCACCATGTGGTAAAAAAGGCACATTGGCCATCTCTGTGCCCGCCGGCGGACAGAGTAAGTGCCACACGCCTGCAAAAATACACACACATCCCCCCCCAAAAATCAGATGACATCATATTTGAGGACAAGACAGTTTGATATAAAGCACTAACAAAGATAAAAAACGTGCTTACCTGGTCCAGGTGGTCTACAGCTCCTTTGCACCTGTTGTAGTCGAGAATAATTTTGGGTTTTTTCTTGCCGCTGTCCTCAACTTGTGCTTCCCTGTGCTTTGTGCTAAGCACAAGCACGTTCTTGCCTTTTTTTGGGTAGTAAGACACCAAAGATTTGTCTTTGGTGAAAGCAAAGAGGCTTGAGAGGAGTGCTCTGTCTTGATGCTGGAGGAGCTGCAGAGGAATTTCGGGCTTGTTTTTCCTTAGTGTTCCAACCAAGGACATTTTTTTTTTTTAGTTCATCAGCCAGGGTGAATGAAGTAAAAAAATTATCAGTTGTGAGAGTGTGACCCTCAAGAGAATCACACAACCGTAACACTACCTGCATGGCCAGGTTTTTCTCCCGCCGTCCACCAGGTGGCTTGCCTGTGCGGACCTCAAGTTTCCAGGCATATGAGGTGTTGACATCACATAATGCCCAGATTTTAAGGCCATATTTGGCCGGCTTTGAGGGCATGTACTGCCGGAAGGAGCAGCGGCCCTTGAATGAGATGAGCTGCTCATCAATACAGACATCCCTGCCAAGATTGAACAAGCGGGGCAGAAGACTGTTCCACTTCTTCCACAGTTCCAGAATAGGTGACATCTTGGTTTCATGATGTCGCTGTGGCCTCCGTAGCTTGTCATCAAATCTCAACAACCGATTGATATGCACAAATCTGGTCTGCCCCATTGCCTCTGCAAAAAATGGGCGACCTGTTTTTTTGTTCCATAGGCTTGTTGTTGTCTCGTGTCTTGATTTGTACAGTCCAGACAGGATCAAAAGCCCTAAATAGGTCCGCATCTCCTGCGTGGTCATCACCATCCACCGAGTCCTCGTACGGTTTCCTTCTAAGTTGGTCATGTCAACAATAACATTGATTATGTCCTCAGTAAAAAACAAACTGAAAGCCGACTCGGGGCTGTGGCGTAACAAGTTGGACCCGGCAATGGAATGGCTGGAGGGATGTAGTGTCTGGCAACATCATGCGTAGCTGACCACATTATTTTGCCATTTTTTTGATCGCCAGTTCTTAGACGCATCAACTACCTCCTCGCTCTGCTCGCCCTCCTCCTCCTTGTCCTCCTCCTCGTCCTCCTCCTTGTCCTCCTCCTCGTCCTCCTCGTCGTCGTCGTCATCGTCATTGTCATCGTCATCGTCATCATCATCGTCGTCGTCGTCGTCATCCGGAGTTTTGCGCTCCTCCAACTCATCTTCACACTCATGGGACCGAAGGTCAGGGATAAAATCATGATCAGAAGATGCCTCTGATAGAGTGGAAAAATCTTCTTCAAGCTCCATGACCAAACTTCGAACTTCTTTTGCAGTGAAGCGTCGTTTCATCGTTATCGTTGTGCGTAATGCGCTGAAGCTATTTTACAAACGTACTGGGAAAGGCTGAACAGTTTTCTGAAGTCGCTCAAAACACCGCTATCCAATAGGAAGAGGGGGGGGGGCAGATTCAAACGCTGGACCAATAGATTTGAATTAGAAACATCAAACTACAACTCCCAGCATTCCCCCAAGCAGAGCCGCCATGTCGGAGTGACGCACTGCTGATGCACTGCTGACGCTGCAAAACACAGACGCGCATGCTCCGTGCATACATGCACAATTTTGCAAATAACACTTTATTTTGCAAAATAACTTCACCCAGCAATGCACACACACACACACACGCACCTATTCTAGCAAGACGGACAGTTTCCATGACGTTCATTTTGCACGATTGGGCGCTCATTGCAAAGACGCTATTAGTTAGGCTGTGTCGCCATCCAGTGGATTGTGGGTTTTAAATTCAACAAAAAAAAAAAAATCACTCTCTGCTGTTTTTCGACTCGCCACTGAATGGATTGAAGCGGAAATCACGGGAAATGCATGATAAAACATGAGGTTTACAGTGCATCAAAAAATATACATTATAATGGGAGTCTATGTGTCAAAACTTGGATTTTTGTAACGTTCCATAGCTTTTTTATTTAGCTCAGAGATGCAACACTTTACAAATGTCAGCATGGTGCCATTTTTTTGTTTTTCATCTATTTCCAACCTGGGAGACCTTGAAGCAATCAAATGTTTTTTCCCCAAATGCTTTTCTCTTTAAAATAAATCTCATTTTCCATAAAATGGACACAAAACGCTACATTAAGAAAACAAAATATGAAATTCTTGAAAATGCGAAATGAATTGATTATACGTATATTGTTAGATAAGGAGTTCCAATCTGATGGAGCTTTGAATTTAAAAGCACGTCTACGAAATTCTTTATTAGTTTTTTGGACAAAGAAGACAGATTGTGTCTGTGATGGTATGGTGAATGGGAATGGGATTAAATATCGTTTTAAATAAGATGGACAGTTAGAGTGAATGCATTTGAAAGTAAATTGGAGCCAGTGGTAATGTCTTCTATTAAGAGGTAACCAGTTCAAAGATTCATACATGGAGCAATGATGAGTCTGATATGGACTTAACTATTGTAAATAACATTTAGGGGTTGAAGATATGTTTCAAAAGTGTTCTGATAGACAATGTCAGCATAGTCCAAAATAGGAAGTACAGTCGTAATTGAGTGACAATTCTTTTTCTGATATGAAAGGTAAAACAATTTATAGAATGTGTGGCTAGGTTACGATTTGTTTGTGATGGATTCAATGTGACACTCAAAAGAAAGCAAAGGATCAATCCAGAGGCCTAGATATTTACATGAGGTAACTTGTGCAAGTGGTGAGCCATCAGTAAAAGAAATGGTCAGATCTAAGGCATCACCAAGACCTGGTCTAGTACCAAACAACATACAACGGGATTTCTTTTTGTTCAGAATTAATTTGTTTGATGAGAGCTACATCTGGACTGAGGAGAACTCCTATTGCAAAGTGTTTTCAATGATAGATTTATTGACACTAGATTAATAAATTACGACGCTGTCAGCATATACCTGTAGGTGTACATGGCAATTAGAGCATATTTTTGGAAGATCGTTAATGAAACTAGAATAAATAAGTGGTCCTAAGAATGAGCCTTGTGGTACTCCCTTCATAAGAATTGCAGAGTTACAGTATGTCCATTAAAACGTACACACTGTCGTCTATTATGAAGATATGAGTTAAACCAAAATAAGCTATTTTGAGAGACACAAATAGAGTAAAGTTTATCAAGTAATAAATAATTGTCAACAATATCAAATGCCTTAGTTAGGTCAAGAAATATTGAAACCAGATTGACATGGAGATAAAATATTGTAATCAGTAATATATTGTGATAGTTGATTGAAAATTAATTTTTCAAAAATTTTTTAAATAGAATTAATCATGGAAATTGGACGGTAGTTACTGATATCATGTGGGTCACCTCCCTTATGGAGTGCATGTTTCCAAGCAGAAGGAAGGACACAGGTTGAAACTGACAGATTGAACAAATGGCGAAGTGGATACATTAAAATATTTGCCGCAAGTTTAATAAATTTAATCTCGATGCCATCTGGTCCAAGTCCACAATCATCCTTTACTTCATTAATTGTACACTGAACTTCAACAGGTAGTATTTTACGAAAACAAAACGAGCTGTTACAAGAAGAGCTATTAGAGGAAGCATATGCCGAGAATGAGTTGTACACAGGAACAGCTCGCAGATGAAAAGTGCCAGTTAAAAATATTTGAAATAGCTGATGGGTCCTGAATAATGTTATTACAAAAGCGAATCTGGTTACTGGTGCTTTTATTTGATTTGTTGAGGATATTATTCATGTTTTTCCAAAACTGTTTGGGTTTGTGAATATTTTCAGATAGTTGGTTTTTATAAAAGTCTGATTTAGCATCACATGTTTTAATTTTTCATAAATTCCTTAGTGATCTATATTTTTCTCAGTCAGCAGCATCCTTACTTACTCTACAGCACTTCCAGGCTTTATCCCGTTATTTGAAGAGAGTGGTCAAAACAGAGCTGATCCAGGGTAATGATTTCCTTTGACCTTAATTTCTTTCCAAGGAGCATGTGTAATTTCAGTATAAAAATAATTCCAGGCGTCTTCACTGTACGGTATAAGTTGGAATCTCTCCCAGTTTATTGCTATCAAATCATGAATAAAATTATCGAGATTAATACTGTATACTTACTTTGTCTTACTTTAATACATTTTGGAGGAAAGCAAAGAGAATTAATTTTCCATACACAGAAAATAGTTGAGTGACCACTGGAACAATCGGAGAGAATGCCAGATCCAATAATTTTATATGGATGAGTAACAAGGATCCAATCTAGCAATGATTTTGATCTGGCGTCGACTTTGGTGGGATCATTGATGAGCTGGGTTAAATGTATACTTTTAAGTAGGTTTTTATCATTAGATGAAGAACGGTCAAGCCAATTAGAATTGAAGTCGCTTAATAATCATTTCTTGCGGATGTTCAAATGAGGTGAGAGTGGATTAAATACATTTAGTTGAATCAGGGTGGACAGGTAGAGGTCTGTAAATACTACCTATACTGTAATAAGACGTTTGTTAAGTTTTCATGAAGTCATGAAGCAGCCATGTTTCAGAAAAGGTAAGTATGTCGGGTTTATACTGAATGACCCACACTCTAATCAGATAACTTTTTTGGAGAAGGCTCTTTATATTCATGTGTATAATTTTTCGTCCTTTTAGTGAATCAATTATGAATCAGAGATAAATAATTGGATACTGGATAGAGTGAGGTAGAGGAAGACTATGAGAGAGGAGGGCAGGAGAGCCATGGCATGTACCACACACACACACACACACACACACACACACACACACACAACAAGACATGACCGGACAGAGAAAAGGATGAAAACATCAAATGAAAAAAGAAAAAACGAAAACGAAAAATCAGGCTGCACTAAACATACAGCTTGTCCTGCATAGCTCATACAAAAAAAAAAAAAAAAAACAAAACCTAACATAAGTTCTGATCAATTAAAAAGAGAATAATAGTACTAATCAACACAATGCGAGGTCCAGGTCTGTTAATGCTAAAATAATGAAATGTAATAATATAAAATAATGTAATGGGCTTCTATGGAGTCGTCTGACGACACACATAGATAATAATAAAAAAATAGAATAGAATAAAATAAAATTATATGGACTCCAAATGCTTCATAATTTAATAATTTCAACCAAATAATCACCGGTTATAACAACCTACATTGGTGTCTGTCCTTTACCAGTTTAGCAGCCTGCCCTTTAAACGTCACATCTTATAGTGTTATGCCGTTTTACGACAGTTGTGACACATTTTACGGCAAACAAAAGTAAAGACACAGCAAACCAAACCGACTTAAGCGTCAGAGTTGCTAATAAGAAACTAAAATAAGACAGCAGTCACCACTGCCGTGCCTATGCCAACTACAATATTGAAAATGAACAGACAAAAGACTCAATGCCAACCCGACTAAAATAATTACGAGAATGAAAATACACAGAAGAGGTTGTCGACAGGCAGACTATTATGCTAACATTAGCAGTAGCCACTGGTCATTACTGTTCAGTCATTTCAGAGTCAATGGAGGAGTCAATAGAGGAAAGCTCATCAAGGAATCTCTCAGCTTCATCAGGAATATGAAAGAAATGTGTCTTATCACCATGGACAACTCTCAGCGTGCAGGGAAAGATCAGGGCATATTTGATGCCCCGGACGCGTCGCTTCGTCTTGGCCTCATCAAATCCTCTGCGTCTCTGGAACAGACTAGCGGAGAAGTCTGAGTAAATATAAACTCGAGTACTGATCGTATTGAAGGGGCTCTGTCTTCTCCCTGGATAGTTTCATTATTTTCATCTTGTCCTGGAAGTAGTGGAACTTTACCAAGATGGGCCTCGGACCCTTGGCTCTGGAGTTGTTCTTGACAGCAGTACGATGACATTGCTCGATCACAGGAGGAGTAGAGAAATTCGCTTCACCTAGAAGCTGTGTAACCAGACGCCTCATAAGGCTGAGGCTATGATTAGCCTCAGCCCTCTCTCGGATGCTAATAAAATGGAGGCTGGAGCGCCTGCTTTGGTTCTCGGCGTAATCAGCCTCTGATTTCAGGTCAGTGTTTTCCTTTTCCAGCGCTTTTACGTGTTTGACCAGGTCAGATATCTCATCCTCATTTGTGTTTACTCTCTGCTCAATCACACTGACCTGCTCTCCAGGCATATGAAGTGAAAGATTCAAGATTCAAGTCACTGACCAGTTCAGTTCCAGTGCAGGAACAAACATTGGAGAAGCCAGACTTGTTCTTGAGAAACTCTCAAAGTCTCAAAAAACACTTAACACATCCAACATTGAAGATACCAGGAATGGAACACATTAATTCAAACTGAAATCAGCAGGATTTTGGAGCATCAACCACACATTCTCACTCCTCTGGATTGGAAAAACCGAGGTGACTCGAGTCCAAATAGGAAAACAAGCCCTCACCAATCTTGAAGGAAATGCAATTTTGATGGGGGAAGAAATCCAATTTCTTCTTTTGATGACCAACTTTGCACATGACAGACCAACTGATGCAAGGATGCCAAGCCAGGAAGAGCACTTACACGTCAGTGCCATTACACGTCTACTACGGCAAGCCAGGAGAAAGCCAGACAGTTTCCAATTTGAAGGTTGGAAAACCCGTGAAAAACTAGTAGGACCTCCTTGAGTTCAATAACAAGGAGGTCAAGTGGGAGGTGTTCGGTCAAATCTTTGAGAACATATTGTTAAAAATAAGCATTACATGACTCTACATGACTGTACGTGTATTTATCGGAGTATGACAATTCTGTCTATCAAATCCCTGATAGAAATTATGATGGCAAATTGACTTGTTTGATACCGATGTGGCTAACTATGACATGCATGATGCTAGGTGGTTGTGCAAAGCAAATAATTGGTATATTTAGTCCATAAGGGGGCCACATTGTGGCCACACAGTCAGGAGATCGGGAAGATCTGGGTTCGAATCTCCGTTGGAATCTCTGTGTGGAGTTTGCATGTTCTCCCCGTGCGTGGGTTTTCTCTGGTTACTCCGGTTTTCTCCCACATTCTGAAAACATGCATGTTAGGGTAATTGGCGACTCCAAATCGTCCATAGGTATGAATGTGAGTGTAAATGGTTGTTTGTCTATATGTGCTCTGCAATTGACTGGCGACCAGTCCAGGGTGTACACCGCCTCTGACCCGAAGTCAGCTGGGATAGGCTCCAGCATATCTGCGACCCTAGTGAGGATAAGCGGCATAGAAGATGGATAGATGGATAGTCTATAAGGAAAGGTACTACTCAAATATCACTGTAAAGACTATACAGATGTCACTGTCACGAGTATACGAAAAAATTGAAATTTTGCCCAAACACCAGCAAAACATACGAAAGACACGTGTTGGCCATACGGATGACACATGAAGACGTACAAAGTGCATATGTTTGTCTTGCAACCTTGGAAAAAACATGAGCGCCTGTAGAGTTTGCTTGACAAAAACCTTTCATGCCAGACTACGGCTCGAAAATTAGCGTATCACATGTCCACCGTGCATGTCTTGCATTTTAGGTTTAAGTGTTACGAAATTACTGATAACAATATCTGCTTATTGATTTTCTTACTCTTTCTTTTTATTTAGACCACACAAGATGTTGTTATGATGTTCGGAGTTCGGACTGCCCGTGAATGCACCTTGCGTGAGTGTGGTGAGAATGACGAAGTGTTGTTTTGAGGATGGACGGAGACATGTGTTTGCGAGTTGGAGATACATACAGCAATGCCTTGTTAATTGGTTCCAGACCATAATGCAGTATTTTTACTGTTTACGACCTACACCCCTTTAGTTGCATTTACACTCCTATTACCCTATACAGAAGACATAATAATTGAAAATAAAAAGTAATAGACATAAAATGAGACATAACATAGACTCACACGTTAGGGTGGACAGCGAGCTTTTTGGGGTGGCTACTGTCTCAATGTAATGTTACTGACACCTAGTGACCAGTGAAGAAAACTACCTTTATGCCGCTGTTTGCAGTAAGTAAATTGAATGAACAGCGCCACCTGCTGTTGTGGTGTGCAAATTACTGGCAATTCTCTGAAAATTTACTGGCTTCAGTGTGTAAAACGGAGTGCATTTGTGAGTGGAATGCAAGGTGGAAGATTAGTGATAAAAATCACGCCACAGTGGTAGGATTGTGACAATAGAATTGTATTTTGCACTTGAAGGATATTTTTATGTAATTGAAGAACTATGTTCCTTTGTATGTGTAAAACTTGCTGTATTTGTTTCTCAAGCGGGATGTATTTGATCGGTACATTTCTTATTTACAAAACAAAAAGTATTAGTTTGTGAATGATGTGTATTTGCAAAGCACACTGAGTTTGTGAATCGTTGGGCGTGGGCAGAACATATTTTCTGTGTTTGAGGTTTTGGCATGATTTTAATTCCCTAATCGGAAAGAATAGTGTTTAACCTCTGAGGGTCCACCGCATTACGCCACAAAGGTGGTCTAGGTTGCTATCATTTTAAAGAAGTAATTGGGGAGCCTGACAAAATGTATGTTTTCTTCTATGTACAGTGCATTACTATTCTTATGGACATGAGGACCGGGTCTTCTGTGATACGCAAGACCAGATTGATAGGATAAACCTCCCAACACAAGTGCAAATGTGCCCTTTATATTTAGTGTATATTCATTATCTTTTCTTGTGTAGTCAAGGTGAGCTGAGCTGCATCGGATTTTACTTGATAGAAATTCTCTGAAAGCAAATGCGATTCCATAGTGTCAAAATTACAGTAAATCCCAAAGCTGTGCACTAAAGCAAAGACCAATTTTCTGCATGACCACACAATGTGTGACTGTGACTTTATGCAAGCACATTGGCCTCAATGAACTGTGCACATTACATGGTTAACTGTTTGCAGGACTTTGTTGGGATTGTTACATACTTCAGGGACAAATTAAAGTAACCTGTATGAGTGTCCTCCTTTTTTGAGAGAGTAGAGTAAAAGCAAAGCTCAATCCGTATAGACAGATAACCAACAGAGAGTCCTGCTTTTGGGCTCAGCTAGTTGATTTAGGCTTAACACTCAGTCATCCCTGCTTTAATGCCCCTTTAGGTGCATTAGTGCCCCTGAATTAACACACTGATGCTCTTACCCAAGACCAGCAAGCCCATTGCGCTCTGCTACTTTTGACCAAGCCCAACTCTACAAATGTTTTGTAGTCTGGATCTATAAAATTTGCCTCCATTTGTTGGCTATCCATATATACCGTATTTTATGGACTATAAGTCGCTTCGGAGTATAAGTCGCACCAGCCAAAAATGCACAATGAAGAGGGAAAAAACATATACAAGTTGCACTGGACTATAAATCTAATTTTTGGGGGAAATTAATTTTTATAAAATCAGAGACCAATAACAGACATTTCAGCTCGAAAGGCAAGTTATAGTAATAACAATAAAATAGAGAACAACAGGCTAAATAGGCGTCTGTTAATGTAACGTGAAAAGCTGGTATGTTAACATAACATAGGTACTGTATTCAGATAACTATAGCCTAAACAACCAGCAAAGTCATCTATGTTCATCGCCTTGGCACCTACCTCGGCGTGGTGACGTAACTGCAGTGTTGACAAGCCTCTCCCGGCAGCAGGTTGTTCAAGCACCCATTTGTGAACTTCTTTAAGCCTGCGATTAGCTTTTTTGTTTTCTTCATTGCAGAGTATCATCTGCTTTTCGCCAGTCCCTCACAAGTTTCTTGTTCACTCCAAACTTTCTTTAAGCTGCTTGATTACCGTTTTCGGCTGCGTATTTCACTACTTGTTTAAAACTATTCCTATCCACACGAGTACACATACGCAGGCTGTGATGTGCATGCCAAAAACTGTTTAACCAATCACAGGCGCTGATGATGTCATTTCCATATACGTATCATAACAAACATGGTGATGTACAGTCGGAGCTACATGTGGACTGCGAGCGAAGTAGCATTACTTTTCAGTGCGTTATTTCACATTTGTCAGCAAAAGGTATTCAACATAGAACTGACAACGGATGAATTCTTTATTAAAATGTAGCAGATGTTGATTATCACGACAATGCTGTGAAGCGTATTTCTTTTATTGATCAAGAAAGAACACCATCAGCTGTGATGCTATCATTGCTGAAATAATTGTGTGTCTGGCAAATTGTCTTTGTTTAACGTTGATAGTTACCGTAAAGCACCGTTTATAAACCGCACCCGTGTATTAACCGCACCCCCATTTTCAGGCTCACGGCGGGGGGGAGAAAAATTTTTAGTTCATAAATGCATGCCGACTCTTTCATCTCAAATCAACATGCGTAAAGGTACTAAGCAATTTCATAAAGAAGAAATCTGAACTTCGGCATCTAGATCTTTAAATATTTTGGCTAAGCACAGATTAATAATAATAATAATAATAATAATAATAATAATAATAATAATAATAAATCAAAATAAAGAAATTTGCAATTTTCAGAGATGTTTTGATATCTTATCTTTCACTGCTTTTTTTCTATTATTTTATTGCATTGCTTCAGTGTGAATTTGAATAAACTCCAACGTTGTATTGTATTTTACAACTGCAATGTGTTAATGGAAGCTAAGCTTAGCTTCAGTGTATATAGAGATGGTCTCACTGTGTGAAAATACAGACAGCCGTCAGATAAGTTAGTTGCATACACTAGCATTTTCAGCAACTGTAACTCTAACTCTACTGCAACTGTAGAGCAGAGGGAGCTAAAGTCAAAGCAACCGTCTGACCCACAGACGGCTATTCTAAAATGGACTTCTCGTCAATTTCTGCATCTGGTCACCGACCTGTCATCGTGTATAAACCGTAACCCAATTTTTTGCTTCTTACCAGTGGGAAAAAAAGTGCGGTTTATACACGGTGCTTTACGGTATGCAGAACAAGGCAGGCATATACACTGTATAACAGGGAAGCTTTCAATGTCGGGCGAAGCAGCTCAGTCACAAGCTTCTTGCCATGATAACATTCCCATGCCATGCTAGAGGTCCGATCGGGTCTTCTCCCAAATAGCAGGGGTGTCGTAGCCGTTTAGCGAGCAAAACAGCAGCAGTATAACGTCCTTTGAAGCCCAGATTGGTGGCTTTCTTCGTCAATGTAAAGCGAAAGTAGCTGTATGTTTACTCTTATATACACACACAGTCATTTCAGCATTCTTGCAAGCAGCAATGTTATGCGTGCCAATGCACACATCAAATTATACTTATCTAATGTGGAAATGGTACATAATTGTTATGTCATCAGCTTTGTCTTCGCCAGCCACACGAATTCGCTGAAGCCGGAGTTTTAAAAAATCTTCACCCTGGCCGTTTTCCAAAAGCTCAGTTTTTAAGGACAAAAATCTCCATATGCGTGTGGATGAGAGGCCAACACGCAGAGAAAAATATGCGGTTTTAAAATATCTGTATTTGTGTGGACAAGGCCTCTGGAAGCTGTTTTAATAAAAATACCGTTTCAGGTCACCCAAAACGCCGTTCCCATGTGGATGAGGGGAATGAAATTATAAAGTACTTTGACCTGAAAACATTTCCAAGTGGATAGTCCCTCAGTTGTCATTATAAGTTGATGTTTACATTGTAAATTTTCACTGGTACAGGAGTGATAGATGTAGCAGATACTGGCACACAAGCCTAGAGCGGCCTCTTGCAGCTGTCAGTATGAAAGAAAACCATATTAGTCGCTCCGGAGTACAAGTCGCAGGACAAGCCAAACCATGAAAAAAAAGTGTGACTTAAAGTCCGGAAAATACGGTAATTGGCTTGTGCTGAGGGTATTCCACCACTTTCACATTCAAATAATGTGTCTCATTTCCCTGCCCAATACTGTTAGTTCTAATAACGTTTCTATTTGAAGGAGTTCAGTGACATAACCTGAACGTATTTCCAAATAAGAGGGACTGGGCAACTCAACTTGAGCCATTTGCTGCTTTTCGGAGATCTCTAAAAGCAATTTGGTGGCTGGCCAAGTTCCCACTTGATTTGCATGCCAAATTATTACTGTTTTGGAATTAATGAATGATTTACCTTCAATGCCTGGCTTTTGCTTGTTCTACTACAACAGAGCTTTATTACCTGAAAACATCTGAACTCAAAAATAGGTCAAATGTTCCCTTTTTGTCAGGACATGTCCGAAGCTGACTGCAGATTAGTCAAGGCCTCTTTAAAAACAATGAATTGAGAACATACTGAAGGATTCCTGAAGGATGATTTCTTAAAGCAAAGAGTCGGATAGATAAAGGGAAGAATGAACATAAATGAGTTTCTGTTGTTGGATGAAAACTCTATTTTTGCTGTCCACTTTTCTCTTCTTAGATAGCACCATGTGTATTTATTTTTTTGTTGTCTCTGGCTCACTCGTCTCTGACCTGTCTCCTGTATCGGTTTCTCATCTTTCATCGTATAGCTCACTTGTTCTTCCGTGTTACTCGCTTCTCTTCTCTTTCGTCTGTCTCAGGAAGTAGAGCAGGTTGTCTAGACACAGGCAAGTTAGGACACTTACCGTTGCGGTGTCCTTGGGCAAGACACTTCACCCCCAGTGCCGCCCACACTGGTGTATAAATGTGAATTAATGTTTAGTGGTGTCTCAGAGAGGCCATTAGAACAAATTGGCAGCCACGTTTCAGTCAGCCTACCCCAGGGCAGCTGTGGATACAGATGTAGATTACCACCACCAGTGTGTGGAGCAAATGAATAGGGGGTTTCACTGTGAAGCACTTGAGGTATCTTGAAAGGCGCTATACAAATCCAGCCCATTGTTGTTATTTAGAGTCGCAGTGTTAATGCACAGATTTGATTGGCTGAGAAGTATCATGTGGGTTGGCTTAAATCACAATCGCACATTTTTCAAATGCTGTCTTTTCAACTGTTTTAAAGAGCAGCATTTCTTTTACAATGACTTACTGCGAAAACACACCATTTTGCGCTCTTCCGTTTGTATTTACTTTGCCGAGTAAATGTCTCGGCCAGTGTTGACTGTCGGGAGGAAGGCTTTGCATCTCGATGTGTAATTTTTTCCCAGGTGTGAAAACTGGGTCAGGTGGATATATTTGAGGTGTGCAAGTTAGTTTTGTTGCCTGTGATGTTGCGACTACTTTTGAAAAAAATCGGGATACTGGCTCCTTCATGTTGATGGCCGCCGCTTACTCATTATTAATAGTCCAATCTTTTTCCCTCTTAAATTCTACTATGTTACCTTGCAATGCTTCTCAGGAAGCTCCACTCTTTTGCTGTGTGTATGCTAGTGGCCTCGGCTCCTCGCACAGAGACAGATTGACTGTATGACTGACAAGAGGTCTCACACTGTTTGCCATTGTTCTATGAATCATCTAGGTGCTGAATCAATGCGCAGAGTGAAATCTCTTCCTGCCTGTTTAGTAAAACAGACACGCATGCACATGCCAATATCTGGAGGCTGCATATTTGTGCATATTTGTTATCATCATTATATTTGTCCAAACAAATGTAAATGTGGTTGTACCAGACATTACAATGGAGCAAAAAACTGAAGAAACAAGGGTGGTCTAATAATTTTTTCCATGACTATATATGATTAAAGTTATTGTACTTCACTCCGAAATACCATCATGTCCTCACTTTAGCCAGAAAGTTATACCAGCACTTTATGAAAAAGCTCAAAGTCATGTCGTCAATGAGCTATCACGTGTCCGCTATTTCGCTTACGACAGATGGTTGGACTTCACGTGCAACAGAGAGCTATTTAACTGTCACTGTCCATTACATTTCACCACAATGTATAAACTATTTTTTAAATACAACTGTTTACTTTATTATTTTTCTATTTAAAAAAACTCACAGTCTGAAATATCACCCAAATGGGTCGCTTTTATTTATTTTTAAAAAAACTTCTGTTTGTATTTTTTTAAAATGAAAGTATTTAAAGTCATTTTTTCCTGCCTTTTTTTTGTACCAAAAATTAACCAAACTGAGAAACTGAGCCGAACGGAAATTACATTTCAGTGTACCGTTACACCCCTAACAAACATGTGTACTGTTCTGAACTGAACCGTGTGGTGTGATAAAGGAAATACTTTTTAAAAGAGTTTGACGTTATGCTTTAATATTACATCAGTAGTTTCGCAAGAAACTTTGGCACACGTCTTAAAATATTGAAACCTTTAGACTCGTGCGGCAGCATCTTGTGGGATAATATGAAATGTCCATCCCTCCTCTCCCAACTGTATGTCAACAAGAATAAAAATCCAGCCTGCATCTGCATGGAGCTTCTCCACTTGCTGGAGCTGTGCAGCATGCTCATGGCATTGTTTCTAATTCTATACTAAGACAGTTGCATAACCTCAGTTGTGCAGCACCCAGAAACGACGGACTTGTATCCATAATTTACCCTTGTGCCACATCGAATGTAAGAGAAAGCGAAGGAGATTGGTTCTTCTTATGGCATAATGCCATAATTATTGACATAATTTTTCAAACTAAAACCTGATCTGCACGCTTTGATTCTTGAAATAAAGGTAGTAATTGCTAGGGGTGGGAATCTCTGGCCACCTCACAATTTGATGCGTTTATGATCCATAGGCCTGTGATACAATGATAAAACGATTATCGCTGCATCTTTTTTTGGTGATCAATAGTTTGTCAATTTTTTCATGCATAATTTCTTTTCTATATATAATTTCTTTTTACTCAGTTACATCTACCAACATATTTCTCATTGCACAGAACCAGCAGGAAAAGTAAAGTGCACCAGTAGCAGCATGTATAAAATTAACAAACTTTAGCATATTTTGAGTAACCAACATAAAAAAATCTAACATTATTCACAAATAATAGACTTCTTAATTCAAACTAAAATCCTGAGCATAGAATCTCTGACAAAATCATATTTTTGATGTATAGCAAAGTCAAAAACAAGTTTTTTACAAAATATAGATTTCTGTACCAGCGGTTCTCATACTAATGCATAATGATGCTTGCAGACATCAGTATATTATCAATAACCAAAAAAACTAGGCTACCCTTATTCACAATTGCAGTGTCATTGAAACAACGTTGCAATGTGACGTCGTATCTGGGTTCCAAAGTGTGCAGCAAAACACGAAAGCCCTGCTTCTCAACAACCGAATACGCCGACAAATTCTTCGCAATCGAAGTTGCGATTGACTTTGTGATTCCCTTTGCCTTTTCCGAGTTGGGTGGAAAGTTAGTTATTATCTGCTCGATCTTTCTCTGGTCGACAGCAAGTTCAGCTGGCTGTTTTTCCTCCTGGTTCGGGTGGAAACATGCTATGTGGTTTCTCATATTTGTCATGTTCCCAAAATATTTTAAGCTTGTATGACAAAGATTGCATATTGTCTGGCTCTTGTGCAACTTTTTTTTACCCCCATCTACGTGAAAGCCAAAGTGTTTCCAGACGCTCGCTTTAAATCAGGGGTCTCAAACTCAATTTCAATGGAGACCGCTGGAGGTAGAGTCTGGGTGAGGCTGGGCCGCATCAAGTATTGGGAGTAGGGCTGGGAATCTCAGGGTACCTCACGATACGATACAATTCACAATACATGGCCCACAATAATGCTAAAGGGCCACCCCTCCCACGGTCCATGTGATAACACCACTGTTAGTTCAGTGTTGGTGTTTACTTGCCCCTGTAAGTATGTAAGTCACACTGAGCTTGCCCGGATGTTGCGGTCTGCAGTTACATTACCCTTTGATGTGCAGTTGCGGGCCTCAAGAAATGTTTTGGTGGGCCACAAATGGCCCACGGGCTGCGAGTTTGAGACCCCTGCTTTAAATCCAGCGGGTGCGGGTCAGAGTTTACGCTCAGCCATTATGGTAGCGTCTAACACTTAGGTGCACCAACATGAACTGTCCGGGTGGCACTTCTGCTTATGAATCGATTAATAATCGTCAATGTCCGCATCGCGATGCATCTAAGAATCCATTATTTCCCCCACCCTTATTAATTACACTGTTACCTTTCATTCATATATTTGTTAACTTATCTGCATGTAACTGCCTGTCTACACTTCTGTATCTTCTTGTGATCGGTAGATACTGTATTAGTGAATTTTAGGTCTTTAGGGCCTAACCAATTACTTGATGAATCAAAACAGCAAGCTTCAGATTAATCGACTAAGGAAATAATTTTTAGCTGCAGCCTGAAAATAAGAATGATTAACTAATAAACTTAAAACAAAATAGTATGGCATATTTTTCATTTTTTATAGCTTTCAGACAAACCAAATGGTACAAATAACTTTAAAGCTGTTGAGATAATTGAAAAACTTTTAATCACTGTGGTTGTTGTTATTTTGTCCTCTGCATTAATGTCTTTATGGCCGTCACAGACATTTGTTGATGTATTTAATGATGTAAATTCTGTATAACAAGGTAAGAGTATTTTGCACTTTTCCCTAGCAGAACAAATCTGTTGAGCACGTAAGGGCATTTAGATCAACAATACTATCTGCCCTAATGGCTGGGCAGCACAAAAAAAAGAATAAAGAAAAACTTTTCATCACTTCTTTTTGTCAAAGTTCAGGGTGGCACACCCGAAAATGTGCATGGGACTTTTATTGTAAAGTTAAGACATAATAGCAGTAAACAGGATACTTGGACCCCAACTGACCTTTATGCCAGAGTGAAAATATTTGTCGAGCTCTTTCAAATATTGATTAAAAAATTGCTTTTTTTCTTTAAAGTAGGGTTGTCAAAGTAACTAATTAGGTAACTAATAGGTAACTAATTTATTTAATTAATTACATTAACACCACAGCAGATGGAGTCACACAGTCTGCCACACTTTAATAACTTTATTCTGACCTGAACACATCAACAACAGTGCAATTCCAACACCATATATGTTTCTCCAACTCACAAACACGTCTCCAGTCCGCTCGCCCGGGCAACGACATTTCCTCATTGTCCCTACATGACTGCGAGATGCATTCATGGACACTCCAAACAACACAAAGCTCTTTATTATGCGAGTATGTGTGTTCTAAATAAACAGAAATGCAAAGAAAAACAATAAGCGGATATTCTTATCACTCACTAACGCAACTCTTACAGCGGAAGTGCAATTTGCTGCATTTAAGTATGCTCAGAAAATTTATCTACACTCTAAACATGTGATTTTAACTTAAGTTATGTGGTGTCTTTGAACGTAACCCTTCATGGCTCATAATAACTTCATTAAAGTGTGATTGTGCTGCTATTAAATACACTAGCGTTGGGCAAATACATTTTCAGACATGTGTGCTATCTTTTAAACTTTCAGCTCATTTGGAGCTGCTAATACATACAAATATATACATACAGTATTTGTGTCCTGTCATTTATCTTCCTCTTCATAAAATACAACAAAAAAGGGCATATTTCACACATAATGGCAAATGTGATTAATCATGATTAATTAATTTGAAAACTGTGATTTAATTTGATTAAAATGTTTAATCATTTGACAGCCCTAGTTTTAATACATTGTTCCAAAATCCAAAATATGCAGCACAGCCACGTTAAAATACTTTGAAATTACCTTTTTTGAAGGTTATTTGTCATTGACCTTTGTTTACTTTTCTTTGTAATTGAACATTTCTAAGAAAATGCAGGCTGAACAAATAGATGATTTCTCAACCGTTTGTCACTAATTTGTCTATATTATGTTTAGACTTAATTATGAAGTGCAGCTTGAAGGCAAAAATATATTTCTTTCTCCTCCAGGTCCTCGATGGGCCTCATGGAATCTCGGGGTGTTCATGTGCATCCGCTGTGCTGGCATCCACCGCAACCTGGGTGTCCACATCTCAAGGGTCAAATCTGTCAATCTGGACCAGTGGACCTCAGAGCAGATCCAGGTGCACACAAAGTTTCACATTTTAAACACATCTACCGCCAAGGGATGAAATGGTATGCGGTCGATAAGCCGCACTAACATTTCAGATGGTAATTGTAGCAAGTGTAATTATGACATTTACCGTCATACCATACCGTTTTGTCTGAGGGTCTGGTGTGCAATCAAAAGTGGTCAGCCAACTGCACAACCAAAGCAAGAGGTCAGAAGCATGTGTGTGTTACTGTACTACACCATTTATTTTCTACATTGAAAATAGTGAAAGCAAATCAATTGATGATTAAGACAATTTGCTGGGTCAGAGGAGAACCTCTCTCTCTCTCTTGCTGAATGTTAATTGCAGCTCTTAATGACTAATTGATTCCAGGTGGCTGATTATCCCGATTTCAACTTCTGCTATCACCACCACATACAGTGGGGGAAATAATTGTTTGATCCCTGCAGATTTAGTAAGTTTACCCCAATACAGACATGAACAGCTGATAATTATATGGTAGGTATACTTTAACAGAGGGAGGCAGAATATCAACAAGTAAATCCAGAAAATATTAAGTAATTAAGATTATCCGTTATTTTGTGTTTGACTGAAGTCTTTGATGCCCTACCAACCAGCAAGAATTCTGATGTCCACAGAATGGTTATGTGCCATTAATGCAGACTAATTAGTCCTGTCCCTTGAACTAGAAACTTTGTGTGAAAGAGACCACTGTTGGTGCGATAATTCAAAAAATGGAAGAAATACAATAAAAGTCTGTTGACCTCTGTCTGGATCTCCATGTAAGACTTCACCTTGTGGAGTAAGGTTGTGAAAATATTAAGGGATTAGCCCAAAATTACACAGGAGGAACTTGTTCATGATCTCAAGGGAGCTAGGACCACGGTCACCAAGGAAACACGAGTGTGGTAACACCCTTTGCTGTAATGGATTGAGGTGCTACAATGCCAGCAAAGGTACCCCTTCTCAAAAATAAAAAAGAATGTAGGGCCTGTTTGCTAGTGAACACCTGAATGATTCAGAAAAGGCTTTGGAGAATGTGATGTAGTCAGATGACACCAAAATTGAATAATGACCCTATGAACACCATGCACACTGTCAAACATAGAGTTGGAAACATTCTGATTTGGGTAGGTTTCTCTGCTGAGAGTAAAAGAAGACCGTAGTGAGGTGCTGATGAATGCGCAACGTGGCCATGCACCATGGAATCTTGAAGGAAAACTTCCTGGTCTCTTCCAGAACACTGATAACGGATGGTGGATGTGTCTTCCATTATATGACAACATAATGTAGTGGCGCTTCAAGAAGAACTACATTGAGACTCACAATAGGCTTAGGTCAGGAGGTGTCCAAAGTGTGGCCCGGCAGCCATTTGCAGCCCGTGGCTGCTTTTTCATTGGTCAGCGACATTGGGGGCATCACATCCCCATCACATCCCCATGTTTCTGGAACTGATTAATTGGATTTACTTTATTTCTTATGAGAAAAATGTGTTTGGTTAGAGTACGTTTTGGTCGGACGCATTAATGATAGTAACCAAGGTTCCTCCGTACAAATGAATTTATAACCTTTTATTTTATGTTTTTTTTCTCTATGTTAAAATAAACATACCATAAAAATGATGTACTGTTCATGGCATTGTATGGGGGTAAACTTACAAAATCAGCAGGGGATGAAATATTACGTCCCCCACTGCATATCACTCTCCTTTTAATTTGGCCTTGACACTGTGTGCAATATGTGCATGAAAAATAGTTGAATTAAATGAATGGGACATGTAATAAAACACATACAATTTTTCCCTTTATTCATCCTAAAAATAATAATTAATTCTGCTTTTTTCCTCTCAGAGTATAGTGGACATGGGTAACAGTCGGGCCAAGCAGCTGTACGAAGCCCATCTACCAGAAAACTTCAGTCGGCCACAGACCGACCAGTATCCTTTTAATGAAACCAGCATGTTTTTTTTTACATGGTTTTTATTCACATCATAAAGACAAGTGTTCACAGTGCAGGCAGATTAAAAAGTTATGTCAAAGCATTAATGCACTGCTTTCCAGATATAGTATACAGTATATCATAATCACTTAGTTTTTTCCCTTTTCGCACGATGAGACAGCAGACCGAAATAAATCTCCAAGTTTGTTATGCCACTCTAATATGCTATCTTGTACAGTATATCTATCTGGCGGGCCATTGGTGCATGGTCATCATTTGTAGCTCTTTTGAAGTCCATTAGTCATACTGATCGTGCTCATGCAGTTCTACAGGCTGAAAACAGTTTATAACACATCTGGGATTAGAGAGAAATATTTAATGTGTGTGTGGGCCCTTCAATAAGTACTTCTGTCTTTATTCTCAACATATTGGTTTCTTTGGGTATCTGAAGGATAAATGCAAATGATTGATGACGCATCACCAACCTTTGTGATACACATTTTATATATATATATATACTGTATATACAGTATATGTATATATATATATATATATATATATATATATATATACTGTATATACAGTATATATATATATACAGTATATAACTTAAATGCAGCATATGGGCCAATCAACATTTTCTGCATAATTTAAAACTAAGAACCTAATGGATTGTTTTGGTGTTTATATAAACTAATGTTTTAGTAATAGTGTAAAAGTGTATATACATACCAACAAAGCAAAGGGACCATTTGGCAAGAACATTTGCTGAAGGCACTGTTGCTTGGCATTGGAACTCAAAGCTCTCAGTAGACACACATACATTGCCAGAGGGTCTGGAAAAATAAATCAATTTCAAATCCAGTGCCTCTTTCTTGGGAAAACAGTGGCTACACGCCAATGCCTTTAACCTTCAATGTCATGAAATCACTGGAGAGGATTGGAATTAAGGAGCTACACTTTGCAGGGAGGGAGGACCAATTTTCTACAATAATTCCAATGCTTATCTATGCTTAGAAAAGTCTGACTTAAATCAGATGGATTTTATTTAGATTTGTTGCTTTTGTTATCAATTCAGTTCATCCACATACTGTATATACATAAGACTTTTGAGATGCTCTAATCGTTACCACCTACAAGAGAAGGGCGACCGTGGATGGAGTGGAAACCACCAGGCAATGTCACTAGATTGTCCTGAACTGACTGAAAAATATTTCAGAAGAAGTTCTCCCTGAATGTCAGTGTGGATTTCAGGCTGGCCATTTCACTGCTGACATGATATTCACTCTACGGCAGCTCCAAGAGAAGGCAGCAGAACACCACCAACCTTTTTATGTTGTCTTTGTTGACTTCACAAAGGCATTTGACACTCTGGAAGGTCCTTGAAATCTATGGATGCCCTGATGAGCTTGTTGACATCATCAAGCAGTTTTACTATGGAATGAAAGCACAAGTCTCAGTCGGCTGTGAACACAGTGATGCCTTTGTGGTGAACCATGGCGTGAAGCAAAGGTGTGTACTGGCACCAACTCTGTTTCCTGCCCACACGAAAACACAGGAAATGTGCATCACAGAACTACTCTATGCTGATGACGCCGCCCTTGTGGCCAGTAATGCAGTTGATCTGCAGGAGACAGTGGATCGTTTCACCTTGGCAGCTGACATGTTTGGTCTAAAGATCAACATGTTCAAGACGGAGCTGTTCTACCAGCCTCCTCCAATGTCCACCCAACTGCGAGAAATGTTTACGGTCCATGATGAACCACTGAAGACAACTGAATCTGTCGATTTGGAAGTGAAAAGGAGCATCCAGTTTGCCACAAAGGCCTGTGGGGAGAGACTTTGGAGTTGTCATGACAACATCATGAAAACTGTAAAGTGAAAGTTTACTCAGCTGCAGTTCTTCCTTGCCTGCTCTATTCCATTGAGTGTGCCTTTCTTTATTGGAGACACATCAAGACTCCAGCAAGTGGCAAGACCGTACCCCAGATGTTGAGATACTCTGTGGTGCGCTCATGGTCAGTGTTGAACCCCAAATAACTGTATCACAGCTTCTCTGGACAGGGCATGCATTTCAGATGGCCATCAGCAGACTGCTAAAAGCTGTGTTCTACTCTGAACTGAGCCAAGGAATAAGGAGCTACGGAGGACAAAAACTGTGTTTCAAAGCTGTCTCAAAACACATATGAAGAGAACTAGCATCCAAAGATACCTGGGAGGAAGTGGCACTCCAGAGAGCCAAATGGCAAGGACTCTTGAGGAAAGCCACGTCAGCTGTAGAACAGCAGCGCCAGCAAGAATATCAGTGTGTGCATGACCGACAAAACTCAGCAGCAACTCTATGCGTTTCCCAATGCAGCAACTGTCACCGTTACTGCAGATCCTGAGCTGGTCTGATTGCCCATACGAGAGCCTGCATGCTAAACTGAAAACACGAGTCATCTTGGGCAACTAAGGACAGCCATATACAGGTACATGTGTTGCTTTAGAAAATGTCAAGTGGCCCTTGCATCCTTTCATTTTTCTGTATGTGGCCCTGGGTGGAAAAGGTTTGGACACCCTAGTTATACACTACAATACACTGCTCAAAAAAATAAAGATAACACATAAACAACACAATGTAACTCCAAGTTAATCACACTTCTGTGAAATCAAACTGTCCACTTAGGCAGCAACACAGATTCACAATCAATTTCACATGCTGTTGTGCAAATGGAATAGACAACAGGTTGACAGCAGGACACCCCCAATAAATAAATAAATACAAATAATAAATAAAAACATTTTTGTGTGATTTTGTTGTTGTCAGCACATTCAACTATGTAAAGAACAAAGTATTTAATAATGTTTAATTCATTCAGATCTAGGGTGTGTTATTTTAGTGTTCCCTTTATTTTTTTTTGAGCAGTATACAATATTTGTAGCATTGTCGTTAAAGTCCATCACACATAAAAATCCTAAAAAGGTTGTACTTATCAAGGTAACATGACATTACTCGGTGTTGAGTAACTATATTGATAAGTATAATATAGAGTATAATACTGAGATTTATAAAACTGAGATTTTCAGTCCTTAACTTACATTGTCAGGGCTGTGGAGGTATTCATACGGGACAAGTATGAGAGGAAAAAATACTATGACAAGGAGGCTCTGCCTACAGCCCTGGTGAGTATCAGAAACACGTCTACTTTATTTGAAGATTGGAATAGAAGGACCATCATCTGAGGCCAATCCATGTTACACTAGAAAGGCTTTTTTAAATGCAAAACAACTATTTTTGACAAGAGTGGTACCACATAAAATACACACATATATAACCAAAAATGTATAACCAATTATAAAAATCCATTCACTACCATCACTTCGACGTTAGTTGAGAGTCCATATGAAGTAGTGTTCATAGTTGTGGCCGATATTGACAGATACAATCCCTCTACTTGACACTGAGATCATTTTCGCTCACAAGCCACTTACTGACTTTTATTTGCCAAGGACTCATGGTTGACTTGCAGCTTCCTCTCACTCTTCCAAGCTATAAAAATTTATCTTTTTATAGGCACAGACCTCCTCTGAACCTGGAAAACTGTGTTGAACACTGTTTGCCCGGAATAAACATGTGCAGCTCATGTCAGAAGTTTATATGCACTCATAATAATAATAATAATTATAATAATGAGTAGAGACAAGAGTATGCGGTCGTGAAAATATGAGTTTTGAGTCTGGATATAAAGATGGGGAGTGAGTCAATATTTTGAATGTCAGTTGTTAATGAGTTCCAGAGTTGGGAGCAGAGCGGCTGAAAGCTCTGCTCCCCATTGTGCTGAGGTGGGCAGAGGGCACAGTGAGGTGAAGGGAGGATGAGTATCCGAGGGAGCGAGCTGGAGTGGCAATGGGGAGGTCAGTCAGGTACGCAGGGCTGAGGTGGTGTATGGCCTTGACGGAATGTAGGAGGAGTTTGTAGTCTATTCTCTGCTTGACCGGGAGCTAGTGAAGTTGCTGTAGGATGGGGGTGATGTGATGAAATGAGGCGGTTCTGGTTCAAATCCAGGCAGCAGAGTGCTGGACTAGTTGAAGTTTATGGAGGGACATCTGGGGAAGACCAAAAAGGAGTGAGTTGCAGTAAATAATGCGGGAAGTAACCAGGCTATGGATCAGGATAGAGGCAGCATGGACAGTAAGGGAAGGGCGGAGACGATGATTATGGCTAAGGTGAAAGTAATCAGATTGACTGATGTTGTGGGATTTATATGATAGTTCACTGTCCAGGTTGACACCCAGACTCTTTACCTGAGGGGGAGACTGAAGAGCTCTCGATGGTGAGGGTGAAACTATTGACTTTGGAAAGTAATAATTTTGACAGTTTTGTTACTGTTGAATTTGAGAAAGTTTGTGGTGAACCTGGATATGATTTCAGACCGGAGGTGAGGGAGAAGAGATGGAGTATGGACTTTGGTGTAGTGGAGAGGTAGAGCTGGGTGTCATCAGCAGAGCAGTAGAAATGGATATTGAATCTGCGGAAGATGTTTTCAAGGGGGAGAAGGTAGATGATGAAAAGAAGGGGGCCCAGGACAGAGCCCTGAAGCACACCTGGAGTGAAAGTGGAGAGGTTGGACTTGAAGGACTTGAGCTGTATGAACTGAGTGCGGCCTGTGAAATATGAGTGAAATCAGTCTGGGGGTGTGTGGGTGAGACCAATGGATGTCTATTGAGGAGGATGGGTTGTGAAATGGTGTCAAAGGCAGCACTCAGATTAATAAGGTTGAGGATGGAGACTAAGCTAGAGTCTGCAGCAGTGAGAAGGTCATTGGTGATTTTAAGGAGGGCCGTTTCCGTGCTGTGACATGGGAGGAAAACAGACTGGAAAGGTTTGTCGAGGGAGTTTTGGGTGGTGACGAGTTGAAGTTGGGAGGTGACAGTTTTTTTCTATAATTTTAGAAATGAAGGGACGGTTAGAAATAGGATGAAGACTATCTTGAGAATGAATGCTATACTGTGGTTCCTTGACGATTTATTGGAACTGTTCTTTTCCTTGGGTGGAATGATTATACAAAATACACATTCAAATACTTTTAACAACAAGAACTGAGTATGGGTTAGGGGGCGGATTTAAAAAAACAAAAACTACAACTAACTAACACCTTCCATGTTCCAATCATTTTTTTTTTTTTAAACATTGAACAATACTTGTGAAACAGTGCAAACTTGTTGTTTTAACTGCACATTAGATGTAGTTCTTCCAAATAAATAAATGAGACGTTAAGAAAATTGCTGCCCAAACTACTAAATTAGATCATTTTCTTTAGTAATTTATTTTTCACATTTTTAAAAAATAACACAACTTGCCAAAAGTAGGATTCAAACATCCAGGATAAATTACTGAGCTGAGTTCAACCAATCCAAAACAAGAGCGTCTAGGCTTTATTGGTTGCGTAAAGCCCAAGCCAGCATGAGCAGACACGAATTCACCAAGACAGGTGAGACCAATCCTGCATTACTGCACGCATGCGGCTTCCTTAAATAGACCCCACCATCGATCACAGATTCACTGATTCACCATGGCAATGAGAGTGGAATCCTTTCCCCGTTGGAAGCATAAATCCTCAAAGAGGCTTACGAGGAGGTAAAAGAGCAAATGAAAAAGAGAGGCAACACCGCCAGTGTCATAAAACAAAGAGAGAAAGCGAGTAGAGGCGGTCTGCAGTACTTTGTGCATAAGTAGTGCACAAATACACAATCAGTGCTCCACTGAAACCATCATAATTACAATCAACATCACCCTTACTCGCTCGTAGCTTCAACAGCTTAAATACTTCCGGTTTCCCCTAGAGCGCTAACGCTTCTGGGTAATGGAGTATGCACTGACATTTACCAACACAATTAACATCTCCGAAAATGTGGTCGTACTCTGATTAGGAATAATCTGTTGAAAGTGTGGGTGAAATTGACTTAAGATGTGAGTGAATTTGTGTAAATGTAACTCCATCAGACTGTTTAATAAGTCTTTTGTTTTGTAGATGTGTATTTGTGTTTCTATGGTGTATTTTACATACAGTATGTGGGAGACTGTAAATTATCTAATAATTATCTATGATTACAACATAATCTAAAATCACTTATATGCAATGATTGAAATGATCACATGTTTAAATAATGACAGTCGGTGTAGATTGAATGTGATAACAACGTGTAGTGGGCAGTGGAGGATATTGGTTTCCATTTATGGTGATGGTAAGGGATGTAAGGGTGACAGGATATCACGCACAGTGCTCTTATTTGGAAGGCCAGATGTGTGTTATGTGTGTGTGGAAAAGGTCTTTTGACTGTTGCCAGAGAGATGAGTTTTGTACATGAATAAACGTGCCTCCTGCAGCCGTGGCCCCTATCCTTTATTTACACCAAACTTCCATCAGGGGGCATCTTGGAACCCCCGGTGACTTTGCCAACAGCGGGCCGCTCCTTGACTGTCTGCTAGCTTTAGCCTTAGCTCAATTGCTAGTTGTCAGTCTGGCAGAGAAAAAGGCGACAGTGGCTGTCTTTCAGACCTTTGCAGAGGTAGATAAGATCAGTGGATACAATACCCCATATGATACCCACATCAATCGTGCATGCTTAGTACAGGTTGAATTTATTTTGAATTTACACAGAGTCCAAATTATATACACAGGCTAAAATACAGTGGAACCGCAGAGGCCCCAATGAACAAGTTTTCCGGTTAATGTAAAAAAAAAAAAAAGAAAAAAATACAGATTTTTGCCTTGGATTGCATACATTTTCTGGTTAGCTACAGTATGACTGGCATCTTGTCATGTTACTAAGACACTGCTTGAGTCACTTTTATTTATGTATTTTTATTACAAAACGTCCTTGTCATAGATAGATGTTTTTATCTATATAGATAATATAGATAATAGATGTCATTATCTTGACATCTATTGTTTAGAAATTGCTCCAAAAGACTTTCCCAACATGTGTAAAGCTACAATTCTCCTTCTTACATCCTTTCCCATTGTTCTGAGTATTGGTCGATCCAAGGAGTGCTGTCAAACAAAGACTATTATGCTTACAAAGAGACACTATCAACTACAGTCAATCATCATCGCCAACGACAAGTTAATAGAGCTTTGCCTTGTCAAGTTAAAATACATTCTGGAACTTTTAGCACCACTAATTAGATGTATAGGTGTATGTATATATTTGATATTCTAACCCAGAGAGAAGATAAAAAAAATAAAGTCTAAATTTTGTACCCAATTCTTGTTTGTAATCATCAAATCATTGACAATTGAGGATGCTGTATAATCATTCCAGCTTGGAAAAAAATGTCAAATTAAATCTTGAAATTTTCAACAGTCGTGAAATTTTCCACACTTCTATATTTCTGCACATTGAAAGTAATAAAGTCTTCTTCAAACCTTGTTGTTTTTTTAAGCAACATTATTGGTGAATGTAGCACACCCAGATGCTTGTTTGATGTTGTAAACATGACAGGTTATGCCCCAATATTCCAGGCTCAAAAATTATATATAAATAAATGTGTAAGTGGCCTACATACCTTTTATCCCGGTTCCCCGTGCGCACAGTGCCGAGATTGGAACATACCAATATAATGTGCAACAGTGGTTGCGTTTTCAGGCTGGTACAAAACGCGCAAGACAGTTGTTGAATTTATGTGGACAGATTTTTTTTCAAACTTCACTCGATGGACATTTTTTTTACTTTGGAGTGGAGGAAATGTGCATTTTTGAGAATATCCGTTTTCATGTCCATTCATTCCTGCTTGAATATTTCTACTTTCTGTCTGTGAGGCTGTGGGTTTATCCTGACTGCTGATGAGATGAGCCAGGAAACGGGGCGGAGAGACTGTTTCGGATGTGTGGTTGTTTGTTTCAATAAAGTGATTGATCAACCACTTTCTTGTCATTCTCTGTCTGAGTTTGACAAATATGCTTTAAAGATTCAAAATAAATAACGCGTTGAAGCCCATGATGAGTTCATGTCAACTTCTAACTGGAATTGCAGTGCTGCAGCTACATAAATACAAAATGGATTTAATTAAAGAAGAGTATAACATTTTCACAGCTTTATTCTTATCGTGTCTTTATTAGAGCTCTCTGTATATTTTTCTCATGTGTTCTGATTTGTCTCCTTCATCCCGTTCTTTGATTTCTCTGTTTTTCTCAAATTTTTCTCTCCATCTCTGGTTTCTTATGCTTTCTCTTAAGCACAGCCAGCAGCCAGATTGTGATCAAAGTGCTGTTTGTCAGACCCACACATGAGACCAGTTTATATATATAAATTAATTATTAAAAACAAGTTATTTTAATAATTTTAGTCTTCAGACGAAGAGAGGCTGAGGAGAGCTAGCTAATAGTGAAGAATTCCAAATCCCTCCTGTGCTCATTGAAAAGCTGTTTTGTCCAAACGGTGTGGATCTGACATTGACATACAGTGGTGTGAAAAAGTGTTTGCTCCCTTTCAGATTTCTTATTTTTTGCATGTTTGTCACACGTAAATGTTTCCGATCATCAAACAAATTTAAATATTACTCAGTGACAACACAACTGAACTTAAAGTGCAGTTTTTAAATGAAACTTTTTATTATTAAGGGAGGAAACATAAAACAAACCTACATGGCTCTGGGTGAAAAAGTGATTTCTCCCCCTGTTAAAATACTACTTAACTGAGATTAATTGAGATTTTTTAGTCTAGAAAAGGCTATAAAGCCATTTCTAAAGCTTGAGGACTCCAGCGAACCACAGTAAGAGCCATTATCCACAAATGGTGAAAACATGGTACAGTGGTGAACCTTCCCAGGAGTGGCTGGCTAACCAAAATTACCCCAAGAGCACAGTGATGACTCATACAAAAGACCACACAAGACCCCACAACAACATCCAAAGAACTGCAGGCCTCACTTGCTTCAGTTTAGGTCAGTGTTCATAAAGCCAAAGTAAGAAAGACACTGGGCAAAAACCACCTTGCATGGCAGAGTTACAAGACGAAAAACACTGCTGAACAGAAAGAACATTAAAGCTGTTCTCAATTTTGCCACAAAACATCTTGATGATCCCCAAGATCTTTGGGAAAATACTCTGTGGTCTGACGAGACAAAAGTTGAACTTTTTGAAAGGTGTGTGTCCTATTGCATCTAGTGTAAAAGTAACGCCACATTTCAGAAAAAGAACATCATACCAACAGTAAAATATGGTGGTGGTAGTGTGATGGTCTAGGGCTGTTTTGCAGCTTCAGGACCTGGAAGATTATATATAGGAGATTATATATATAGATTATATACAGTATAGGAGATTGCAATAGATAGACAGTAAATTGATTACTCAAAATGTTTTTTGTCTCACTCACATTTCTTCTTTTTGCTTTTCAAAGCTCTACTTAGAACCAATTCTTGCAGTTTTTCAGCTGGTCTTAACACTTTGATCAGGATTGTATTGCCTAAAGCCAAAATGCATTGGATTTAGGGGCTGTCTCCATTAGTTGGTGAGCCACTACGTTTTTGACTACCTTAGATACTGTCAGGGCATTGAATCCATCGCAGCTGGACTGTTCAGGTTGTCTTCGTACCTGATCAACTGAACAGTCCACTTGCCATGGATTCAATGCCCTGAGAATACAATGATCTGGATGAATGAGTGAATATTCACAGGGACTACCTTAGGTAATACTGGTAGGATCATAATTGGTCCGTAATTGGCAGTTCAGCTTGGTTGCCTCTGTTATACAATGGTATTAGATCTATTTATTAAGTGAGTAGTTGGTCCACATAAGGTGGTAGCGTTTCTTTTAATTGTACAATAATCCAGCCCATAAATGTTTTGTGACTGAGTATTTTAGTGCTTTTCAAATTTGAAGGCATCTGTCCATGAAAATATTGACTCATTTGGCCTTAAAATGTCACAAATGTCATAAATCACTAAATGTGTTGCCACAGGGATACATGGGGCTTTTTGCAGCCATACAATATAAATACTGAATAAACCGAAATGTGCCATCACAGCCACAAACCATAAGCTTAATTTTCAAGTGTCAGTTTCCCTCACAGGATCAGTGAAGTCTATCAGATCTGACCAGATAAACTGCAGAGGAAACGAACAATGCAGGTTTGAAGCACCCTTGCTTTGAAAGACCGAAAGGCTGCCTTGAGCGGGATGCTAATGTTGTGTTGAAGCGATGAGTGGCTGGGGTCATTGCAAGTTTAGTCTGAGAAGACATTTTCTGAAAGAAACATACTGACTCATTAATGCCAGTCAGATATGTGCTTTAATGTCAGTTGTTTTTTTTAATGCATCCAACAATTAACATTTCTGGTATTAAACAACAAATTCTTTCTTGCCTTAAATTCCCATATGAATATATACAGTATATGTGTATCCAAAATGTAAAGTATTTGTACGCAGGCAAGCGTTGTGTTCACTGTGGGTTGCATAATCGCATCTATTCTAAAGCCCATGTCACATTAAAACCTAATTTTGCCATCATTGAGTGTGACGGGAATGTTCACGCTGCAACTTGCTCGCCCATTGTAATGACATTCACCCCATGTTGAACAATATATACAGTACATTGTTATTCTATGCAATGCATTTAGGTACTGTATTGTGTTTCACAGGGAGACTGACTTTGTTCCTCTTTGGTCCACGAGACATTATTTTTACATATGTTTTGCCCTTCCGTATAATGATTTCATTAGTTGACATTATGCTAAGGCCAGTTTAAGCAATTATTTAGCTGCACTTTACTTCTGTCAGTTCTTTGTGTATAAACTAGAGCATAGATTCCTCTTAGGCTGGGCTCGACAGTGTTAATATTTTGTTCACATATGCAAATTATAAAATGTGCAAGTTACAAAAAAAGACCAGTGCTGGGATGTGTTTGCGTTTGGGCTGCCTGTTGACAATGTAACGTGAACATTATAACATTCACTGTAATGCCGCAGAGTAGCATACCAGCGTAATGTTACTGCTAAAGGTTTTAATAAAATAGGTTACAATACAAAAGCTAAATCACACAGTGCAGCACCGGCCAATTACCCGCTAGTTTCACTTAAAAAAAGAGCTAACGCTAAATAACCGATGTAGTTACATGTTCTAGCGCTTCCACAATGACACAGAATGGCTGTAGAGTGCAGACCAAGAATGTCCAAACATTTTCCGCTGAGGGCCATACACTGAATAATGACAGGATGCAAGTCCACTTTGATGTTTTTGTAAACCAACCCATGCAGACATGTTAAGAAGTTATATACATTAAAAAAACTGCATTTCAGCTTTGCGATATAGGTGAATGCTTCTAAAATGGCATTTTACCCTATAGTATTACAAGTTTATTCTCTTAGAATTGAGACTTTTTTCTTATTCAATTAGAACTTTTTTCTCAATGAATTTACTTTATTCTTGTAAAATTAGCGGTTTTTATTTTTTAATTTTTCAACTATTTCAAATGTCCTCTTGTAAATGATCTTGCAATTTAAAACAATTGCCATAATATTTTGACTTTATTCTTGTATTATTGTAACTTTTCCCTCCACCTAATTTTCAAAAAACTTTATTTTGTTTTGTTTATTACAACTTTTAAAAAAACGTATTTTTCTTTAATATTTCAAGTTTATGCTACTAAAATAATTTAATAATCTTAATAATATAATGATATTCTTGTAAAATTACAAGTTTTTCTCATTAGATTACACCTTTTATCCATTTTTAGTGCAGCAGGACGATTTAAAAAAAAAAAAAAAAAAAAAAAAAACAGCCGTGGGCCACAAAAAAATCCTAATAGGACAGCAGAGACTCTGCAATAAGGAGTGCCAAGTCATACGGCTCCACCACTTGGACACACAGTGCTAAGATTGAATTATTACTTATTCTTCTTTCAAAATATCCAATTCTCATTAGGTGAACACTTTATATTGATCAGTTTCACAACAAATATTACACTTCCAAAAATAGCAATAGCAATAGCATTTCTTCAAGGTTGGCAGGTCTGTTAGTGCCTTTATACATGAATTGCCAGCAATGCATACACTGGTTTGTACAGATAAATGAATGTTATCAGGTCAATTTTTCAATTTGAGGGGGATGGGGAAAAACGAAAGAAAAAAGACAGGAAATTGAGAACCATTTGTTTACATTGTGATATGTGTTGCTTCGTAGTGATACAGAACATGTATAGTATGTGGATATTTACTACATTTTTACTTATATCAGGGGTCTCAAACACAATTTACTGTACCTGGGTGCCACTGGAGATAGAGTCTGAGTGAGGCTGGGCCGCATCAAGTATTGGGAGTAGGGCTGGGAATCTCAGGGTACCTCACGATACGACACGCTATACATGGCTCACAATATCAATAATATTTGATACAGTAATAGGGTGAATCAAATAAATAAATAAATAATTTTACAGTTTATATTTGCTTGCATTAACCTGGTATAGGCTCCAGCTTACCCGTGACCCTAATGAAGACAAGCAGTGTAGAAAATGGGTGGAATTTTTTTTACCGCATTTTTTAAGTGACTCACTGTTTTAGAATATTTTTAGAGGATCGTGTTCAGTCGGCACACAGAATGACACAGACACATCAAGGTATTTTAGCCTAAACAAGGGCGTATTTATTTAAGCATCAACACACAAGATATATGATTGCAGCGAAAAAGCCTCTTACCTACGCCAACAGAGTGGAGAGCCAACACCCGTGGAAGAGTTCGCGTCAATCGGCTGGGCGTTCGATCACAACCCGCAGCAGACTCCGTCTAGGTGTTTTCGCTCTCCCCTCTTTATACCAGTCTGTTCGTGCGAGCGTGAGAACGGGGTGGCCGGCCCCGAAACTCAGGCATTCGCACGCAGAGTTACTATTTTTTAACAAGCACCTGGTAGGCAAGGTCAGCAGACATACAGTGGGAAGTGAATATTCAGAACAACATAAACCCTTTCTCACATTCGTATCAAGCACCTGGTAGGCAAAGTCAGCAGATATACAGTGGGAAGTGAATATTCAGAACAACACAAACCCTTTCTCACATTCGTATAAGTGAATATTCAGAACAACACAAACCCTTTCTCATATTCGTATCAAGACCATAACAAGATACAGTGGGAAGTGAACCCTTTCTCACATTCGTATCAAGCACCTGGTAGGCAAGGTCAGCAGACATACAGTGGGAAGTGAATATTCAGAACAACACAAACCCTTTCTCACATTCGTATCCTGGGAAATGAATGTTCGGAACAACACAAACCCATCACCCTTTCACATTCCACTCTTGATGTTCTGAACATCATTTTCCTCAATTCATAAAATCTTCATTATTCATCATGTTCCCCTCCCAATTATTCCAATTAACCAGATCGTGTTGCACCCTCTCAAGTAAATCCGCCCGTGTGTCACAGACAAATTCACCCCACATCATATTCCCCGCAACATGAAAATTCCAAACATAAATATCCGGTCCCCCGCTTTCCACAATTACCTCAATTTTGGTAAGCCCAAAAGGGGCATCGCTTTCACACACAGCAATTCGCATACTACTACCACTGATTAAAAATTATTCTCTCAAGCTGTCTTTTAGCTCGTCTAACATACAAGCAAGTGAATACGTTACATAAGGTTAATATAATTAAGCATCCTGCCAAAATAAACAAGGGTGGCAGTATGGTTTTCCTGGCAGTTACAGACATTCCAGATAAAATATCCCACCAATGATGGGCGGAACTCTGCTGCACTAGCCTCGCTACATGTTTCACTTCATCCCCAGCTATTAATGTGGACACCCACAACCGCGTGACATTGTACCTATGTCTTTGTATCAGATCCTTCAATTCTGTGGACCGGTCCAATGCGCATTTGAACCGGTCCAGAGACACAGTCCAGGGGTGGCGCAAAACCTCCCACTGCACCGCTGACAATCTGGACTCCTGGGAGTAATTGGTGAGATAGTACGTTTGATTATTCCAATGCCACAGGTGTACATCATTAAGACAGCCAACGAATGGAGCTGAAGGTAACTGTGGGTGTTGTCTCATGGTAGCTACGCATAGGTATTGTGGCCCTACCTGCCATAGCATGTCTCGTGGTGTCTCAACACTCCAATCACATAATGTTACCTGACTATCACTCAAACATAGATTAGCGTGACCCATCTGTAAAGTACATACCATCCCTTGATCAGTTTTATCACATAAATCAGTGTCATAAGTCATATTTGTTGCGGCTTTAAACCACTCTCCACTCACATGCAGATAATGATATCCATGTATTGATATTACCGGAAGTACTTCATATCGGCATACAGTTTTCACTTGAGTTACATTGTATTGATACCAATAACCTTTGCATTGGGTGTTATTGCAAACAGTTTGTTCCGGAAATAGTTGGAGCCATAGTTTTTGACTAATATTCCAAGTATTTCTCCACTGATGATAATTCCCTGTATAAACTCCAGTTTAAACCTTTCCTTCTGAATGCGTGCATGTAACATTTGCATATTGCAAGCAGTCCAATTGGCAATTTGGGTCAGATTCATTAAGGAGCGATAAGTTTCGTTAAACATAGTCAATTGCCAATTGTACTGATGCATCCATAAATTGACATTACTCAATTGTGTACCTATCCCGTTAGGTAACCACTCCCCAACTTGGTGTAACGCCCGTGATGTATACTGTCCAGTGGTCGACAGCACTGTACGCGTGACCTCCCCGTCGATGGTGTTGGACACCCCCAACACCGTTCCAGTCCCTCCAAGCAGCGTGTCATACCACTCTCGACGTCGTTGATGACATGTTGGGAGATTTGGAAACTTGATTGTCCATGACACCACAGTCCTCTGAGTAGCTTGGGCCATTCGGACGTGAAGAGTTTGTGCCAGGCATGTGTAACAGACGTAGATGTTACAGTCACTGGTGATGTTGGCCATCAGACATGCTTGACCTGCCGGACAGCTCACGTGGTCCTGCACTCGTTCCAGGTCGTTTCTTGGGTTGTTCCCCAATAGTGGGCCACCATGACACCAAGAGCAAGGAGGCGCTTGACCAAAGAGCCGGTACCACCAGGTCCGCGGTCCCCAGCCATCTTGTCGATGTCGAGCCCTCCTTGGCACTCCAGTAAAGCGTTTCCAGTTGATCATTTACCTGCACAAAGAAGCCCAGTTGGACATCGCATCCTACACTTTCTAATCTTCCCTTAAGTAACATTTTGACACAGGTACATTGACCCATTTCTCCTGTCCTGAATACATGACACTCACGGTAGCATCATTTCCCTGTGCTATAATTTCAGCGGGTTGTGGAGGACCATCCCGCTGCTTCACCCACACTTTAGCTCCCACCTTATCTGTTGAACCAAAACCTTTAGTACTTCTAAAAGTAACAACCTCAGGTGGAGTAATCTCCTGTACTGGGGTCATATTGCATGGTTTAATTATTAACTGTGCAATTTTGTCATCCTTTTGTACAACCACGGGTTGTTCCCCCCATAATCTACAAATTACCCCAATTTCTCCTTATCTTTTATTGTTTTAGTAATCTCCTCCTGACCCCCACGGATTCTATATTGTTTCATGGAGATTAACGTCGTCGCTTCAGGTATGGGGAATGGTGCCATGTGCACTTTTCCCACCAAAACAGACTTTATTTTCCTAAGATCTCCAAACATAAACTTCCCGTGTCTTAAATGCAAAGTCATTCCTGTCAAAATGTCCATTCCCACTATCCACTCCTTTATGGGAGTGACTACAATGGTATACTTTTTAATGGGCGTTTGTCCGATTTTTGGTGGTAGTGTTATACTTTTACACTACTTGTCCCCCAATTCCCGTTAGGGGCACGATTTTTCCTTTAATTTTGTCCGGATTTCCACTAATCAACGAGGCCTCAGCCCCTGTGTCCACCAACGCTGTTACCTTTTGTACAGATTTCTTCCAATAAATTTCTAATTCTACATGAGGCCGTATATCCGTGGCGGACCAGGTAGTCTTAAGGACTTGGGCTTGGCCTTCATCCTATTCATCCTCCTCCTCAAACTTAACTCGCCTCTTCTTCCCTTTGTTTATATCTCGACAAAATCAGAGTCACCTCATCTTGTGTAAAGTCCTCCTTAATCAACCGCTGTTCCTGCACCTCAAGCACAGGCTCCATCACAGGCCGCCCGTGTTCTCCTATCACAGGCTGCCCCTGTGCGTCCACCATCTGCCTCATATCTGCTATGCCTTGCACCTGATGTCGTCGTGTAACAGGTTGCATTTTCTTAAATTGCTTTAATGATGGATAAATACTTCGAACCGGGGGCGGATCGGGGAGAGGTCCCAGCCTCTCGTCTGGGTCATCTCCCCATATGTCCCCATCCCAACCCCCGGGATCCCAATCTTCACTCATCCCGGCCACAAAGGAGCGAACTTGCTTCGCATCAACTTTACGGGATGAACGATTTCGGGCGGCACGAATCAATTGCGACAGGCACATAACGGTCTTATCCAATATGCACTGCATTCGCCTTAACTCTTTTTCCTTATCCTGCAGCTGCTTGGTCTGTTGCGCCGTCTGAGCGTTGGCCTTCGCCACCGCTAGATTACGCTCCTTCCATGCCTCTGCACAGATCCACAAACTCTCCTGTGTTCCCCTCAAGGGTGCCTCCTCGTTATATTCAACCTTGTTCAACATTCGTAACAGCACCTCCGCGCTTGCTACAGGGATATCGCCAGCCCACGGCCCAGGGCGTCCCCCGCGTTGTCGTAAGACGGCGCCTATCCCTTTCACCTCGTCAGGGGCTACCCACCCTGACAACACTTCCTCCATGGTGAGGACATCTGTATTCTTCACTTTTCTTATACAGCACAAAGCCATTCTGCATGCAGCTGAACGTGATCCTGTTCGTGACGCCAAAAATGTTTTAGAATATTTTTAGAGGATCGTGTTCAGTCGGCACACAGAATGACACAGACACATCAAGGTATTTTAGCCTAAACAAGGGCGTATTTATTTAAGCATCAACACACAAGATATATGATTGCAGCGAAAAAGCCTCTTACCTACGCCAACAGAGTGGAGAGCCAACACCCGTGGAAGAGTTCGCGTCAATCGGCTGGGCGTTCGATCACAACCCGCAGCAGACTCCGTCTAGGTGTTTTCGCTCTCCCCTCTTTATACCAGTCTGTTCGTGCGAGCGTGAGAACGGGGTGGCCGGCCCCGAAACTCAGGCATTCGCACGCAGAGTTACTATTTTTTACCAAGCACCTGGTAGGCAAGGTCAGCAGACATACAGTGGGAAGTGAATATTCAGAACAACATAAACCCTTTCTCACATTCGTATCAAGCACCTGGTAGGCAAAGTCAGCAGATATACAGTGGGAAGTGAATATTCAGAACAACACAAACCCTTTCTCACATTCGTATAAGTGAATATTCAGAACAACACAAACCCTTTCTCATATTCGTATCAAGACCATAACAAGATACAGTGGGAAGTGAACCCTTTCTCACATTCGTATCAAGCACCTGGTAGGCAAGGTCAGCAGACATACAGTGGGAAGTGAATATTCAGAACAACACAAACCCTTTCTCACATTCGTATCCTGGGAAATGAATGTTCGGAACAACACAAACCCATCACCCTTTCACACTCACTCACTCTTAGTTCAGTGTAGGCTTATGTGTGCATCCTACGAGTAACACTGGCTTGTCACAGGCCGTATTACAGTAATCTTTGAAGACAAGTCGTGGGGCTGCAAATTGTGACTCGGCGGGCCGCAAATGGCCCACGGGCCACGAGTTTGAGACCACTGACTTACATGCAAACATGCCCAGGTCATTCAGTTTACAATGGCAAATTAAGAACAGTTATAGTGTAAATTTCTGTATTGTTTGTCCTTGTTTTATTCCTCTTTACTTGGGCATTAGTCTTTGCTTCAGTGAGCTTACTTTTTAACATGCATATGTCTGAAAACGAGTAGCAAGAAGCAGAGCTTGAGTAGCTTTTTGACTACAAACTAAGCTGTTAAATGTTTTGTGGAGAAGTTTTACTTCATATTTTAACCCTCATTTTTCACTATCAGCCATCGCAGAAAGCCAGACATTTCTTGTTCAAGTCTGAATATTTGTCCAACTTCTGTTCCTGCACACGCTGCCCTCTCTTTATGTTTCTACTCCTCAGCCCCTTTAGCCTCCAGGCTGTTTTCTTTTGCTTCATCATCAGACCATCTATGCCTTGAGCACTGTGTAGCCTTCTCCAGCAATGTCAAAGTCAGACAAAGACAACATTTCAGACAATTCTTAGAGAGTGAAAAAATAACATTAAAGACTGCATTAAATTGTAATGGGGGGGTTGAAAATATGCTGAATTCATGTGTTGTTTTATTGCCACATGCAACAACAGCAAAACGTTACTGGATGGCTTGAATAACAGGTATTGATATCAGTGAAATCAGTGATATTGTGGAGCAGTGTAGGATTTTTTTCAATAAAATGACCCAACCATATTTTATGAGTTTATAGCAGCCAAACCCAATGCAGGACTTTGGATTGAGTGAATTCAGTCATTTTATTCTTGGGGAGGGGGCGTAAAGATCTTGCAGGGTAGACGAGGCCCACGGGCTGCCAGTTGACATTGATTGCTTTTGATGATCACTGAGATGGCGTCTCATGAGATTTGTAAACTTGTTGTGCGTTGTGCATGATGATGGTTTGAATTCCAAAGGGTTTTTTTGACGTTTCAGACATACCGTGGTCCGTCGTTTATTTTGGTTAATGGGTTCCAGACCTGACCGCAATAAGTGAATTTCCTCGAAGTAAGATTCCATATTAATAAGCTGAATATTTTCGTAGTTACAGCATAGGAAACCTGTTTATCACGTTGTTAATACAGGTTTTAACATTATTAGAGCCTTATAGACAAGGAACAGTCACAAACCCCAATAGTCACATTTACACTCCTATTATTCTTTGTTCACATCACATTGCGTAGGCTACTGGATCACTGCACAGACCGCCACCGCTAACATAGTAAGCTACCAAGCTAACTAGTTAGACTCTCCAATTTAGTTACTCTAAACTTAAAGGGTTTCAAATGGAGTGGGGAAGAAGGACAAAGACGCCAAAAGCTTACCGCTTCCACACGGAATGAGAGGAGAACACTTTTTTTCCACTCGATTTCAGCCATAGCACGTCCGTCTCAGCCATGGCATGTCGGCTCGGCTCTGCTGGCTCAGTAGCCAGTCTCCATGCGGTGTGAAAGATAATGTAATCTAACGTCACGTCTCATAACATTACTGATGCCTAGTGACCAGAATACTACATATAACTTGTCTTTCAATATTTTTATACTAATAATAGGCTATAGTCAACCACTAAACAGTGATGAAAAAGATTTGACAAATCGTGATATAGCGAGGGGCGACTGTACAGTAATTTCTTGTTTATCGTGGTTAATTGGTTCCAGACCCAAACGCAGTTAGAGCATAGGGGATTTCCCACCCCAAACCAAAACGTCTCTTCCTTGGCTTCCTAGTTGACCCTCTGTTGGTTTCACAGGTCAGTGGCGGGTTAATTGTGGTTAGTTGTTTAATAAGTGTGTATGCTGACACCTCTGCTGACACTATTTTACTTTCTGGATATATTCTTGACTTGCAACAAACTGAAGAACAATACTTCAATGAAGCATAAAAAAAAGAAAAAATCCATTACTCACTCGCACAAACAATGCTTATGCGCTCAATTCCTTTATTTCTCCAGCCTCAATCTTATGAGCTCTCCGAATCTCATTTTTCTAGCAGAAGTCAGCTGAAGATGCACCTCACTCCAACTCACCGTCCTCCAAAGCTGACAGGAGCAAACAGCAGGTACAGGTGTTGTATTTTGTGATGTGGTGCTGGCTTGTTGTTGTTTTCCACCTACATCAGATTTTGGACAGGCAGAGTAAGAAAGTATGATGAAGGGAAATGGCCCATTTATGAATAATAATGTGGAACCTCTAAAATGGAATGCCCCTGAGGTCGTGCCAAATGTACACTATGTACCTTATAGACCTCTGATTAATGGGGGCCTTTTATTTCAAAAGAATTGCCAGCCTGAACAAGAGGTGTTAAAAGAAAACAGTACCTCCTTGTACCTTTTACGTCACATCCAACTTATGTTGCGTAGTCAAACACTGTTTACATTGTGCAAATAGTACGGGGAAGCCTCTATATTTACATTATTACATTACATATATTACTTTACATTTTGCACTGTTGGATCTTAAGGATGTTCTAAGTTGACCTTCAAAACACAAAAAGAAGAAATGGGAGAGAGACAAAACATTTTTGAGCATACTATAGGGTAAATGAACTGAAAAAGGCTGTTCATGAGCTGAGACCATAGCTACAAAAAGCCCCCGAAACCCTCCTAAAATAGAAATAAAACGTTCAACAAAGGACATAGTAATGAGTAGCTGCGCCATTCTTGTTAATCACCTCACAAATTGTTTTGGGCATGCTTGATGCCAGTGTTTCCAGGAGGCTAGTGGGAATGTTGCTCCAGGTGGTGAAGATGGCTTCACCGAGGGGATCCACGTCTGGAACTGATGTCCATTTTTGTTAACTTCCCTTGCCATCAATCCCCAAATGTTCTCAATTGGATTTAGATCAGGGGAACACGCAGGATGGTCCAAAAGAGTGAGGTTATTCCTCTGGATGAAGTCCTTTTGTCAGACGGGCATTGTGAACTGCAGCGTTGTCCTGTTGAAAAAGCCAGTCGTTATCACACATATGAGGGCCTTCAGTCATGAGTCAAAGTTACATTTTGTCTTATTTGAGAATAAAACTTTCTTCCACCTTTCAATGTCCCATGTTTGGTGTTCTGGTGCAATTTTGTGGCGTTGAAGGACATAAGGCCTTCGTTTTGCCTTTAAAACTCTTCTCTTGATGCCGTAGGCATTGGACTGTTATTGGACTGCACTCGGTACCAGTAACAACCATTTGGGCTGAGGATCGTCTTGTGTCTTGACAGACAGCAAATCGGATCCTCCGGCTCAGGGCCAGTGACATTTTCTTGGGTCTACCACTCAAGTTTTTTGTATTCCATAACCCTCAGGAACTTTGAAGAAGTTTCGAGTGACTGTCTTACTGCGTCCAACCTCAGCAGCAATGGCGCACTGCAAGAGGCCTTGCTTATGCAGCTCAGCAATCTGAACGCTTAAGAGATCATGAAAATGACATTACATCCACATTTTGCCTGAATATTTTGCCTTTTAAAGGCTGTGTTCTTAAACTTTTGATCGGCTGATGATTAGCCCATTTCACTATCATGCTTGTTTGCAATAAATTGCTCGCTCAATTTTTTTTTATCTCACTTCCATTTCTTCTTTTTGAATTTTGAAGCTCTACTTAGAATCTCCTTAAGATCCGACAATGCAAAATGTACAGTAAATTATTGCAATTTTTCAACTGGTCTTTTTAACTGGTCTAAATATTTCATCACGACCCTTATGTGAAACATGAACACATATTTCTTTCCCTTTTCTGTGCCTTCTAACGAGAGAAAATGAGTTAGTATGAGCCAGCTAACAATGTACGAGGTATTCAAGGTATTTAAAGCCCCAACAAAAAACCTAAAAAAAAATGCCAACAATGCGCCATTTACATAAATGACCTGTATATTGACCAAGCTACAGCGATATTGTTATTATAGCTGCTAACGTGAAAAACTATATTTATCTGGCGGAGTAAAACGACGCATCAAGCCACCGCCACGGGACAGATGGAAGAGTGGATACTACTGGCTCTCAATTTTGCTATGAAGACTCAACAAGATGCTTGTTTGCATGTCAGCATTTCTTACCTGAGGACTGGAGCACAAGTCTTGTGCTGGAAGACACAGCCATCCCAATGAGAGTGGACATTGGAAGTGTCGTCGCTGTTTCTATGCCGCTGTTGTTGACGGAAGTCGCGTTAGCTCATGTGGGCTATGTCAAATCAATGTGCCAAGGAAATAAGTTTTGGTAATATTTTAAATAATCAAAATACAGCAAGATACTGTAAGTATTACATGTTGTCATCAATGTACTTGTTAATGCATGATCACAGCATGGATATAAAACGATAAAACGTTATTAGAGGGTTTTTTTTAGAGGGCTTCATAGTCGAAATAGGTACCTCCGATGGTGTACAATGTTAGCTGGCTCATAATAACTTACGCACAGAAAAGGGAAAGAAATATGTGTTCATGTTTCACATAAGGATTGTGTATGATGAGCAAAATTCCAAAAAAAGTGCAGTTTTCCTTTAAAATTTTGACCAGGATTATACAGAATATGTTTGTGTGTACATGTACATACTCTATACTAGGGGTGCTCACACTTTTTCAGCCTGCGAGCTACTTTTAAAATAACCAAGTCTGAAAGATCTTACTCCTGCTATAAACACAGAGTATACATAAAGTATATGTATTTAGTACATTTATAAATATGAGTATTTATGCTCATGTGCAACCGCTCTATACAAACTAGAGTGTGTACAGTATATTCAAATAAAATAGGAATAACTGACTTCTTCAAAGTTGATATTGACAGGAACCTTTTATTCTCTGCAGAAGGAACACGAAAAGAAGAAGGATGACAAGAAGAAAGAGAAGGACTTAGAAAAAGGTGATCGACAAAACATGAAGGTACTATAATAACGGATTTTTGTATCCACCAATCAGTTATATTTCATATTATAAATAGTATTTTATACAGTATAATGTAAATTTGTAGACATATGGTTATGTGTAATACTGTACAATGCGGCGATTTCTTCTAAGTTGGAGTTATGAGGCAATAGTTCTTGGTCAGAAGTATAGATGCACTCATTCTAATGTTGAGCCCCTAAAGATACGTATATTTGAAGCATTTTTCCACTCTACAGTGATTATACCACATACAACTTCAAAAGAATGAGTTTGAAGGCACTCATTGGACTGACCAGTATACAAAACTATACAATGGAAAAGTCAGAAGAACTCAGATCAATGAAGATACATGAAGAAGATTGTAGATTTACACAAGTTGGAGAAGTCGTGTGCAGCCATTTCTACTGCAGATTCGAAGGGGATCAGTGGAGACAACTGTGCATAAGTTCTTTGGATATGTCATCACAGCATGTTAATGGCTGCGTGTCTGGTCGAGGTGAAACATTTCATGAAATATTAATTTAGTTTTATCTTTGTTTTTATATATATATACTGTATATATACATCAAAAACAAACTGGTACTTCATAAATGTTAGCATACGCAGCACACTGAATTCATCCTGCAACATTGCTTGAATTCTTGCAGTCCCTCACTCCCAACATGTGTAGCTCACCCATTTAGGCGTACTGGCAAGTTCATGTGGATGTTTTCAAGCATAATGTCTGTCCAAAATGCCTTTCTAGGTCATGATTATGATTGTTTGGCTGAGGAAGCAACATGGGAGTAACCCTCATTGGTGTGCGTGCTGCTGTATATGCTACTTTTGTTCTCGTGTTGTGTTGTGTGATCACATGCTCCAGGGAGCATAAATGTTGACAAGAGACAACTGTACCCTACACAACAGCATGTATTGTGTGTTTGTGAATTGCACGTCCCTCGGATTTTCTCAGTTAATTGCTTAGAGACTCCCCCTGTGCTTCACATTGTAACCAAACTAATGGTAAACCAACACTAAAGCAGTGTACATGGAATCAGTGAAACAAGAAAGAAGACATTCCGTATTGATCAGTTTGATGCATTTAATGTTGACCAACAAATGAATTGTGCCTCACTATCGCCTGTTTTACCCTCATATCTGCTGCTTTGCTTTGCTCTCTTTCTTTTCCTATCATTTTATAACGGGGGTGTCCAAAGTGTGGCCCAGGGGCCATTTGCGTGTCACAGCTTGCTTTTTATTGGCCCCAGAACATTGTAAAATTAAAATTAAACTAAAATGTTGATACTACTAACACAAAGCTTTGTCTTTAAATATATAAAGCTTTTTTTTTTTAGCCTTTTATAAAAAATAAAAATATCAAAGTGGCTTCATTTGATTTTTAGTATGAGGCCCTCTGTGAAAAAAGTTTGGACACTCCTGCCTTATAAGGTGAACTTCATAGGGAGTCTCAAGGAAGACTCCCTAGAGCCCAAGTTCCCAAAGTGGGGAACATGTACCCCCAGGGGTACACAAATTGTCATGGGGGTACGCGAATAAAAATGAAAAACAATTAGCGCGTAACACTCAATTACAATTAGGAGTGCACATGAACCCCTCACGGCACAAGGAGAACGAAGCAGAAAGGAGACAAAGCAGGAAGTTGTTTATTGCTCTGTGAACAAATATTGTAAGTACAGTAAGTTGGATGACTCTTTTCCGCATTAAGAGTGTTTAACCTTGAAGATTTCATTTACAATGGTGTTCCAATCCTGAAAATCTGTCACTGTGAGTGGGGATTTGCCCAGAAATTAGGCTTTATCGTTGGTTGTATGTATTTTTGTACTTCGGATACTGTTTTATCGTGATTGTTAAACTTTCTCCTTCAATTTGCCATTAAATGAAAATGCAGACTTAAACCATAGCCTTTTATGAGTGGACAAAAAAGTGACGCTCAAATTCAACCCATTCAAACAGAAGGATGCCAACATCAAACTGGAATAAAATATACTGTATGTAGGATGATTACTTATCTATTTATCATTGCTCATGTGAAAGTTTATCAAAATGTGATCACGTAAAATAGACATTTTGGACCCGAAAGTACTAGAAAATTAATTAATCAATTATTTATGGTCAATATTTCAAGTTAATTCAAGCTTTATGTTTTTTAAGTGTGCTGGAGTAGGGGGTACATGGCTTCAGATTAAACATCTGAAGGGGTACGCGACTGTGAATAGTTTGGGAACCACTGACCTCGAGACTCCATAGAGTCAAAGTCTCCAGTTAACCCAACATGCATGTTTCTGGGATGTACCCTGAGAAAACTGACCCATGCACAGGGAGAGCGTGCAAATTCCACACAGTTGCCCAAACAGAGATTCGAACCCACAATCTCCCTACTGTGAGGCCAACAAGCTAACCAGTAAGCCAGCGGCCCAAACAAACCACCATCCCAGGACAATGAATTGTACTTTTCTAATAAGTAAATACTTTACTTGAGTGTACCAAGTAATTTTCTTGAGCTCTCTTGATCTCTGCCATATTGGATATATATACAGACACATTTTTGGCGTAATACGAGTGCATGCTCATACTTACATGCTATGATTTACCGTATTAAGGTTTAGCTGTTTCATTTGACATTGAAGCATTGAGTGTGCACCTACCATATTATAGCAAACTGACTTTTTAATTGCTTGTATACACATAGTTGGGTCTCTGGAATGCCTGCCCATCCATCAAGGGTTACATTACATAATCAAGTAATTTTTATATGAGCTACCTAAGTCAAAAATCGTGTCTTTCAGCAAGCCTTTCAGATTTTGACCCAACTGTTATATAACAGTCTAATTTACACAACACCACCCTCACACAGTTTCTCCACCGTTGTCTGTTCTTGTAAACGACGACATGGAACCATTATCATGTCAAAGCCAAAAGCTAAGCAGAGTCAGTCAGTATGTTTCCATGCACTAAATTAGTCGGATTACCGAAATAATTTGGTTTCTCCACTTTTCACACCTCTCCGTGACGTCACAGTGTACATGCACTATTTCCAATGCGGTTATTGGCCGCTTATGCTCCTTTCAGCGCGGGCAAATGTTTGGCTTTTCAAGTTGGTTCAAAACCTGGTTTTAAGCCAATTCATGCAATAATTGTTTTCTGTAAGTGCATGTAAACATACTTAATGTTTTTAGATGCACAGATTGTCCTATAATATCACCTCCCATCAACTGAGGTAGCAGAACTCAAATTCTCATGGTTACTTTCATTAAACAAAAATGACAGCGAGTTGATAATCAAGAAACAATTTTGAGTTGTTGTTGTTTCATGATCTGTTCTGTAAAAAGATGCTACTACAGTCGTCCCTCGCCACTCCCTCGTGCTTCGACCTGTGTCTTCATTCTGTCAGGGTTTTTCAAAATGTATTAATTTGAAAAAAATCACTTCTTTTTTTTGTGGTTGAATTAGCGGTCCAAAAATATGCATATTTAAGCACATTTTTTGTATTTTTGGCCTAAATTAAGTATTTTCCAGCATAACAATGGCTAAATGCACGAAAATACCAAGATACATTTAAAGACAAAGGCCTGGGTACACATATCTACGTAGCATCATCATCATCGCTGAACAGTTGCAATATTTTCACAGGTTTTGGGTGTGTGTGTGTATGTCATTACAATGTACAAGATTACAAGTACACATGTAGTATTTTCCACTGGTCACTAGGTGTCAGTAATGTTACATTGATGAGACAATAGCCACCACAGGAAGTATACTGAGAAAATGTGACTCTTCCAATGCTAATGTGTGAGAGTCTTTATTATGTCTGAGTTCTGTCTTGTTTTTTCTTTTACCATATTGAGGAATATGAGTGTAAAGATGACTATAGGGCGTTACTTCATGTCTAGAGGGCTGTTATAATGTTAAAACCCGCATTTAAGCTCCAACTACGAAAATATTAAATTTATAAATCAGGAATCTTACTGAGTGGAAATTCACCTATCACGGTCGGGTCTGGAACCAATTATTAGTCTTCAAAGAGGGATTGCTATATACTGTATACCTGTAAAACTGATAGATTGTGTAACTCCGTTCATTAAAGAGTTCCCCAATCCCACTCCCCATGGACCAAGGAAGAAAACTTGGCAGAGTTAGTAATCTTTTTCTACCTAGGTACCACCAATGACATGACTCTGATTGCTGTATGCCGATGCGAAGACCTCACATGTGGAGGTGTACAGCATGTAGCAAAAAAACAGGACTTGACCTTGGACTGTCTAAGAGCTTTCCTATCAAAAATGAATGAATTCATAGCCACAGGACCATGGTTCCATCTGTGCAACGTGAGTTGTTATGCAGGAGAAAAGAACACCATTCGTCAACATGCCATGTCAGAGTTTTGATGGCCTCCCATAATTTATGCAGCAGTGAAGCATAGTAATTGTGGTGCCCTTTGCCAAGAAGTCCATTGTCAATACCCCATACTGGTTCCAAAAGACTGTGAGCCTGTCCTTGCCTACTGAGGGGTAGACATGTGCCCTCATTTGCTGCGGACAGTGATAATGCTTCCATTGTTTTGCCTGGGTATTAGTCTCACGGTGATACACCCATATTTAGTCCTTGATTAGTCTTGATACTTGTTCAAAAAAGCTTGAGAGTCTTTACTTGTTTCTGCTTCTGGAAAGGTGTACCGTATGGCCAATAGTGAGTCTACATGTATTGTGTATTACTGGTGTATTTCTGCGTCCTATAATAACAGGAAGTGGTTGTACCCAGCCAATCTGAAGGTGAGCCTAGACATAAGCAATGTAGTAGGGCACATCTGGGCAACAAAACACACCTGTCAGTCACACATTCCAATACTTTTTCTCACATGAAAAAATTTGTCGCATTAGGGAAGCAGTGTTTGTGTAGAATGCAGTCTGACGTTGCAAATGATGACGTCTCCAGTGATTAGGTGAGAAGGTTGTAGGCGTGTTCCATCATCCCATGGAGGTCACTGGCACCGGGAAGACTGCCAGTGGTCGTGGGTGGTGGTTAAGTGTCCGGGCTTGAAGGTGATCCTGCTGTTATGGTTCATGTCTGTTGTGCTCTGCCAATGCACAGTAGTTTCAAAGGAGCTGCCATCAGGTGGTGCACCTGGCACTGATTTCCACAGCTGAGTAAAGGAGGAGGAGGAGAGACTGCGGGCACAGGCTGGTGGGATATGAAGTTGAAGGCGCATGTGGAGGGCACTGACAGAGTTCTCAGGTGCGCAGGGTTTCGCAGTGGCTTCCCCAGCCAATAGAACTCCCCGCATCACGCAGTACTGAAGGGACATTCTCAGCTTAGGCTCTGTTTAGTCTCCTCCGAATGATGGCTTCTTTCAGCAGCCTGTGGCGAGCAGAGGAGGAAGGCATGGCTGCCGTTCTAGCAGTGGAAAATCATCATCTAGAATGGCGTCAGTGGAAGGTCATGTGGTGGAGTGAGGGCAAACAGTTGCCATTTTTTTGCTGCTTCAGCTGTCTTGAGAGCAACTCCCTCAGTTGGGTGTTGCAGGGAGCCAATCCTGGCAACCTAGCAGTCAAGCTGACGCACGGGTTGTCGGGCTCAGCCGATGGCTGGTTGTGCTCAGGGACCCCCGTGGTCACTGAGCCAGTCCACTAATAATGTAAATAAGTTGGAATGCTGTATAGGTTCATAGAGACATGCAAAAAAGTGTAAGAAGTTTGGTAGGGATGTGACGATATGTGTTTGTTAGACAAATTAGACACACAACTAGTCTTTTGAGACATAGTTAGTATAATGACAACAAGAGAGCAAAGTTGTTATATGACACTTTTAAAAAGTATTACTACTACTACCAAGTTAGCACGTACCTCTTGAACGTGCTAGCCACTTGTGTGAATGATTCCCTGAATGGTCAGGGAAACTCTTTCTTTTTATATGACGATGTACTTTGCACCAAATTGCTCTTTCTAGTTGTACCGGTAACGTTCAAACTCAGGTGGTGTCGCTTTCAATACCTTAGCATATTAGACGTGTTTACAAGTACACAGCGGACTGCCTGTCTGCAGTGTCAGCACACTGCTTTGTGCTCCCAAACGGGGACTGTGCCTTGGTCCTCCAGCTTGTCAGGCTCCCTTGCCATGTTGTGAATGAGACCCTGTGGCCAATGTACTACATTCACAATTAGAATGCTTCTTCTGCCTAGTATTTGTATTTTAGTACATTTAGTTGATTTAGCCATTTTTATATGCTTAATTCAAGCCAAGAGTAAGTACAATTTGCTTAAATATGCAGTTTAAAAAAAAACGTACATTAGGCCGTTTTCAACTACAAAACGGCAATAATTTATTAATTAATTACTTTTTGAAAAAATGCGCTAGAGTGAGGACGTGATGTTGGAACCGCGATGTAGCGAGGGATGACTGTACTACTGTCGATCATGTCAAAACATGCAGTATAGTGTTATTCAACTGAGATGTATTATTAAATGCAATATCCTGCATTGTTGCAGAAGGACAGAAAAAGAAAATCCTTAGTGAATCCGTGCATACAAAGTTTGACTTCCTGCTGTTTCTCCTGGGGGAATTTGCATAGATAGGGCTGCAAAAAATCTCTCTTTACATTTTGAGAGACATGTTGAGTTTTCCTGCCCCAGAAAAGGTTTTTGAGGAAAAACCTCACGTAATTAGTTATCTGGGGTGACACTGAGTGATAGCCGGGAGAAAGTCAGTGACAGACTGCGAGAGGCTGTCAGGGTCATTTCTGTTGTAAATGGTAAAAGAGGAATTGGAAGGGAGGCTACAAAATCGATAGCGCTTCCCCTGAACATGTGAATAGAGTTTCAGTTAATGGGGAGTCACTGCATGCCGACTTTAAAGAGCAAAGCAATTCCTGAGATAACTGCTGTCACATCAGATCCTTGTCACATCCTAACCACACAAACACATTCACACATCTGTCACACTCAACATCTGGGGATGTGGGGGGGACGTTTTCACACCTGATGTAAATGACAGGATTTGTCAAACTGGTTGGTGAATTCATATAATTCATCAGTGCATTACGTTTTCTAATCTATCTATAATACATAATTTATAATTTACAGCCAGCATAGTGATACTCAACGAAAGACTCGAATAATTAGGATGGAGGAGCAACCTTCCAGAAATGGTAATATTGTATATAAATATTCATAAAGCACATGAAAGTGGACCTAAAATCCCCTGGGTGCCTGTGGCATCCCAATTCCATCAAAGAATAAGATGATGCTTTCATAACGAGAGGACTCAAGATAATGCAGACATACGCCAAGGCTGAAACGTTTGTCCTCTGTCAAAGTGAAAGACTGAACAAATGCGATTTAGGATCTTAATATAAAAAGAACCCAAAAAAGTTCAGATCCTAAATTAAACAAAACAATATTTGATAAGCTTCTATGTAAACACAGCAAATTACAAACCGATTTGATAGCATTTCAAATGTATTGAATATTAAATTTTCATTAAGGTCGTGGGTGAGCTGGAACATATCCCAGATGACTTTGGGCGAAAGGCAGTGTACACCCTGGACTGGCTGTCAGTCCGTTGCAGGGCACTTATAGACAAGCAAGCATTTACACTCACACTTATGAGTAATTTAGAGGCTCCTTTTAACCTAACATGCATGTTCATGGAAAGTGGGAGGAAGGCGGAGGAATCAGAGAAAACTCATGCATGCAAAGATGCAGTTTAATATGTCAAGCGGAATTATTCATGGTAAATGTACTTTCTCTCAGATGTGCATATGACACATCTGACCCACCCTTAAAATTTCATGCTGGCTGAGGATTGATTTTATACACAGTAATCCCTCGCCACTTCGCTCTTCGACTTTTGCAACTTCACTCTATCACGGTTTTTCAAAAATATATTAATAAGTCATGCAGTTTCATGGTTGAATACGATGCATATTTAAGCAAATTTACATATTTTTTGCACCAATGAACCATTTTCAACCATAAAAATGACTAAATGAAGTAAAATACAAATATACTGTAAAACATTCAGAAGATAGTATAAGATAGTATAAGGTAGTTATACTAAGATAGTATAAGATAGTAGTATTTTACACTGGTCACTAGGTGTCAGTAATGTGACTGTAATGTTGGTTGAGACACACAAGCACCAGACTTGATCACCGGAACAACAGGCTTTTATTGCAGGTTTGAATGATCTTACTCACAGCAGGCTAAAACTCAACTCTGAACGTCACTTCCTGTCTGCCCTCACTCAGCTCCTCTAACACCGGGAAGCATTTACACACAATTACAGCAACATACACAAGCACAAGTCTTATTTATGTTTTAAATTGCATATTTTCTCTTATTATGTCTGCTACATTGGGTAATACAAGTGTAAAGGTGAGTGTAGGGGTGTTATTTCATGTCTAGAGGGCTCTAATAATGTAGAGGTTGTAAACAGGTTTTCTGTGCTCTAATTACAAAAATAATTCATTTATAAATAAGGAATCCTACTTTGCGGAAATTCACTTATCGCTGTCGGGTCTGGAACCAGTTACGAGGGGTTACTGTAATTCCACACTGGTGACATAGTGAGCTAGCAAGCTCATACCATTATCGGTGCATTATTATACATCCGTAAATTAAACCGACAAAAAATGCAAAAGGATAATCAAAACATGTTTTTGTTATTGTACAATATTTGACTTATTTAACAGAATACCTCCTTGACCGTGACAATGAAAACTTTACTTTAGTACCTTCTTTGAAGGAAGAATCGCAGATACAGTAGTTCACAAGTGTACCTAATGAAATGCACGTTTTGTACGGTGTGTGTGGTGTATGTTGAAATCATCATTGAGATTTGGTGAGAATAGGATTTTACTTTAGTGTTTAGGGAAGTGACAGCCACAATACAGTTTTACAATCAGCAGTGGTTTACTGGCTGCAGGGAGTGGATTACCTTTGTTTGGCTGACAGCTGCCATACACCACATCATGAAAGAGAATATCAAACTGCCACTGGCTGGATGAGCCAATCATAACTAAGAACAACGAGAGACAGACGGGATGTGAACGATAAACCAATGCGACCGGATATCTGTTTGAGCAGGGAACGATTTCGATGCCTGGAGGAAACCTCCTGTATTGATAATAATCAGCCATAAATCTTTAGATTAATTGATTTTGGAGACAAGCACCGGAGAGAAGCAATCTGTTGTCTTGTAAACAACGCGAGAGGATTGTCGCACATGATCCACAACTTGCCATGGCTGAAGACGAAAATGCTAACCATAGACAAAGATAGACGCCACATCGAGCGCTGAGCCGTACGCCAACGTCGCCGCCATATTGGATGGGTCAAGGCTGCGCTGTAAATGAACACCAGTAAATGTACTTACTGTCATAAAGCGACTTATCTACAAAGAAATAGAAGTCAGTTCCTTGTGTTTATACATTCACACACATAGCAATATACTTTGGAAACAGTTAGGCACCAAAAACAATGTGTTTATTTTTGTTTTTGTACAATGTGATTGTTTTTGTTGCCTAACTGGTTCCCAAGTATATTAGTGTGTGTGTGAATGTAGAAACGAGAGGGATTAACTTCAATTTCTTTGTAGAAAGGTGTTTTATGAAAGTAAGTATATTGACTTGTATTCAGCCTTGACCCATCCAATATGGCAGCAACGTTGACGTATTGCAGCTGTGGACAAAACCACTCAATGCGGCGGCTATCTGCAGTCTTTGAAAAAATTATTAGACCACTCTTGTTTCTTGTTCATTTTAATGCCTGATACAACTAAAGGTAAGTTTTTGTTTGGACAAATGAAACAATGACAACAAAAATAGCTATAGTTACAGTACATAGTTACATTTGTTGGCAGTACAATGCTACTTGTATAGCTATTCATGTAAGAACGTGATTTTGGTTATTATCAAGAAAATCATGAAAGTTGCAAGATATCAGCTCTTAAATTCAACTCTTATGAGCTATATTTGTTATCATCATTATATTTGTCCAAACAAATGTACCTTTAGTTGTACCAGGCATTAAAATGGATCAATAAACTGAAGAAACAAGGGTGGTCTAATCATTTTTGCTATGACTGTATGTCTACAATGCTAACCACCAGCTAGCTAGCTAGCCACCAGCGCGCCCCGGCTAGCCACGAGCGCGCCAGCTGACGGTCTAATCCCGCCGAAGTTTGGAACGTCTTTGGATTAATTTCAAGAAGGGTGCAAACTTGACCAGCCAGACCAACAGAGGCGAGTATGGTAACTTTTATGCTTTCTAACTTGACTACTTTGAAATGTTGTGCCTGGAGTGTTGACAGCACTATGCTCAGTCTGAATCGTGGTCCGATTACCATTGTTATGATAATTCGAGGATGGGATTGTTTACTTTTGCAAGCTAAAACAGCATTTTCATTGCTCCCATGTGACAAACACTTCCATTTCCGTATCTGTGCTTGGAAGAGATGTGTATTTATTTAAGGGGCTTTGCACTATTGATTTATTGTGTATTAATAATTGGACTGAAGGTTCAGACTTGTGTTTTTTTCATTGTTATATTTTATATAGATAGATTGTTTATTGTCATTGCACACAGTATACAGCAAAACTTAGTTTGGTGTGCCACTTCCATTTCTAGCAACATTGGTTTGGTTTGGTTTATTTGAACATGAAGGTTCCAATGGAATACATCTCATGAATCATCCTTTCACAGTTCCACATGTCCAAAAAGAGTAGGAAGAAGCAAAGCTTATTTAATCATACCCTCCATCCATTCCATTCTGTACAGTACATATTATTCACTTCCTGCATTCCATGTAATATTTTTGATATAATAATCAGTGTAATAATAAATAATAAAAAAACAAACATGACAGAACAATCATTGTGATGATCAAGACTCTTCTGTCTTGTATTTAGCAAACATCAACTGCTTGTATTGTTTTTTGAATTTGCTCATCTCTGTACATTGTTTGACTTCCTTACTCAATCCGTTCCATAATTTAATTCCACACACGGAAATGCCGTGGGTTTTCAGCGTTGTTCTCGCGTATACTGTAAATGTTTTAAATTTGATTTACCTCTAAGATCATATTTCTCCTCTCTGATAGAGAAATACTGTATGAGATTTTTGGGTAACAAGTTATTGTTAACTTTATGCATTATTTTAGCTGTTTGAAAATGTACTAAATCTGCAAATTTTAATATCTGTGATTTTAAAAATAAAGCGTTTGTATGTTCTCTAAACGCGGCGTTATGAATTATCCTCAGCGATCTTTTTTGCAGTACAGTAATCCCTGGCCACTTTGCGCTTCACATTTTGCGGCTTCAGTGGTTCGTGGGTTTTTCTAAAATATTCATGGAAAAAAACAAAATCATGAAAAAATAAAAATGGAAAAAATACAGCCATATCGGCAGCCATATTGCGGAAAAGGGCGTTGTTTCATGTTCCTGCGTGAGAAAGAAGGTTTCCCTCCGTGCCAAACAAAGAGATGAGTTGACTCGGAGGCTTTGTACATGCCTGTACTGTACTGTACTGTACTGTACTGTACTGTACTGTACTGTACTGTACTGTACATGCCCCGGGCACTCAGACAATGCGTGTGATTGGTTTCCGGCGTGACATCCACCAATGAAAGCACAAGTGGATTTATCCCGTGATCTGATTGGTTGCGCGTCATCGCAGCATCACCTAGCATCTTCCCTTGTTGTGTCTCGCCAGTCTCATCCACGCTGTTGACTGGCTAGCATACAGTTTCTTGGTGTTGTGTTCGCGATAACTTTTTTTGATTAGTTTAGCCCTTACAATGCCGCTTCAATAACCTTTAATACGGAAGCGAAACGCGTGGTAACTCCGCGTAATAAGAGAATTGTGAAAATGGAAGCTGCACTGGCATTGTGGATTGCTGATTGCAGGAAAAAGACAGTGAGTTTGGACACTAATATGATCAGGACAAAGGCAAATGCTCTCTACGATCAAATCTTGCCCGATGACGACAATGAAGAGGCTGAAGAAGGTGCTGACGAACCTGACGAACCTCAAGCCAGTACTAGCGCTGCCAGGAGTGATTCGCCTCCTCGAGTCTCCGAGTGAACCTAAAGCCTCTACGAGTAAAGTGAGAGCCACTCCTCCGCCACCAACACATTGCCTCTCTCAGAAGGCAATGTTGATGAATGTTAATTACTGTATAAGGTTTTTTTAGTTAAAGATTTAAGTAAATACGTGTTCCTGTGGTAATGTTTGTCTCAAATATGTATAAATACTGTTTACATATTTGAAACATTCTGGTACCCTTATACACATGAAAATTCCTGGGGGGGGTCAAATCCTACTTTGCCGTTTTTCATCTTTTGCGGGAGGTTCTGGTCCCCATTAACCGCGAAAAACGAGGGATTACTGTACATTGAGTGAGTGAAGATTGCTTTTATAATTATTGCCCCGTATCTCCACACAATAAGTTAGATATGGTCATACTAAAGAACAGTAAAGAGTGTGGAGTGATTTTTGATCAAGAACAAATTTTGCTTTATTCAATATTGAAGTATTTCTCGCCACCTTTTGTTGTATATTTTTGATATGAGATTTCCAACTAATTTTTTCGTCTATTATGATCCTCAGAAATGTATTTTCTTTCAGTCTTTCAATATCCACTCCGTTTATTTGTATTTGATCATACGTATCCTTTCTGCTATTTCCAAATAGCATTATTTTAGTTTTACTTAAGTTCAGGGATAATGTGTTTCTATCAAACCATGACTTTAATATGACCATTTCATCCTTGACCTTTTTCGTTAGTTCCTGTGTGCTGCCCCAGAACAAAAGGCAGTGGTATCATCCGCAAATAATACCAACTTTAAGTCCGTTGTTACTTTACAAATGTCATTGATGTACAAATTGAACAGTTTTGGTCCCAATATTGACCCCTGGGGTACTCCACACGTAATATTTAAACTCCCAGATGTATATTCTCCTAGCTTTACAAATTGCTTCCTGTTTGCTAGATAGCTTTTAACCCAATTCAAAACTAATCCTCTAATTCCGTACCTTTCTAATTTTGTTGTTAAAATATTGTGATTAATGGTATCGAAGGCTTTTGTCAGATCCATAAATACTGCAACTGCACATTAAGACATGTAAAGCCTTAAAGTTCCAAATCCAAATTCAGCAAGTTTTTTTTTTGTCCTGTGTCTAAACAATATATACATTTGACATGTTATTCTCGTGACTTTATTTTTTGCCAGTGCTGCACAGCATACTTGGGGATATGATGTGCTAAATGACACATTTAGAAATACTGTAAGAATGCCGCTTTCACAGAATTGGTATCTTTATATCATAATGTAAGATGAATATATACATCAGCAAATATTAACTGTAGAATTGAATCGAGTCGTATTGTTTGTACACTCGACCGAATCATATAGAATCGTTCTGATTTTTTAAAATATCCTTTTTGAATCGTTACCTGGATATCGAGATTCAAATTGAGTCGTCTATCATAAAAAGATTCACATCCCTAATAGATACATGAATAGATAGATAGATTGATAGACACTGTAGAGCCTTTATCGATCTATCTATCTCTCTATCTCTCTATCTATCTCTCTATCTATAAGAAGACAGAAAAAAGTAAGTAAAAAGTTCAATGAAAGGAAAGGGACCAAAAAGGAGGCCACCCCAAGGGAAATGGAGATGGAAAGACAATAAAGGCCAGGCTGGGTTACCGGAGAAGGTTAGTAGTGATGTAATGATGGTGGGAGATGTAGAGAGATCGAAGCATTGGCAGCGTGGAGGGTCAAGATATAAACACTAAGGAGGACACGCAGAAAAGAAATGAAAAACTGATAGCAGGTAGAGATGATGACAGAGCGTAGAGCAGGCATGGAAGGAAATGATGACAAAGTAACAAATCGAGAAACAAAGAACAGACTGAGAGGTGAAGGCAGGTAATAAACACCAAAGTAGGCTGCAGTATATCAGTTGAAGTGTGCTGAATTCTGCACCGTTCAGCATCCAGTACATGCACGGCATAAAGGCATAGTACAGCCATTACATGAAAACCAAGCTTTGATTGTGGGTTTGCAGAAAGTTGGGAGGTCTGATGGTTGATGCAAGGTGGCACACTTCAACAAAATAATGCCTCATCAAATCAAAACCCATCCATCCATCCATCCATTCATCCATCCATACATACATTTTCTATGCCACTTATCCTCATTATGGTTGCAGGGGTATGCTGGAGACTATCCCAGCTGATTTATGGGCGAGAGGCGGGTACACCCTGGACTGGTCGCCAGTCAGTCACAGGGATCAAAACACATACCTTCACTATTATAGACAGTATTTTTCTTAATAGGACAGATTTATTTAATTACAAAATGTAACGTCACAAGCACCATACTTAGAGTAATCCCTAATTCACCACGATTCATTGGGAATTTCCACCAAGTAACATTTCTTCTTTATCAATGGAATATTTTTGTGGTTATTAGGGATGCTGCCCATCCGATGTATTTGTGAATAACGGATAATATCGCTTCCGCCACGAGATCGGGCCGATCCGGTTGCCGTATCACGTTCGCAACGCTGAGCCACACTCCAACATGGTAGGTGCAGTAATGCGCCTCAAAGCTGGTTGCCACTCGACTCGCACCACCCGCGAGAAGAACAAAACGCAACACCACCATGCAGACATGTCGGTGGTGTACCGTGGCCAAGTTAGTTTCACGTTGGACGTTGGATATTCAGCTCCGTAGCTAGAGCGGTAGTTCCCTGGCACTGTGCCCAGACTGCTGCGTCATGGTAAAGGGAGCTCGCACGGGAAGTGCCGCTCTAAGCACTGGTTGATAATAGGGACCTTACAACACATGTCGAAATGGCGGCCAAAAACCTTGGAAACTCCTCTGTTACAGAGCGGGAATGGAAGCTAGCAGGTTTTGCTTAGTTTAGCTAGTGCAGCTGTGTGCGTGCGACTCACATTTCCCACTGACGACGTGCAGGGTCTGAGTGAAAAAAGACGAGAGACACGTTTATCTTGCACCCGACGTGTATCAATTACCATTCTCAACACACACAATACATTCGGGCTTTCAAAATAAGAGCACTCTTTGTCGCATTAGTCATTGTTGTAGTTGTGTACACAAAATAAAGGTGTCATTAAAATATCTTACATTAATAACTCGATTGGAATTACGTCTGTGACTTCATCTTCCTTGATCACAAGCACGGGCATTATAGTTTGTTGAATATTTTGTAGCAATATGTGCTAAGGCTGACATCCCATTAGAAAAGCTAAGCTACATTCATTTCTCAATTACTGGAAAAATGGGCCAATGATGTATTGCATCAATAAACATAAGGATTTTTGCATTTTATTCACTAATCCAAATAGCAGACACTCTATGCTGGAAAAATAAGTGGAAAAGGTAAAAAAAAAAAAATGAATTCTAAAAAATTGAAACGGAGAAAACGGAACTTGGGAAAAAATTTAACGGATTTCACAGGGCCCAAAGAGAGCTTGTTAAAAAAAAAAAAAGTATTCTAAATCACACAAATTGATCTATAATCATGTCAAACGATTAGTCCTACCCTAACAGTCTTTTGCACGCCCATTTTTTCCCAATTTTATATTTTATTGGATCATTTATTGGATTAGGGACCCGACTCACAGAGGTTTGTTACAAAAGCCAAACAATATTGTTGGTCATGCTGTGTAATAAAAAGTAAATCCAGCAATACTTTGTTTGCATTACGTTTAATGCTTTGAAGAGCTATTTTCATAACCATGTTCAATTCCACAAATTCATGTTTGTAACAAAAGCTTATTATTATTATTATTGTTATTATTATTATTATTGAAAGAAACAAACAAACAAAAAAAGCCTTCGGTACCGGATCGGATTGACAAGACTATAAAAAAAAATGGATCGGATCGGGAGCCAAAAAGTGTGTATCGGGATATCCCTAGTAGTTATGGCATAAAAAGTATATTCGTAGATTTGTATTACCCAATATAGTAGATATCATAAAAAATAATCAATTTAAGACAGTTTACCTTGTAGAGGAGCAGAATTGATGGCGGACAGGAAGTGATGTCAGGGGTTCAGTGTTGCGCTTGTTGTGGGACAGTAACTCAAGTTATTATTATGATAATTCTTATGATTATTATGCCTATTGTGAGTGCATATAAACCTGCAATAAAAGCCAGTTGTTAAAGTCTGGTGCTTCGGTGGTGGTCTCACCCACTACTGACACCTAGTGACCAATGTAGAATACTGCATCCACAAGTTGGTGGTCTTAATGGCTTGTACCAGGAGTCCTCAACCAGCGGGCCACAGCCCGGTACCAGTTCGTGGGTGGGAAACTTTCAGGCACAATGATTAAAAAAAATATATACATTTAAAATAAATGTGTAAATAACTAAATCAATTTTGGAAATATGGGCCATTATTTTATTGAAAAAGTAATGTACAGTTACAAATTCCAAAGTTTTTGCATGTTTGTTATTTGTTGCAAGCAGCGACCCGTCCCACTTTGTTCGACGTTCCTTAAGCGCACCATTGTGCGTGTGCTAACTTCCTCCCATGCTGCACAGATAGACTATGAGACTGTATTTTTACCATTTTTCTTTCACTTTATATTTGAGCCCAAATGCTGATACTATCTGGGAATGCATAAAGGTAAGATTTGATGTGGTAGAGTGCGTATTTCTTCTGTACACAACTTCAACTTATTCATGCTAGCACACTGCCTGTTACCACACACGTCAAACAGCAACGTATCATCTCTCAAACAAACTCCAGGCTCGTACTGGTGGATGGTTGGTATGTACTCATTTTGTGCTTTTAATTTGACGTTGTTCCTGTCTTACACAATACATAATAAGATTAATTAGATTGCTATATTTTACAACTCACACACACACACCCCATGGTACATTGGGGATTTGTGGGAACACAAGCCGGTCTGTGGGTCCAAAAAGGTTGGGGGTATTTGTATTTTACTTCATTTAGCCATTTTATGCTTGAAAATGCTTATTTTTGCCAAAAAAATATTCCGCAATTTACTTAAATATGCATATTTCCTGACTATGAATAGGCCATAGGTTATGGAACAAAGAAGTCAGGTGGTAGACCCACACCTGCCCTGAGCCAGAGGATCCGATTGGTTGTCCTTCAAGACGGATGAACCTCTGCCCAAATGAAGGTTGTTACTGGTGCCGAGTGCAGTCCAATAACCATCATACGGCGCATGTGAGAGAAGGCTTTTAAGAACAAAAAACACCTTGAAAGGCCTCATCTTCAACGCCACAAAATTGCCCATTTTGAATTTTCACGAGAGCACCAAACATGGGACTTTGAAAGGTGGTCTCTTGCCGTAGAGCCTGTCTATTGCGTAGATGTAGTGTATCCAATGTGTGCGCAGTGCGTCTATTTCATCATATGGGAATTCATAGTCTGGGTGCGCAGGCTAGCCAGATGCTCCCAAGTGATGATGTTTTCTTTGAGAAAATGTATTAGTGGGGTGGAAAAGACAGCCATAGGAGGGAGGTTATCATACAATACAATATAATTCTGAATAAATCTTAGCATTTGTTTTGTTGAAATTATACTGCATCATTATAAGCAGTACATTTATCTTGCATCTCCTAAAAAATGTTGCATGCATGCCAGCATTTACCACTTTGAAAAATGTCCTCATGCCGGACGCCTAAGTAGCAAAGCCAGCATGCTGTTAAGGCACTCTCTCCTTGCTTCATTCACCTCCATCTCTCTCCTTCATTTGTCCCACCTATATCTCTGATCTTCTTCCTTTCTTGCTGTCCTCCTGTCTCTAGCTCTCTTTACAGACACTAAATCACTGTCATCCCATTAGACTGCTGGCATATGTTGCCTTTTTCTTTCAGGCCATGAATAAATTATCAAAGCGAACAAGAGGCTGCTCCAGTTCATGGAAAGCACTTGGCTTTGTTGGAGATAGAAATGAGAGTGATGAGAGATGAGTTGGTTTTGTGAGCCTTTGTTCGTTCAACACACTGTTGAAGGGAGTGTTTTATTGCTTATCACTTAGCTCTTGAAAGATACACGCATATTAATAGCAGTAAATGCAACGACCTAATCCATCTGTGGTTGGTCAGTTTTAGTTGATGCTGCAAGGATGCATGCAGACAGCAAGCAATCTGAGACTGGTAATGTCACATGCCCCCCTCCCCATAGCAGTGCTTTCTGAGGTCGAGCAGTCAGGGGATCGATAGCTTGGCTACAATAAGACGAATCAATGAAAAAGCATTTGCAGGAGGAGAGCCAAGCCTGACAAGAAGACACACACACACACACACACACACACACACACACACACAACAGACATAATCATAAACAAACACGTGCGCCCTCCCCCAACAGGCACACTACCCTTTTGTGATGCAGCAGAACATACCGTACATGTGACTGAGACTGTTATTTCTCAGCTTGCAATCCAAATGATAGCAACCAAGACAGCTGAACTGGTTGGCATTTATAGAGCTAGCGTTGAAAAGATCAGAATCTATGATTTTACAATCATAGATTTGTTTCACAGTGTGGTCTGAATCCATATGTCAGTCTGATGATAATGATAATCCTATTCAACATTGTGATTGTGGAAGATGGAATGAAATACATATAATGATGTACAGTACATCCACGATTTTTGGGGCAGTTATGTTCCACACCACCAGCAAATGACGAAAACCCGTGAGTAATGGATGTGCCCATAAAAAAAATCTGTTTTTGACACACGGCTTACTACCCTCCCCGCACTCCCATCAAATCGTCCTGCTAGCTTGACGCTGACATTCTCCTCCGATTTCGGATCAATATTCTTCAGAGTGACTGTTATAATTATTAGATGAGATTCAGCTCCAGAACCTTCAACCGTCTCACTTGAATATCTCTCACACACGTATTAAATACATTTTAATGTATAAAATGTATAGATAGGCCTGTCAGGATAATGGATATATCGATTTATCGAACGATTAAAAAAAAAAAAACAGCTCTATAACTATGAGTCCTCGATAAATTGACATCTACGTGTATGCTCGTCTGCTCCATCTGTTAGTCTGGGGCGGGTTCACTCTGCATGTGTCTGTGTTCATTGGCTCCATATGAAGTAACACAGAGGAAAGTGAGCATCTTCTCAGCTAGTTTATTAAGCCTCTTTGTCCCAGTAGTGGAGGTGGAGGCTACGTACACGGAGCGCAAGCGGTTAGCTAGCAGACGCAATTATGAATGAAGGCACAAAAGTAATCGTTTCTAAGCCGGATACCACAGTTCCACGCTTACTGAGGTCTTTGATCGGCGGAGTAAATATTAAACAAAATGTCACAAAATGGTGCGCGTTCACAGTGTTGCTCGCTACATTGCAAAAGAAATGCAACCTTTCAATACGGTTGAAAAGCCAACAGTAGGAATTGCCTGGGAGATATCAGCAACGCTGCATTTTAGCTTACTGTCTTGGCTGTTTTTATCCACCTACTGCGGTGCTGTGTCGTTCTTTTGACACCATGCGTAGGATTGGTCTGTGACGTGGCGACGTCCCACGATTCGTGAGTGTTCTAGTAGGCGGCTTCTGTGCCTCAGGTTCACGATGGTTGAGTGCCATCTAGTGGCACAAATGTGACATACATGACAAAATGATCATCCATCCATCCATTCATTTTCTGCTGGAGCCTATCCCAGCTGACTTTGGGCGAGAGGCGGGGTACACCCTGGACTGGTCGGCAACCAATCGCAGGACACATATAGACAAACAATCATTCACACTCACATTCATACCTATGGACAATTTAGAGTCGCCAATGAACCTAAAATGCATGTTTTTGGATGTGGGAGGAAACCGGAGTACCCGGAGAAAACCCACACACGCACGGGGAGAAAACTCCACACAGAAAAGCCCAACAGAGATTCGAACCCAGGTCTTCCCGATCTCCTGACTGTGACTGTGTAATAAACCAAATTATAATAGGGTTTAAAAAAAAAAAAAGGTTGAAATGAGCGATTATCGTCGGTTAATTTTAGCACAAATATCGACCAACAAAATGTGTTATTTTGAAAGGCCTATGTATAGATACACTGGGCGATCAGGGTTTTATGCCGCTGTTTCCGAAACCGATCATCCATGGGTGAGATCGGCCAATCACTGCCGATACCAATCACGTGGATTAACTGTACATTTTTCAATTTATTTATGATGAATGCTATTGCCTTTGTGGTCTGAAAAATGTTAAATCACCTTCATTTAGGCAAAAACATAATGGACTTCCTTTTTCAAGAGAACATATGTGAAACTCGCAGAGGATGAGACGCCCTCTTTAAGGAGAAGAGAGCAGTCGGCGGAACCTGCTGTCTTCCACCACTGTGAAAGGCTGGTCATCTAGTCCGATTAATTCAATTATTTTTCGACTTATATGTGGGCAAATGTTGCCGAGTGTTGACTACTGCTGCTCTGTGAGCCTAAAAAACTCACCATACTCTGCCAAGTGTTTTGTTAAATGCTGCATGAAATTTGTGTTGAAGCTTTTTAAAGAGCGTCATCCTCTGCGAGATATTTTTTCATAGCATGTGTTACAGCATGTCTGTTTATAATTTTCATGGACAGAATTTCTAGGCGCAGTTCAGGGGCACTAGGACCTCATCTCTGCTATTTGCAGACGATGTGGTCCTGATGGCCTCATCGGGCTGTGACCTGCAGCGTTTACTGGGACGGTTTGCATCTGAGTGTGAAGCTTCTGGGATGAGACTCAGCACCTCCAAATCCGAGGCCATGGTTCTCAGTCGGAAAAGGGTGGATTGCTCCCTCCGGGTTGGGAATGAGGTCGTGCCCCAGGTGGAGGATTTCTATTATCTCGGGGTCTTGTTCACGAGTGAGGGAAGGTTGGAGCGTGAGGTCGATAGGCGGATAGGCGCAGCGTCTGCAGTAATGCGGTCGCTGTACCGGACCGTCGTGGTGAAGAGAGAGCTGAGCCGGAAGGCAAAGCTCTCAATTTACCGTTCGATCTATGTTCCCACCCTCACCTATGGTCATGAGCTTTGGGTCATGACCGAAAGAACGAGATCGCGGATACAAGCGGCTGAAATGAGTTTTCTTTGTAGGGTAGCGGGACTCACCCTAAGAGACATGGTGAGGAGCTCGGTTATCCGGGAGGAGCTCAGAGTAGAGCCGCTGCTCCTTCACATCGAGAGGAGCCAGCTGAGGTGGCTCGGGCATCTAGTCCGGATGCCTCCCGGACGCCTCCCTGGTGTTTTGGGCATGCCCAGCCGGGAGAAGGCCCCGGGGAAGACCTAGGACACGCTGGAGGGATTATGTCTCACAGCTGGCCGGGGAAAGCCTTGGTGTCCTCCCGGTGGAGCTGGAGGAGGTGGTCGGGGACCGGGAAGTCTGGGCTTCCCTACTGAGACTGCTGCCCCCGCGACCCGGACCCGGATAAGCGGAGGAAAATGGAATGGAATGGAATGTTACAGGATGGAAACTTTACATCGCTCTCACAAATCGCATAAAAGCGCCACACGATGTTTGCGCAATGTTTGTTTGTGTTTGGAAGGGGACGCGGAGGAGACACGTATGATTGGCTATTTCGTGATCTGCACTGAAAGACGTTGATCTGCAATTTCCTCAGAAATTGGCGGATAATGATCGGTGACCGATCAATCGGAGCAGCACTCGTATTCCCCACAAATGATAAAGTAAGATGATCCATGAACAGATGGAAATGTAGTCACGGTGTAGAAGTTACTGTATATACAGTGGTGTGATAAGTGTTTGTCACATTTAAATGTCTTATATTGTCAAACAAATTTAAATTTTAGTCAATAACAACACAACTGGACAAAAAATGCAGTTTTTAAATTAAACTTTTTATTATAATGGGAAAAACAAATCCAAACCTACATGGCCCTATGTGGAAAAAGTGATTTCCCTCCCTGTTAAAATCCTAACTTAACTGAGATTAATTGAGATCTATCAATCTGGAAAAGGTTATGAAGCCATTTCTATAGCTTTGGGACTCCAGCGAACCACAGTGACAGCCATTATTCACAAATGGCAAAAACATGGAACAGTGGAGAACCTTCTCAGGGGTGGCCAGCCAAACAAAATTACCCCAAGAGTACAGCAACAACTCATCCAAGACGCCACAAAAGACTCCACAACAACATCCAAAAAACTGCAGTCGCCTCAGTCAAGGTCAGTGTTCATGACTCCACCATAAGAAAGACACTCGGCAAAAACGGCCTGCATGGCAGAGTTCCAAGGTGAAAACCACTGCTGAAAAAAAAGAACGTTAAGGCTGTTCTCAATTTTGCCAGAAAACATCTTGATGATCCCCAACACCGAGGGACAATACAGGACCTGGAAAACTTGCTGTGATAAATGGGACTATGAATTCTGTTGTCTGAACTGCAGGACTTACTTGCCTCAAAACATCTTGATGATCACCAAGACCTTTGGGAAAATACTCTGTGCTCTGACGAGACAAAAGTTGAACTTTTTGGAAGTTGTGTGTCCCATTACATCTGGCTTAAAAGTAACACCGCATTTCAGACAAAGAACAACAGTAAAATATGGTGGTGGTAGTGTGATGGTCTGGGGCTGTTTTGCTGCTTCAGGACCTGGAAGACTTGCTGTGATAAATGGAACCATGAAGTCTGCTGTCTACCAAAAAACCCTGAAGGAGAATGTCCCGCCATCTGTTTGTGACCTCAAACTGAAACCAATTTGAGTTCTGCAGCAGGACAATGGTCCAAAACTCACCAGCAAGTTCACCTCTGAATGGCTGAAGTAAAAAAAAAAAAAAAAAGAAGAAGACTTTGGAGTGGTCTAGTCAAAGTCCTGACCTGAATCCTATTGAGATGCTGTGACATGACCTTATAAAGGCGCTTCATGATGCAAAACCCTCCAATGTGGCTAAATTGCAACAATTCTGCAAAGATGACTGGACCAAAATTCCTCCACAGCGCTTTAAGAGACTCATTGCAAGTTATCACAAACGCTTGATTGCAGTTGTTGCTGCTAAGGGTGGCCAACCATTTATTGGGTTTAAGTGGCAATCACCTTTTCACACAGGGCCATGTAGCTTTTTTTGTCCTTTAATAATAAAAAGTTTCATTTCAAAACTGCATTTTGTTTTCAGTTGTGTTGTCATTGACTTGATCTGAAACATTTAAGTGTGACAAACATGCAAAAAAAAATTAGAAATCAGGAAGGAAAACACCACTGCGTACGTTTCACTTTTGCATCTCATTATGGTGTGTTCAAGGACCAAAAAAAGTGTGAATTCTCAATGCTGAACAAAAAAGCATTATCAGTGAATCATAAACATGTCAACATTTTTTAACACTGGTACATGTGTGATCGACATTTTATTTGTATTATAACATATTTATAAAATATCACTGACTCACAGTGAATGAGATTTATTCTGGCAGACAAAAGGAAAAAATATTTTTTGTACTAAAAATCAGCACATTTTCGGGATCATGAATGCTGAATTGCGCGTATGTGGGGATCCACTGTAATGGACACTGTCATTCTGTGTTCTAAATCAAATGAAAAATTGAAGGACCGAAAGTGGAATGGGTCGTTGCTCACAGGAAACAACATAAATAAAAACAATTGAATTTATAACTGTATATTATTTTTTTAAATAACCCATACCTGTTGTGTGTGGCTATTATGTTTTTTTATATAGGCTATACCTGCATTTGATTTTGTATTCACCTGTAGGTTTTTACAGGTGTAGAGAGAGTAATTGTATCCCCTCTTTGTTTATTCCTCATCCAATTTCCAGTACTTAATGACATACATTATATTTATTTTTTTACTAAAACTAGACTGAAATGTTTTTAGCTTTCGTCAACTAAAACCTTTGTGAATTTGTGTTTACTAAATCTGTGCTAAAACTATCACATGTAGAAATGACTAAAATGTGACTAAAACAAGAAGCATTTTCGTCCAAAAAACTAAGACTAAAAATAAAGTGGCTGCCAAAAACAACACTGCAGAGAAGAAGGACAAAAGCCTCTCAAAATTGATAGCAAAGCATCTGTGAAACTGTATTACTACTGTATGACCACTCTCCAATGAACAGAAAGCATCAAAGCCATTTTGAACCCAATGTTCTGCTGGAGAACATTCAAGCTGCTTTGATGCTGCTTCTTCTATGGCAGAAAAACTGGCTGAGATGCTTTAGAGATTAAATTAGTATAAAATAGTATTGTCTTCCACGTGTCTATTTCGATACCTGCATACAGGAGTTATTGTGGTCCAGTTACATCGTGTGTTCCACATGTGTTACTTGTTATTTTTGGTTGCACTGTGAATAAGGTCGGGTTTTGAGTTGAAACGTCCCTTTTGCTGACCTGGGAGTATGCGGGGATCCTGTATGCTACAGTACTTATTTCCTGAACAAAAGATTGGCTGTATGATGTCATTGGGATTATTCCAATTTCACAAAAATGAGCAGCTATGTCCTTTCTCCTTCTGCTGTGATAGCATCCATAACTGTTCATGGGGTTTTGCAGTTCCTGCACACAATTCAGCGCCAATGCATTCCTGATTAGGCGTAGACACCGTAATTGTTTTCATTGCTTTAGATGGGAACAGTATTGAGTTTAATGTCACCCATTGATCTTTTGGTGGGGGGAAATTGGATTTGTTAGCAGCATTGTGGATCTCTTAAAGCCCATGCAGTTACCTTCCCTAACATTCTCCCATGTCAGTTTTCTCTCTGATATCTGTATTAATGTATTCACCACCCTCCCTTTCTGATCTAATCTGCCTGGCTTTCTTTCTTTCTGATTTGGATCTCCTGAATATTCCCCTGTGGTACACCTAGCTTTTTCTCCTCATTAAACATCAAAGAAATATGGCCAAGACAGAGTATGGCATACTTTAACACACTCTGTTGTTGTTTTCTTCACAGTCGGAATCTAGAGCCAGTCCCAAGAAAAGTAAAGAGGCAGCTGTGGACCTTCTGGGCTTGGGTAAGACATGAGCAACTCTTACAATCTCATGAGAACATTCTCATACACAATAATCAGATTTGAAGAGATTGTTGCCAAAGACTTGATGTGGCAGCTAGAGATCAACACGGATACCACCTTACAGTTTTGCCCACCTTACAATCGCACAGTTACTTTTTGAACTCAATAGTGTTTCTCACCTCAAGTCTCTGCTTTTCTTTTGATTATGTCTGCAAAATAAGCCAATATTGAGCCACAGGAAATTGCAAGTGCCAGCATTTTGATAAAAAAGGTGAGAAACACAATTGAATCCAAACTACTAAATGATATCACTTCCTTTAGTCTTTTTATTTTTCACAAAAACAAGCACAACTTGCACAACAGGTTACACTGCAGACTTGGTTTGAGCCTCTTCCCAAAAATAAAGTGTGCAGCGACCAAAAATGGCTGGCCGTCCAGTGACATGAACGCCTTCATTTTCCTTGTAGCAGCTTTGCTCTTTTCACTGCTCATAAGCGCTAACAGCGGGCTGCTGCCTGGCTGTTTGCTGCGGCTAGCTTTACCCTTAGACTTAGCTCCATTGCCGGCTGTCAGTTTAGCAGAGCAAACGGCGACAACTTTCAGACCTTTCCGCAGGTGCATAAGATCAATGGATTAGATCGGTTTCATATGTAAGGATCCGCGATACCCCAAAATTAAGGAAATCTGCACTTTCGTCGGTACATGCTTAAAAAATACAGAAGAAGAATACATAAGAAGACAGTTGGACTCACGCGGTGTATTAATAACACGACAATGCAAGTGTTAACATGTACGCAAACCGAGGAACCTTTTTTATGTTAACCAAAAAGAACACTAACCGGGCCGTGTGCTAACCAATGAAGCCACACTGAACAAACCTTCATAGGACACAAAAATTCCCAACTAACTGCAATCAGAGTTGGTCTGACGAATGCGTACAGTTGTATTGGCATGTACTGTATAGTAGAGCTGCAATAATTAATTAACTCATTCAATACCAAAGACGTAGTTATAAGTTTTTACAAACCCGAACGCCCGATCCCAACAACGTGTTTATAGGCCCTTGGGCTTGTTTGCTTTTTTTGACATAACTCCACACTAATGGATTTCACTTCACAGCAATTTTAAGCTATAAAAACGGCCAGAAGGTGGCAAAAGTGCATTTGATTGGCAGAGATCATGTGGACGTAAAACCACACGATAGGATGGAGGAAGTGAGAGAGTGTGGAGGTCACGCATTGAAGGGAAATTTTAAGCATGCACACATACACACACATGCACACACTTGCACACACATAGTTCAGTTCCAACTGTGAAAATTGTAAAAAGTTTGTGGTGTTACGTTTGTAAATAAATGGTTATTTTGATGTAAAACAACCCCTTTTTGTGTTTGCGTCGGTATAGTTGTTCAGATGTTTGAGCTGTCACAAAAGCAAAAAATATTTTTATCAAAGTGAAAGTTATGCTTCACAAAAAGCTGTTTTTTGTCGGGAACTGATATTTCCTTAAACTTACCAATGTTCTACATCTGATTACTGTAACCCAGAAAAAGGTAGAAACAAACAGTTTTTTTTCTGATGAAAGGGATCAAATCTTTCTTTTGGTAGGTCCCATGTTTGTATAGCTATAGAACACAATATTCTGTGTGCCTTGAAAATAGTCTAAAATGGCCAGTACTGAAGGGGTTGTCTTTTGAAAAATTGTTGAGATTGAATGAGTTAATTCATTAATTATCCAGTTACCGTAATCAACTATTTTGGCATTCGATTAATAGTTTTTTCTGTAAAAATGTAAATATCTTCCGATTTCAGCCTCTCAAATGTGAATATGTTTTTCTTTCCTTCGTCATCCATGAAAGCAGACCTATTATCTGTTTTAGGAAAAACAAGATATTCTGGAAGTCAGTGATGAACATTTTTGAAAATTTTCGGATATGTTGCTGACCAAACCACGAACTGTTTGTGTTTGCTTCATATTGATTTGGTCTATGTAGGGCCAAACACATTACTCGATTAATCCAAACAGCAAGCTTCAGATTAATCGACTTAGAAAGTAATTCTTGGTTGTAGCCGTACTGCATAGTATCACTGATTTTCAAATGTTTTTAGAGACAGTGTTTGCATACTAAAATATTGCATCTTTGTTGCCAGCGGGAAGAAAAGATCATTAGAGTTGCTGTAGTGATAGAATGCCCAGTGGATATGACATTCAACATTGGTCACATGCTCTATCCAAACCTGTGACGGTTTGACCCACATTATGAGCAGTTAATGCCAGAAATGTCTGCTCTGTGCAGGTTGACGTTAAAGCTGAACAAAACAATGAAACCACCACAAACAGCATAAGTTAAAAAAGTAATGATTACCAAAAAAAAAAATTCCACAATGCAGTTGCATGTAGCATGTAGCCCCTTGCTATAAAGACCAAATGATATACTGTAAACCTTGCAGCCTTGTTGAGAGGATGAGATTTCACACATAATCAATACTTCCCAGTATGCTTCCCTACTCCTCCACCCTTCCCCCTATGTCGCTGTTTGCTTTCCAACTTACTACCCTTAAGTAAAAGGGATGCTACACGTATGACTGTCAGGCAGTAGAACTTGCAAAGTTTGTTTATCCACATCAAAACAACTGCTGGGTTTCACGTGACATCACATTTGATTGCCATAGTCACCAGCTCAGAGAGAGGGGGACAAGCGAGCGCATTTGTAACTGGAAGTCATGTAAAATCTTGGAAAAAGTCGTTACTAGGATAGTCCATCACAAAGGGAAAAAAGTACAAGAAACAGCAATAAAACGCAGAGAAAGGTGGCTGCTGAATATATGTCTCTCTTTTTGAGTGGAGCCGAGTCTGAAAAAGCTCCGGTTTGCAGTGACAACAACAAGCAAAATGTATCCTTAAACAAGAACGCTAAAATGTTCATAAAAATGTGAAATGCAGAGAGAATTTCCTTGCAACACAAAAGTATAGATTTGTCATTTCCTCATACCATTTCATCTAAATCAGGGGTGCGCACACTTTTTCCAGCCTGCAAGCTACTTTTAAAATGACCAGGTCCCAAAGATCTACCTCCTATGATAAATTATAGAAAAAACAGTCAAACCTGTCTTAGCGGCCACCTTTATAGAACGGCCACCTGCCTATAGCGGCCACTGAAAAATCCCCCGCTGAAAATTTATGTGTTATAGACCCTGTGTATAGCAGTCACCTGTCCAACGTGGCCAGCGGCCACCCATTTTGTCTCCCTTGGTCAATATCTGACCGCATATAGCGGCCAAAATGGCAACTCAAGCAGAAGCTTCATGCACGAAAAAGTTTCGTTTTTTAAGCAATGAAGCCGTCGTGTGTAGACTTTAATTACTGAGTCCTAGCTCGACATAAAAAAGCCATCTTCTTACTTTGCAACGCCGCCCTGAAAAGATTCAATGACGGCCAAAACGGTAATCTTCCCACTTTGCAATGCCGTGAATAGATTCTAAAATAGCCAAAACACCTGAATAAAACATAAAATATCACTTAATTGCCGACTAATTAGAGATTAGAAGCCCATTCAATAAGAAAGGAGCGATGGTATTGTTAGTTTACGACCATCTTCGCACCTCCTCCGCACTCAATTGTTCACGCACACACCCATTCATGACTGCTTCACGCGTATCCTGTACTTATATCTTCACGCTCGTTCACTAAAATTTTCATTTCTTGCTTTTAAAATCGTGTTTTAAACAAAATCAAAGAAGGAAATTTGTGACGTTCTGCAGGACAGGAGCGAGCGTCCCCTGTCCTGCGCTCTTATTTGGCGGGCTGTGCCTTCTCCGGGGAGGAAGAGGCAGCCGCTTCATGCCTGGTGGTCACACAGCTGCGGTCAATTAACATTTGTGGCGGATAAAAGGCCAGCGCCGTCGAATGTGTGGCGCTATTGTTGTCATTGTTGTTATTGATATTACTAGTTTCCTCACCAGAGCTGTTACCTGCTTATGTGTCAACAGAGCGTTTTCCCCTATGTCTCTTGGTTTTGCTCCAGTCGTTTTGTGAATACATGTTAATATGTGTGCGCACAAATTCAAAATGGCCACCAACCTGTCTATAGCGGCCACCTGCCTATAGCGGCCACGTTTGCTGTTTCCCTTCAGTGGCCGCTATAGACAGGTTTGACTGTATATATATTTCGACAGCAGCAAACCAGGACGTGACACTTCCCTTTGAATGGGTTAAACTTCAGCTTCACTTGTGTCCACTTGCATTGGAACACCAATATAAATTAAATCTTTAAGATTAAACGCTCTTAATGCACAACATAATCATCCAACTTACTAACTTGTTCATGTGACGCGCACAGAACTTCCTTCTTGCCTTCTTTCTTCTCTGCTGTTAGCTCTGCGCTGTGAGGTCTTCAAGCGCACTCGTAATTGTGAGTGTTAGGCGGAAATTGATTTTCATTTTTATTCACGTACCCCCATAACAATTGGCGTACCCCTGAGGGTGCACGTACCCCACATTGGGATGCTATACTTTACACATATAACATATATATACAATCTAATAGGGATGAGCGAGTACACCGTTGTCTGTATCTGTTCACCCATCTAAATGATATGTATCCGTATCTGTACTCGGAATGGGCGGGGCATAACCGGATGTGGGCGTAGTCTACAGGAAATGGGCGGGGCTTAAATCTGTACACTATTTTAAGTCTGAAATTGACATGGATTGATCAGAAGTTGCTATATTTATTGTTTATTATTCAGCTATATGTGTACTGTGTATGTGTATAAGTGATCTGTAAGACTAATTAGTTTTTAGTCGGGCTGTTAAAAGTAACGCTTTGACGGCGGTAACTAATTTATTTCATTAATTACATACATTTTCAAAATGTATTTAACATATATGCATCATGTAAAGCCACTGCTCTCTGTCATGATGACAGACAGCAGAACAGTGTAGCTCCCCACAGAGTCTGTCACTCCTTTATAACTTTATTCTGACCTGAACACATCAACAGCAGTGTAATTCAAACACCATTTATGTATTTCCAACTCTAAACTAAACAAATGTCTCGAGTCCATTCGTCATTGCAACGACACTTCCTCGTTGTCACTAGACAGACCACAAGACGCATTCACGGACACTCTGAGCATCATATCGATGTCCTTATTATGCGTGTATGTGTCTAAATCGGGTCACAAACACGGTGCCAGCGGGTACCAGGTGCCCCCTAAGGACCACATGAGTTGCTTGCCAGCCTGTTCTAAAGATAGATCAAATTACCTGCGAGCTGCATCAAATTTTTTGGGGTTGCTATTCTTTTTTAAATCACACATGTAAACTGAAAAGACAATATATTTAAAAAAGCACTTTAAACAATTGTATAAAGGCTGTTTTAGTAGTGCCCATTGTCTTATGTTCCTTTAAGTTAACATGTGATTAAACGTAGCTCCCAATTACGACGCAAGATGGGCACATGAATGCACCATGGCAGCAGCGGAGCTTGAGAGTTGTCGTCGTAACACGGACCTTGTTATTGATGTTCAGCTAACAGTGTGCGTCTATAAACGTGAGTAACTTGGTTATTTCTCATTCATTCAATGCTAGACGCTGTTTGCACCGCGATATTGTATGCGTTGTATGCTAAGCATCCAGCCTCCGAACCGGTCACTAACTGCTGAGCTAAGTTAGTTTCGTCAGCATTGCCACCAATGTATTATACTGTATTGTTAGTATGCTATTTCAATTTATTTAGTGCACTGGTGATAGGTGCGATGTTATGTTGCTGTGCATTTGTGGATATGTCTAGGGAGGGCTGGTCGCTGTGTGTGACTGGCCAATCACAGAGCGTGAAGAGTGAATACATAATGAGGATTTTCCGTCTTCACGATTATGGATAATGACGAGCTGCACTTGATTCATGCTCGTATTCGGCAAAAATGCATTATCTGTAACGGATACTCGAGTATCCGGCTCATCCCTACAATCTAACCAGTAAACTTTGAAACTACTACACTAAATACTAATGATTGGTATTTCACATTCACATTTTCGAAGTTTACAGGTAATCAAAGTAGTTGATATCGTTCACAAATATTTCACAATTCTATTCAGTATGGAATTACACATAATTCCTCAATAGTTGTGTACATAACGTCAGTAGTATGTCAGCCAAAATAGCTCCGTAGCGTTCATTAGAGACAGTTCATGTATTACGTCCAGTTAGCATTTGCTATCAAAAATTACCGATATACATGAAATGAAAATTATTCTGCATAAGGCAATGCACCATATTGGTCAAGGCAACATATTAAAAAGGTTTCAGCAATGGGCACATTTTGAAATAGTAGTTTAAGAAACGGAAGTGTAGAAAACACACATTTCTATAGTGGAGTTCATGACACGAAGCAAAGCCATCAAACTGCCATTTCACTTTTTTTCGACATAAGTAGCCACTACAAGTCAACTTTTGTTATAGATATAGGCATCTTACCACTGAGCTAGTTTATTCGTAATCAGAATAATATAGATGAAAGTTGCATCTCCTTGTGTAGTTTGAAATGTCTGTTCGCCAGTGCTGCAGGGGAGCAAGAGCGAATCAGAAGATGAGCTTCACGTCAGCTGACTGATGTCATATGACATCTACAAAGTGACGTTTATGCGATCGACCCAAACTATCGTCCAGTAGCTCACGATTGGCGTGATGGGAACCCCTGATCTAAATGGTCCAACAGTAATTTTTCAATAAACACCATAAATATACTGCCAAGATTACAAAGACTGCTTTGTTGCAACAAATGGAAAAATAACAAATAAAAAGGGAAAAGTCTGCACCACGTATTTGAACTTGTGACGTGATTGCATTGCTGACACATGCCAGCATCCGCTGGCGGCTACGTGCACCCTGGCCTGCCTCCCTGGTCCTGCCGCTCCATGAGGGCTCAAAGGCAGTTTGCCGAGATGTCTTTGGTCCCTTTCCAGCCTGGTTCTCCTGACTTCTTGGCTTGGAAGCATGCCAAGCGATGAACCACGGAGGGCTTGGATGTGTGACAGGGTCCGGGGCTTCTCGTATACTGGAAATAGTGCGTGAAAACTGCCTGAAACGACGAGCAGACATCATCACCCGGGGGCTTGGCTATAAAGCTCACACTTTGCCAAACAGTGTAGTGAAACACATGCAACAATGTATTAATGCAGACTGATTTGGTGTAAGAATGCAGGTAGACATGTTAGAAGATGCCGAAGATAAGCTTTCGTTGCTTTTCAATCATATTGTTTTCAACTGTGTTATCTCTTAGGGATGCCCCAATGGATCGGCCACCGATTAGTATCGGATGACTTCCGTAAAAAACATGTGATCGGCATATACCGATAAATGCCTTTCAAAGCCGATCACAAAGACCCGTTGCCGCGCAGCATCGACATGACAATTCATTTCATGACAACACAGACATGACAGGAATGTGCATGTGTGCTGTGTCACGTAGGGTTCCCAACACCCGTATTGAGCCGACGAGGAACGCACTTTGTCCCGTTTTGCCGTGAGAATCAACACTAGTCTGTAAAACCTCAGTAGTTCCTGTTTGACAGATTGACACAGGCTATGCCAATCTATGCCAGTATGTTTGATCACTCCCTAATCAAATCGGTGTTCGACTTTTGCATCTTTCTTTACACACTTTTGCCTTGCTGGTCATGGCTGCAGCTAACTAACTAGCTAGCTAGAATTATCTGCCTAGCTTCTCGTCTTCGGACTCCAAATGTGATTTTTTTTTTGGTTTTTGTTTTTTTTTTGTTTAACCACAGTGACATTTTGTTTTTAAAATAAACAAGCAATGTGGTTAGTTTGGAGCTTGTTTTTGTCCCATGGGGATGTGGATATTACATCCAGATATTACATCAGGTAACGACTAACTTTTTAAAGTGTCGATTGTTGTCATTATACTAATTATTTCTTGTCCACCAAACACTATTTGTGTGTTGTTATTTAATGAACATTACCTAAATGCCAGGGGCCCTTAGAATTGTCAAGGCAAGTCTGGCCAAAAGCACTCATCATAAATAAATTGAAAAATGTACACTTAATCCATGTGATCGGTATCGGCAAATCTCACTAATGGATGATGGGTATCTGAATGGGCAGCATAAAACCCGAGCATCCCTTGTCTTCATGCATCACACCACGTACACTCACCCAAATGGAGCAAATATTTTCAACGTGCATCGTTATTCGCTTTAATTTACAAAGATTTGTACATCCATACTGTATGTATGTGGCCACATTGAATGTTTGCACCCCAAGCCTCATTCCAGAAGTGACAGGAACTGCTCTAGGTCAGATGGAGGAAACCCAGCAATAACCCGCATCTTTTTTCTTTATGTTGATTCAAGTAAAGTTCTGTACTTGGTACGCCAATAATTGTCAAGGAGTGAAAATAAATTACATTTTCAACTTTATGACGTATAAAGGAAAACAAGTCCCTCTCTGCATGTGTCAGGATTAATTACTCTTGGTAAGATGTTTTTATGTGCAGCAGATGAGTTGTAAGGATCAATTGGTCAGTGATGTGAGAGAGATGTGATTGAGTATGACATCCGTCCATCTATTTTCTTCAGCTTATCTTGTTCTTGGGTCATACGAAGTGAATGAGCAATGAGCAATAATGCAGTCACATCATGTATACAGAAGAGTGAAATTTGGTTAGTTTGATTTAAAGAAGAGTCCACACATATGTGTCCGGTAAAGCGTTTGCCCCCTTCCTGATTTCTTTTTTTTTTTTTCTATAGATAAATAATACATAGATAATCAGTCACAAAAGTTTATAAAGCCATTTCTAAAGATTTGGGACTCCAGCGAACCACAGTGAGAGCCATTATCCGCAAATGCCGAAAACATGGAACAGTGGTGAATCGTCCGAGGAGTGGCAGACCAACCAAACTTACCCCAAGAACGCAGCAACGGCTCATCCAAGCGGTCACAAAAGACCCCACAACAATATCCAAAGAATTGCAGTCCCCTGCAGTCGCCTCAGTTAAGGTCAGTGTTCATGACTCCACCATAAGAAAGACACTGGGCAAAAGCGGCCTGCATGGCAGAGTTCCAAGACGAAAACCACTGCTGAACAAAAAGAAAGAAGGCTGTTCTCAATTTTGCCAGAAAGCATCTTGATGATCCCCAAGACTGAGGGAAAATACTTGCTTCAGGACAAGACTTGCTGTGATAAATGGAACGATGAATTCTGCTGTCTACCAAAAAAATCCTGAAAAATCCAGTTATTAGGTTTAGGGGGCAATCACTTTTTCACACAGGACCATGTAGGTTTGGATTTTTTCTCCCTTAATAATAAAAAGATTCATTTAAAAACTACATTTTGTGTTCATTCGTGTTAGTTAGTTAGTTTGATGATCTGAAACATTTAAGTGTGACAAACATGCAAAAAAACCCAGAAATCATGAAGAGGGCAAACACTTTTTCACACCACTGTAGCTACCGGAAGTGTGTTGTGTGTGTTGAGAATGTCTAGTCATCTGTTGACGGACAAGACGAGCTGGGTGGAAGAATAAACGTGCCTATCGTCCTTATTTCACTCAAAATTTGCACGACGTCAGCAGGCATCGTAAATCTCTCGTTTGCATTAACGAGCGGTCAACCACAACATACTGTAGTGTAAACTCACACTCATACAGCCTGAGTCTCACACACACAGCCACACTAGCATGCTCTGCTAAACTAAGCTAACCCCACTACCTTCCATTCTGCTTCTTTAGAGAGAAGTTTAGAAGTTTTTTTGCTAAGTTTTACAGGTGTTTCAGGCTGCCGTTTTGACATGTTAAGTTCAGGAGTTGGTTGGTTAGTGTTTGTTATCAGTTTCAATTGAATCTGTGATTGTGATCACAGCATTTTATTCACAGTATGTCAACGTCTGCGAGGTTCTGCGTTTAACAGTATCTGTATGTAGCGCCCAGTGATTCTTTCTGAGGTGCGATATTAGATTAGAAGTGCCAAAGGAAGATGGCTTACTGCCCCCTCACAGTGCTTTACAATCATTGGAAATAATTCCAGACCGCGGACATACAGACCTAGCAAGCTTGTTGCTGTGTGGAGCGCGATGTCATAACTTGTGCACCGCTATCATTATCAGCAGAAAATCAGAAAACCGATACTGAACCGATCACCAAGTATCACATATTCTTTGCTTGAGTAGTACACAATAAATACAATAAAGGGACAAAGCAAAAAACACTTTGCCTCATCTTTACGTAAATGCTGACTTTTGAAAAGTTTTGTTTCAGCCACCCAATACTCTGCTATTTCCGAAAAGGTGTCAATACGACCCTACATGTGTAGACATACCACTGATATTACATTCTGAAAAACAAAAGGTTGTTATCGCATATAAACACACGCACTACCATTAGCGAGTCATTTTTAATTACCCTTTCTGCCAGCAGGTCATCTGCATGTAGTCACCCCTGTGGCGTCTCTTGTGTTTTGCAAACATCTTTGTAATGGCCTAGTTGGAATGTATGTAGGGGTGAATTAGCATACAGGGCTCTTTGTTTAGTATGAGTGGTAAAATGTTTGTGGAAAACACACCCATATCTTGAACGGTTGGTCTGTCTCTATGGTGAAAATGAGAGTTCTCTTGAAGCGCCGCCATCTCGTAGTGTCAGACGGTGGGCGCAGTGGCTAACATGGCAATGAAGTTAATAATGATGGATGTTTTTCTTCTTGCAGCTCATCTCCATAACAATGTATGTATTTTATGTAAGAGTGGAACAGTGTCATTGATATGCAAGTCCAACATACTTACAGTACTGTGAGAGAGTATACATCAATAGTTTCTCTGGATAATTTTGAGTGTTCAATTTAATCAAATCTTGTTTGTCATCAGGACCAAATAGTGGTTTTCTCTTTATCCTGCAGCTGCCTAAAGCCACTTTCAATGGCTGTAGATGTTTTCACTTTTGCATAGAAATGACCTCTACTATTACACTACTCTCACAAGCGCAGCCACTCTGTTCTTTTTTAGCACACACCCCTTTTTTTTCCTCCTTTTCCGTTGCCCTTGTGGATTTCCCTCTCTGTCTTATGCATGTCCATACAATGCAGCGAAGGTTTGTTATTTAGCACCAAAGAAACACTCAATTTAACACAGTATTTTACCGTGCTCCTATAGTTTCAATTTTAGTCAGGATTAACAAGGCTTAAATATAAAACATGGGGCTGCAACTAACGATTATTCTCTGAGTCGATTAATCTGAAGCTTGTTGTTCCAATTAATCAAGTAATTGGTTCGGCGCTGTGTACCAAATCAGTGTGTACCAAACACAAACGGTCAGTGGTTTGGTCCACAACATTCATCAGTTTGGGATTTTGGATCCTATTGTGTTTACAGTAATCACTCGTTTATCATGGTTAATTGGTTTGAGACCCAGCCGTGATAAGTGAATTTTTGCAAAGTAGTATTCCTTATTTATAAATGGAATATTTTCATACTGAGAGCATAGAAAACTTGTTTAAGTTAACATTATTAGAAACACCCCATAATCACCTTTACACTCCTATTACCCAACATAGTAGACATACTGTAATAAGAGAAAATAAGCCATTTAAGACAAACGAGATTCGTGATCATGTGCGTTGCTGTAAATGATCGGGGAACTGATTGGGGGCGGACAGGACGTGACTTTGGGGGTTCAGAGTTGAGTTTCAGCTTGGCGTGGGTTACAATAGTAGTTTTTATTTGGGACTTTTTATTACGGACTATTGTGCTTGTTGTGAGATAATTCAAACCTTCCATAAAAGCCTGTTGTTCCTGCAATCAAGTCTGGTGCGTGTGTGTCTCACCGAACATTACATTAATATTACTGACACCTAGTGACCAGTGTAGAATACTAACATCAACACAACATCTTTGAATGCATCTTCTGAATGCCTTATATTTGTATTTTACTTCATTTAGCCATTTTTATTCTTGAAAATGCTTAATTTAGGCAAAAGATATGTAACATTGGCTTAAATATCCATATAATAGACAGCATTCATCCACAAAACAGCATGATTTGTGAAAAAACGTGATCGAGTAAGGCTGTGAAATTTGAATCGCAAAGTGGTGAGGGATTACTTACTGTATATATATTATTGATATCTGATTCAGTAATTGTGGCCAGTATTTTGCCGATTCTGAATATTACATCTGACTGTCCCTAGTTAATAGTGCTGTCTGCCTTGCTTAGGTAATGCATGGGGAGAAGTTTTGAATGTATATATTTCACCCTTTTCCTGCTCCGATGTTGCAAGCCACGCCCCACGTAACACACACATTATTTTGTGTAATCAAGAAAATTGATTCAGTATGTCATTTGGAATTTCTAAAATTTTATTTTTATTCCTGGAAAATATTGCCACTTTAGCTAGGTTTTGGAAAGCCCACTGAGTTTTCTGTAATAGAAAACATTTTCTCTCTCCCAGATGCTCCAGATGGTAGCGGAAAAGTCAATGATGAACTGGACATTTTTGGACCAATGGTCTCCAACCCTCTCCCCTCCTCCAGCAACACACAGCAGGCCCAGGTAATACGCACAGACACATACACACACACACACGCTTTCATCATCTGCTTATCAGTGTATGCCTGCTGCTTTGCAGACGGTCTACTGAGACCGATGAAGCAATGGCAACACAAACACACCATGGCAGAGTCTAAAACACAACATCTCTTCAATAATTGATGTCCTATTTACATGCACACACACACACACTGGATTATATCAAAGTGAACTGTCATACCTTTTGTTTTACAGAATCACTTTCAGCATGTCCTTGAAAGCACTGTGGGCCTGTCTCACAAATTCAGCCTATGGGGGACTGGGAAATATAAAAATCCAGTGGTGGTAGCACTTTTTGAATAATGAAGTCTTTACACTGCATAAATTTTAATGCACTTAACTGGTTTTATTTGGTGTCAGCTAACTCACTACATTAAATTTTCCATTAGTGTCACAGACGCATAATATGCATTAGTCCACACAAGAGCCACTGACCAATTACAAGTTGTTTTTTAAGGTTAACTACCTATTTCACTGTCACACATTGAAATATTTTGAATTAAAAAGTTGGTTTCCTAAATAGTGGAATCTGCAACACCGAGTGCCCCTGAAATCGCACATTTTTCATCATCATGTCGCAACTCATACCAAGTCATACTTCTTTGTAAAACATATTGATCCACAACTGTCAATAGGTCAAACTTTTTGCTCAAGCAATGAGTTGACAATTTTGAAGACATTCTCAGACAAAAAAATAGGTTTGGTGGCACTGTGCCGGTAAGAAGTTTACATAGACAACACAAGTACTCATCATGTCCTTGAATGTGAATTCATTTTATTTCTTAATGATTTATTTGAATGGTTCTTCTTCCTGGACAGAATACAATGTACATCTTCAATTACCGTAATTTCCGGTGTATAAGATGCTACTTTTTTCTTAAACTTTGAACCCTGTGGCTTATACAGCGGTGCGGGTAATTTATGGCTAAATTCTAATCTCGTGACATCTCCTTTACTTTAGAGCCACTACTAATTTTGGTTTGGTTTGGTTTGGTTTAGTTTATTTGAACATGAAGGTTCCAATGGAATACATCTCATGAATCATCCTTTCACAGTTCCACATGTCCAAAAGGAGTAGGAAGAAGCAAAGTTTATTTAATCCTACCCCCCATCCATTCCACATCTAGTGCAGTACATGTTGTTCACTTCCTGCATTCCATCTCATATTTTCTAGAATAATCAGTGTAACAATAAATAATAAATAACAGTAAGAAGACAAAAGAAATTGAAAAAAAAAACAAAACAAAAAAAACGAGCATGACAGAACAATCATTGTGATAATCAAGACTCTTCTGTCTTGTAGTTAGCAAACATCAACTGCTTGTATTGTTTTTTGAATTTACTCATCTCTGTACATTGTTTGACTTCCTTACTTAATCCGTTCCATAATTTAATTGCACATACAGAAATGCTGTGGGTTTCAGCGTTGTTCTCGCATATAAATGTTTTAAGTTTAATTTTCCTCTAAGATCATATTTCTCCTCTCTAATTGAAAAATACTGTATGAGATTTTTGGGTAACAAGTTATTATTAACTTTATGCATTATTCTAGCGGTTTGAAAGGATACTAAATTTGCTAATTTTAATATCAGGGGTAATCTGTTTCTGTCAAACCATGACTTTAATATGACCACTTCATCCTTGACCTTTTTAATGAGTTCTTGTGTGCTTTCGCCAGAACAAAAGGCAGTGGTATCATCCGCAAATAATACCAACTTTAAGTCCTTTATTTCTTTACAAATGTCATTGATATTCAAATTGAACAGTTTTGGTCCCAATATGGACCCCTGGGGTACTCCACACGTAGTGTATAAACTCCCAAATGTATATTCTCCTAGCTTTACAAATTGCTTCCTGTTTGCTAGATAGCTTTTAACCCAATTCAAAACTAATCCTCTAATTCCGTACCTTTCTAATTTTGATGTTAAAATACTGTGATTAATTGTATCAAAGCCTTTTGCCAGATCCATAAAGACTGCAGCTGCACATCTTCTGTTGTCCATAGCAGTAGTGATTTCCTCCGTGATTTCGATCAGTGCCATATAAATTGAAATGTTGTTCTTTAAGATGATACTGTGAGTCAGACTGTAACCACCTCCTGCAATTTCCAGTGGTACTTTCAAGCTTGTCGTGACTTTCTTTTAATTCATAGCTCATGAGTGGCTCCTGCCAAATAAAGAGCTCCCTGGTCCTCACGGACTCATGCGTGCCACAATATGCCATTTTATGCCATATTCATTTTGAATTTTCTTTCATGTTAATAGGGTCAAATTATACACGCAAGCTCAAATATGTACATCAGGTCACCTAACTCTTATAATACGTGGTGCTGAAGGTTCCAAAATATCTTTTAACATGATAAAGGCAAGTGATCATGATGGACTGCAGCTGGTCATAGCCCCTTTTCCACCAAATGGGCATAGACCTTTTAGTTCTTGGTAACTGGAGTTACTAAAAGGTTCTTAGAACTAAAAGGCATGTTGACGCAAGTCAGCTTGATGACACTACAGAAGCAACATTGGGCTGTAAACATGCCAGTCATGCACTCACATTTCAGAAATAATTGCTGACTCAGTATTACCACACAATTTATATACTACTCTATATTACATGATATAATGTAGAATTCCACATATTATCTGCACCCATAGCCACAGACGCTATTTGGTTGAGATGTTTATTGTGTAATATTTTTAAGGTTGTCAAAATAACTCATTAACGCCGATAACTAATTTATATATTTAAGTGATTTTGTTAAAAATGTTACCGTAATTTATGGTGCACTTTATGGCAAGCCCCGCCTCGCTGGAGGAAAGTGTAGCGTCCCCACCGATGTATACAGTCTGAAACTCTTGTATAACTTTATTCCAACCTTAGCAGCTCAGTTCCAACACTATACGCTGTATAGTGTATGTATCTCCAACTCACAAACACATCTTTCCACGGAACAACACTCTATCATTCTCTAAAACAGTACTGTGAGGAACATTCACAGACACTCCCCACTTGGAACAGCAACACAACAAAAAAGCAGGGTTGTAGGAGACGATTGGACGTCTGCGAGAAACAACAACTACTAAAGTTTATTCAACCAATCTTATGTTTTCCACTCAAAAAAGACCAATGGTTAAGATGGTCCTAGTGTTTGAAAATGACAATACTATTCTAAATACCTGCAACTCCAGCCTATAGCTGACCACAGGTGAATTGCAAGATACATTGTATCGAGACACATTAAATTATAGTCTGTACTGTTTTAGCTTGATTTCATTTTTGGTGCATCTGGAGCTGTTAATTAACATATTATGTTAAATACTGTATATACACTCCTGATCAAAAATTTTCGACCACTTGAAAAATTGCAAGAATTTGCATTTTGCACTGTTGGACCATAAGGAGGTTCTAAGTGGAGCTGCAAAATAAAAAAATAAAAAAATGGGAGTGAAACAAAAAAACAAAGAGTAAGCAATTTATTGCAAACAAGCATTAAAGTGAAAGAGGCTGTTCATCATCTGATCAAAAGTTTAAGACCATAGATCAAAAACTCCAAACCCCCCCTAAAATAGGAATTAAATTTTCAAACCAGGACTCCATAATGAGTAGCTGTGCCATTCTTGTTAATCACCTCAAAAAATGATTTGTGCATGCTTGGTGCCAGTTTTTCCAGGAGGCTAGTGGAAATGTTGCACCAGGTGGTGAAGATGGCTTCATGGAAGGCATCCACTGTCTGGAACTGATGTCCATTTTTGTAAACTTGCTTTGCCATCCATCCTCAAATGTTCTCAATTGGATTTAAATCAGGGGAACATGCAGGATGGTCCAAAAGAGTGAGGTTATTCCTTTGGAAGAAGTCCTTTGTCAGGCAGGCATTTTGAACTGCAGCGTTGGCCTGTTGAAAATGCCATTCATTACCACACAGACGACGGATGCCCCCTGCAGCATCTCCACATAGCACCTGCACAACCTAAAGCTCCACTGCTTAATTGAAGGAAAAAGCACCCCAGATCATGATGGCACCCCTCCACTGTGTCGTGTGGAAAGCATCTCAGGTGGGATCTCCTTGGCAGGCCAGTAACATTGGAAGCCATCAGGACCGTCAAGGTTTTATTTTTTCGCATCAGAGAATGAAACTTCTTCCACCTTTCAATGTCCCAGTTTGGTGCTCTCCTGCAAATTCGCAAATGTGCAATTTTTTGGCGTTGAAGGAGACGAGGCCTTTGAAGACTTTTCTTCTTAAAACCCTTCTCTCGCAGATGCCGTCTGATGGTTATTGGATTTCACTCGGCACCAGTAACAACCTTCATTTGGGCCGAGGATCATCCTGTGTGTTGACAGACAACCAACTGGACTCCGGCTCAGGGCCGGTGACATTTTTTGGGTCTACCACTTGACTTTTTTGTTCCATAACCATCAGGATCTTTGAAGAAGTTTCAAGTGACTGTCTTACTGCGTCCAACCTCAGCAGCAATGGCGCGCTGCGAGAGGCCTTGTTTATGCAGCTCAACAATTCGATCGCTTTTAAAGAGAGCCTTTTTGCCTTTGCCATGAAGAGATCCTGACAGTGTGAATACCTGACCGAATATGATAGTGAATCCACGTTTTCCAGGATTTTGGCTTTTAAAGGCTATGGTCTTAAAACGTTTGATCAGCTGATGAACAGCCTATTTCACTTAAATGCTCGTTTGCAATAAATTGCTTTCTCAAAAAAAAAATTGTCTCACTCTCATTTCTTCTTTTTGCATTTTGAAGCTCTATTTAAAACCTGCTTAAAATGCAACAGTGCAAAATGTAAATTCTTGCAATTTTTCAACTGGTCTTAAAATTTTGATAAAGAGTGTATAATCGTGTCTTGTCATTTATCTTTCTGGCCATATAATACGGTGAATATTTGCATTTTTCAGACACATTTAAAAATGCTGATCAGTCATGATTGATTCATTTGTAAATTCATTTGTTAATCTCATTAAAAATGTTAATCATTTGGCAGCCCTAATAAAAATGTTTGCACAGAGCTATTAGTTATGTGGTGTCCTTTTCTTAAATTTCCTCCTCAGTTCAATATGGATCCTCCAGAAATAGTGTCAAACTATTTCTGGTTTGATTCCTGCATATTCTGTGGAAGTGTCCTTCTCTCTCATTCCTCTGGAACACTGCACAGAAACACGACACAGCAATTACAGCAGTGCAGCGTTATGTTATATAAATGATTCATTGCCAACAATATACTGTTTTGTGGCTGACATATTTATTTAACTCCATGTCTGTGCCTCGCAGTTGAAGAGGAGGGCTAAGATCAAAGGCTACAACACGCTCAGCTTGCCTTGTCTGAAAAGCGCATTAGAACAACAAATGTCATGAACAATTTTCTATACATGTACTGTACATTTTCGTTGTTTCAGATTTTATTTTAAATATACTTCAAAACATTTATTGGATGAGTTTAAATGCATGTAAAGCGTTTGGGAGGGGATGGTCTCGTGTATAAGTGTTTTCAGTTAAATTTTTCCCTGAGGTCATATTTCTCCTCTCTTGTTGAGATGAGTTTTGGGGAGCAGGTTATTGTTTGCCTTTTGCAGAATCTTACCTGTTTACTAAAATGTACTAGATCAGCAAATGTTAGTAATTGTGATTGTAGAAATAAAGGGTTTGTATGTTCTCTATAAGCAGCATTATGACTTATCCTAACTGATCTTCAGCCTGTTAGTTTTCCTTGCTACGGCCGTTAACGCTTGTAATTTGTTTATTTCGGTGAGTTTGTACCTCTCCTCTCACCAGTCCGACACTATTCTGGTCTTGTGATCCCGAAGTATAGTCAGGAAGACAGCAAAATACTCGGGGAGCAAAAGCGTAGCTCTTGCCATGAACGTCCTTTCTGGTCAACAGGAAGTGATGTATAAATAAAGTCCATCGTATCCAATTCTTAAAGCAGCTTTTCACTGGTTAGAAATATAAGTACTCTCTGAATGCACTGTGCATGTCACAGACTTACTTCTCCCCATACACAGACTCCCACAAGGTTGTATTTTGGGATTTAGAAGGCAGATTTATCTTTATGACTGTGATTAGCCAGGTGCGAGAAGAAAGAGGAAGCCGTAGCCTGCTGAGTCTCGCAGCTATTAACTGACACCTGGGAGCACTTGCTTATCTGTGAATATGTCAATTACTAAAATGTGATTACAGTGTTGTGGGAGGGGGAGAATTTGTGTTTTTCTTTCTATCTGTCTTTCCCTTGTGCACATATTTTTGCATGCAGTGTGTTTAAGCGTTATCATAGTTTTAAATAGGTTTCATAATAAATAAACAAGAATGAGAGCAGGGATTTCATGTAGAAACTTTCACACGAATTTGAGCTATACAGTAATAGACGGCTCACAAAAGTTATTCGGATATTCGGCTTTCATATTCGGTGAAATTTTAGAATGAAGCAAAAAAAAAAAACCCACTATAACCTTTCCAGGCGAACTTACTTTGACCTACTCTAAACCTTTGAGTGCACATATCCAAGTGTTTGGTTGAATTTGGCTTATTTGAGAGTATATTGTTAAAAATTTGCATCACCTGACTGTACTTGTATTCTACAAAGGGTGTCACAATTCTTATGCTGATTATGATGCTAAAAATGCATGTCTTCAAAATCTCTGATACAGAAATGATACAAAAGTGACTCGTTTGTTACCTATGTGCCATACCTTTGACATGCATTATATGATGCTCGGTGGTTGTACAGAGTAAATAGTTGGTAAATTTAGTGGACAATGCAGCGACCCACTACTTAAATGATTGCAATGAGAGAAGACCGGTGAGATCACTGGAATGTAACAACTATTGTGGTTTCAAGATACAACTGTCGTAAGTGCGAGGAGTAATTTGAGGCTATTTCTCTTTGATTCAAAGATTATCAACCTAACCTGACAAGCTCCTGTAAATAGTTGAAATGTAAAATAAAACTCAAGAAAATCTACTGGAGTTGATAAAGCATCCTCAATGATCTTCTCAGCCTTTTCAGGAACAGGCTGTCTTTAGTCCAAAAGAACTCGACAGTTGATAACCACAAAGCAGTTATGGATAGATAGAAATTCCTTGTTCCAAGTCAAACTGCTGACAATCTGAGATCCAGCAAAATGGAGGACCCATTTTGCTAAAGTGACTTAAACAGCAGTGGGCAGCTGCTAAAGGTTCAGAGTTAATCTTATTCACAAAACAGGCAGACAAGATGATGGAGAACGAGTTTCGGGAAGAGTTCTCTAGAGTCTATAGGGACCATTGTAAGTAATGGATGCAAGCGCTAACGACAAAGTTTAACTCGAATTTGAAACGGCTGGTGGAAAAGAAAACATTGAGCTTAAAGAGCACTTGGAAGATGATGTGGAAGAAATCAATGCAAAGTTAATGGAAACAGATTTTTGCCTTGACACACTTATTGGAAAGATATAAGCAGGATAGTCTTATATCTGTGATCAGAAGGCCCAAAGAAGACTGTGACATACAGTAGTTAAAGGCGCATCCCCTGCTGATACTTAATAGCTACAAATCACTCCTGGATGACTTTGAAGAACAGGTGACCGAAGCAATGAAAGCTGTGGGAAATGTGGGTACCACAGAGTGCGATGAAGGGACTAAAGACCAGGGTCCAAACTATTCTGAAGAAATGATGTCCAAAAAAGCCCAGTTTTGCATCCCACAGACTAAGGAAATGCTGGTGCAACGGGCATCAGTACGTCAACCAACAGTCCCTGTCCAGTCCGTAAAAATCAAAGTGACTCGTCTATCCATGTTCAGTGGTTGCAACAGAGACTATTATTGATGGAAGAAAGATAGGGAATCACTGCAAAGACAAGCAACATCTGCTTTACAAGTCTTTTTTGTGCGGCGCAAAGGGCTGAAACGTCTCAGCTGGAGATATTGTGTGGGTTGCTGATTAAAATGCGGTGAGAGGGCAGCAGAATCTAGCCCGAGTGATCAGTGCTAACACTGACGATAAAGGCATTGTAAGAGACGTTCAGGTCAAGTTCTCGCCAAGTTGCCCAATAGCAACTACAAAGTACATCACATTCCAGAAGAAACCAGTCGAACTCAAAAGGACAAACTCCAACTACAATTCTATCACAGAGGCCGCACGGTGGCCTAGTGGTTAGCATGTAGGCCGCACAGGAGATTTGGAAGATCTGGGTTTATGTCTTCGTAGTGGGCATCTCTGTGTGCAGTTTGCATGTTGTGCATTTGTTCTTCTGTAAATGGGTTTTCTCCTGGTACGCCAAGCTTCCGCTCACATTTCAGAAATATGCATGTTAGCTTAATTGGAGACTCTAAATTGTCCATAGGCATCAAAGTCATCTGGGAGCATACCTGTAGTCTGTGTAGTAATTTGATGCTATTGCTCTTGAATTCAAAGGTTATCAACATAATCTGACAAGCTCCTGTAAGTGTGAAATAAAAATCTAGAAACTCTACTGGAGTTGATAAAGCGTCCTTGATGATCTTCTCAGCCTTTTCAAGTGCAGGCTGGCTTTAGTCCAAAATAACTTGACACCAACTGTTCATTTCAGTACTTTTTTGGACAACTTCCATCCATTTTCCTCCGCTTACCCAGGTATGGGTTGCGGTGGCAGCAGTCTCAGTAGGGAAGGCCAGACTTCCCAGTCTCTGACCACCTCTTCCAGGGGCGACACCAAAGTATTCCCAGGCCAGCTGTGAGACATAAACCCACCAGCATGTGCTAGGTGTGCCCCGGGACCTCCTCTTGGCTGGAAGGCGTCCAGGAGGCATCTTGACTAGATGCCTGAGCCACCTCAACTGGCTCGACTTATCGCAATGAAACCCAGGCTCCTGCTCCGGTAGTTCAAGGCACATTGTAGCACTCCATGGACCCCATACACCCAGAGCACCTCCATAGGACACCGTGAGGGATGTGGTCAAATGTCTTTTCCAAGTCCGCTAAGCACATGTGGACAGGGTGGGCAAACTCCCATCCACTCTCTAGACCCTTGCAAGGGTGTAGAGCTGGTCCAGTGTTCCACGACCAGGATGAAAATCACATTGTAGCAGAGGTTTGATTAATAGTCGTACCCTTTTCTCCAGCACTCTGCAATAGACTTTCTCAGCGAGACTGAGGTATGTGTGCCTGTGAATATTCTTATTCATCCAGGTCATTATATTCTCAGGGCACTCAATCAATTGCAGCTGGACTGTTAAGGTTGTCTTGGAAGACACTTGTGCACCTCCGGGTTCGTACTGGTGGATTGTGGCTTTGTATTCATTTAGTGCTTTTAATTTGATGTTGTTCCTGTCAGTTTTATACAATACATAAGATAAATTGGTTCTCTATAATTTATGTATGTTTTGCTGATGTGTTGAAAACCTTTCCTGGTGACTAGCTAGCGCTCTACTTATGCTAGCGCTACTAATGCTATTTAGATCCATTCTTGTCTTCATTCAAGGTCACATTGACACAAGCCTCCAAATAGCTGTCCTCGGCTATGCTTGTCGATAACTAGCAGCTCGTAACCCGAATTTTAGCTTGCAGTTCAAAGCAAAAAATGAGCCGAGAGATGGCTCGCATCTAAAAAAAACTCGGTAGTTGGCACACTCATATGCCAAGGTACCACTGTATAAATGACAATATAAAACAACAGTGCTTCAGTACCGTCTCGCTTGTCACTGGCAAGTTGATGTATTCTGTGACAACTCAAGTCATAGCGACAGCAGATACAAATAACTTGGGTCTTGTTGCGGGGGACATCTGCCAGGGCTTTGATGTTAAAGTTACCATTCAAAATACCCTTTTCTTTGTCCATTTCTACTCAATATTTGTTCCTGCTTGTGGCACCACATCTACCGCTGCTTTTCCTCAAACTATGGTGTGGGCCAAGGGTCAAATAGGACGTGTGCTTGTTAATCGCGGGTGAAAAAAACAGTGCCGTTAAAGGAAATGTCCATTCATACGTTAACGCATTAACTTTGACAGCCCTAATATACAGTATATACTGTATATTAGTGCTGTCAAGTGAGTTTGATCAAGTTAATCACATGTCTAGTCATCACACATTTACTTTTGGCTGAAGTAGACTACATCTGTTGAAGTACTACAGTTGGCTTATATTCTGTTTTGAGATAAAAGTAATACAGGTATGGTGTTTGAATAAAGAATTAACAAACCAGCATTTTAAAACTAACAGCTATACACATAAAGACGATACAATGTTATTTGCTGAGCAAAGCATGTGCGTGACATACGGCAAGTGCTGGCATGGTAGACTCCTGGCGGCTGCCATCATATTTCGCGCACTATTTGTCCCTACAGTGGCAACCTTGTCTATTATCCCCAACTCCTTAGCAGCATCAAGAAAACCTTCTGCTTTCAAAAAATGAACAATGTAGAACATAATTACAAACAATACAGAACATATTTAAGCAAAGTTGATAAATCATGTCAGTGATCCTTTAAGGCAGTCCATAATGCATTCAGCCATTTAGACAAATGTGTATTGCTGTTAAATATGTTCTTTGTAACGTAATGAAACCACAGCAGTGACTTTGTAGATGGAATAAATCCTAAGTGTAGCATTTGTTCTGGAAGTGTCAGTGTTTACTCTTCATAGATAGATGACAAAACATGGATCTGAGCAAAACAAATCTGCAGGTCCAAGAGCGTACAATTAAATAGAAAGGAGACCTACAGGATTGTTCAGTATTTTGTGTTACTTGGCACACAGAGCGAATGGCCATTATTTGACCTGTTATTCAGATGCCTTATTTTAGATCTAAACGGAGTAAAGGGATGAAGAAAAGTGGAGAGGCACTAGGATGAGAGCGGGGTGAGTAAAAAGCAGGGTAGCAGTTCATTGCTGCAGAGGGATTGTTGAGGGAAGGAGTGGAGGAATGGGGAAGACACGTGATGTAATGAACTGGTGACTGTTTTCCCCCATCCCTTCTTGTTCTTTTATGATTCAGTGTTTTCTTAGTTTGTTTTCTGTAGATTAGTCCAATTATGTGAACACAAACACACCTGTCCCACTAGGGGTTTAAACACACAGATGGTCTATCAAAGGGGAGTGGATGGATTCAAGCAATGATGGAAAACCAAAGAAAAAGGCGTGTGTGTGCGTGAGTGTGTGCGTGTGTGTGTGTGTGTGTGTTTGGGAGACATGGTAATTCACCACACAACACCCAGCAGTGGGCAAACAGAATGGAGCCTTGTTGTGGTGCCTTCCTATCACACAATGTGCTGCTAGGAGCCCCACAACATATTGCACGCTATGTGGATGTGTTTATGTTGTGTTGCGTTAATGTCAGTGTAACTGAAAGACTGTAATCTTGCCAGGAAGACATTGACTCATTTACGACAGCTGAATAAAACAATAATACAAATAGATTCAAGAACCCCTATACCAGGAGTCGGAAACCTTTTTTGGCTAAGGGAGCCATGAAAGCCACATATTTTAAAATGTATTTTCATGAGAGCCATGTAATATTTTAATATAAGTGTCTGGATTTATTATTTTTAATAACATTGTTATACTGAAGCTAGCCATTAATAAAATATTTCTTACCATTAATGCGACTTCTGGTGCTGCATGGTTTTTCACCGTACTCCTTGCCGTCTTCTTTGTCAAAAAGGCTCTGTAGAATTAGCTAGCTGACTATTTGATCCAAGGAGGGAAGTTTACTTCTTGACCCCTCAATGACCCTGCTAGGCTACCACATTATTCAGTAATAATCGAGTTTTGATGTCTGACCCGTTGATGACATCAATGGGCGACGGCGCTAACTTACGGTTCCTGTTTTGTCATTCCCCGTTTATTGCTGTTAATTGATTCCTGTCCCGGCCGTTATAAGTGAATTTGCGCAAAGTAGGATTCAGTATTATTAAACGGAATACTTTCATAGTTAGAGTATAGAAAACCTATTTATGACTATCGAAATGCAGTTTTTAACATTAGAGCTCTGTAGACACGAAATAACACCCCAATAGTTACCTTTACACTCCTATTATTCTTTGTTTACACCACATTGCGCACCACATTCCTATGACAATTTAGTGTGGCCAGTTAAGCTAACATGGATGTTTTTGGAATGTGAGAGGTTATAATGGGTTAAGGCTACGGGATCACGGCAGGTATGCACATAAGAGACAGCCGCCGCTAGCATAGCAACTAGTTAGCCCATCCAATTTACTTTTTCTGAACTTAAAGTGCTTCAAACAGAGTGGGGAAGAAGGACAAAGTAAGAAGCCAAAAACTTACCACTTCTACACGGAATGAGAGGACAACCCTTTTTTCACTCGATTATGTCAGACATGACATGGCTGACTGCATGCAAGGTAATGTAATCTAACGTCATGTCTCATCACTGCGACATCACTGATGCCTAGTGACCAGAATACTAACTTGTCTCAAATTGTGCTGTAGCAAGGGATGTATTAACATGCTAATAGGATGCTAACAAGGACGTTTGGTGATTAAAAATTTGCGTAAATAATGAGCTATATACAGTATGTATCTATATAGTACATGCAGTATATACATTCACACAATATATTACTTCACATTGTTTTCAAGTACATTTTTAAGGTTTGTCGGCCTTTATTTTGTAGTGGCGGGCCGCCACGATGAAATACATGTAACGGAAACCCTGCTGTACATGTCCGTAATGCATGCATATACACAATAGCAGTTTCAGAGAAGCGACCAACAATTCGGAGTCATTGTGTGGTTATTAGGGGTGCCAAAAAATTTTGCATTCACGTCTGATCTTAAATTGTCAAAATGATTTAAGAACACGTTTTTCAATCCCTATTTGCACTTTCTACATGTGAGGTAATGGCTTCCGTAGTGTTTTCTTCCAGCAAGAGGGTGGATACGGAGTGCTGCTAATCTAGCTAGCTAGCGAGCTAGCTTTAGACGTTGGTAATGTTTCAGCATGAGGGAGAAAGAAAGACAGTCGACCACGTGTTTGGGTGCACTTCGGATTTTCTGGGTAAGAAGGAGCTTGACACATACGTGTGCAAAATCTGCAAAATGAAACTCGAGTACTTCGGGTCTGACACTACTGTTGCAGCAGAGAGACTTTTCTCTACTGCAGAGGATATACTGTAGCGACTACGCAGAGGAGCGATATAACTCCACTGACCATGTTGACCAACTGCTCTTTCTGCAATAAAAGCTACACATGGCTGTAGTGTAGTGACTGTAGTGTTTACAGAGAGATTACTGTTTACTCTTTGTAGCGTCATAAAATTGAGATGTACTCATGTATATTTGAATCTGCTGATAAGCGGGTATTTTATTTATAGTATATTTTCATACTACATAAATTTGAGATCTTCTCAAACACAGTATTTGTTTTTGAAGCCTCTGATAATAATAATAATAATGCATTTTATTTGTAAGTACTTTTCAAGGAACCCAAGGGTACTGTACATACAGATAAAAGCAACTCACACATGAAATAGAGAAAACAATAAGAATAAGATCAAATAAAAAATGTCATGGTATATTATAGAGAGTAGCATGTCCTGAATAAGTGGGTTTTAAGTGTGGATTTGAAAAGAGGAAGACAGTCTTTGTTACGGATGTCCGGTGGGAGAGAGTTCCAAATTTGGGAGCAGAGCAATTGAAGGCTCTGCAATCCATGGTGCTGAGGTGAGCAGGTGGGACGGTGAGGGGAATGGAGGAGGAAGAGGATCTGAGGGAGCGGGAGGAGGTGGCAGTGTTGAGGAGATCAAAGAGGTAAGGGGTGACGAGCTTGTGGATGGCCTTGAATGTATTCAGAAGAATTCAGAATTCAGTTTGAGAGGTGACAGGGAGCCAGTGGTGGTGCTGCAGGATGGGGGTGACGATGCGGGCGGCTGAATTCTGGACCAGTTGAAGCTTATGGAGGGATTTGTGAGGGAGGTTCACAAGGAGAAAGTTGCAATAATCACTAAGGGAGGTAACCAGGCTGTGAACAAGAATAGAGGTAGTATGGGGCTGAGGTTGGGGAGTAGGCGATTGATTTTTGCGTAGATGGAAATATGCAGACCGGGTAATGTTATGTATGTGGGATCCGAATGCTAGTTAGAAGTTATCAAGGATGAAAGCCAGACTCTTAACCTGAGGGGATGGGCAGGTAGTGTTGTTGTCAATCGATGTTGAGAGAGAAACTGTCAACTTTGGTTATTGTGGATTTTTATTGTTGTGCAACCAGTAGGATTTCTGTTTTTTCACAGTGAGTTTGAGTAAATTTGAGGTGAGCCAGGATTTTGATTTTAGCTAAGCAGGTGGTGAGGGGGCTGGGGGGAGGATTGAATTTGCTTTGAGAGAGCTAGAGCTGGGTGTCATCTGCAAAGCAATGGAAATGGATCTATGAAAGATATTGCTGAGAGGGAGAAGGTAGATGACGAAAAGGAGGGGTCCCTGGACCGAGCCTTGAGGCACACCTGAAGTAACAGGGGAGGACAGTGATCTGTGGGACTTGAGCTGAATGAAAAGAGTGTGGCTTGAGAGATAAGAAGGAAATCAGCTGAGGGGTGTGTGGCTGATGTCAATGGAGGACAGTCTGCTGAGGACGAAGTTGTGAGAGATTGTGTCGAAGGGCGCACTCAGATCAAGGAGGCTGAGGGTGGTAAGTAGACCAGAATCTGCTGCCATGAGGAGGTTGTTGCTGAACTTAAGGACGGCGGTTTCAGTACTGTTTTGAGGACATTACCCAGACTGGGATTGTTCATACAGGGTTATTATGCCTTAAATAAGGGTGGAGAGGCAACCGTTTTTTTCAGTATTTTTGAAGTGAACAGGATGTTTGAAATATGGTGGAGGTTTTTGTAGTTGTTGGGGTCTAAACCAGTTTTTTTTAGTAAGATAAGTGGGTACTCATGTATACTTATGTGAGCAGAAGCTGAATAAGTATTTTTACGTATTGATAAATGAGAATTCACATTTTGTTTTGATGTAAAAAAAAATCTTTTTTTTTAGGTTAGTGGTAGAGTACTCAAATGTTAAACAGAAACTTTATTTGACTGCTTTACTTTTAAAGGAAAGCTGGGGATGCTCCGATCAGTGTTTTATGCCGCCGATACTGTTCATCCAGGACTGGAATGAGCCGATACAGATTAATTGCAGTATAAATATAAACTTATTTGACTTACTTTTTCCAGCGAACATATCACTGGTGAAACTTACAGAGGATGAGGCGCCTTCTCTAAGGAGACTTTGAATGTGAGAGTACATTGGTGGAGCTCTAGCAGGAATTCCGGGTGAGTGAGAGAGCACTCGGCGAACCCGGTGTCTTCCACCACTGAGATAGGCTGGTGATATCGTCTGATAAATTAATTTTTTACGGGTTATTACCGTAGCCTTCTTACTGCGACGCACATACAGGCAAGTGCGTTAGCTGACATTTGACCGATGATCACATTGTGAGCCTTGAAAACTCACCATACTCCATCAAGTGTTTGTTCTTCCAATGCCGTATAAAATTAAAGCTTTTTAACGCGTTAACCCACACAGTTCCACACAGCAGACATGATATTTTTTTTGGAATGCCTGTGCACTGTGAAGGAAAGTGGGAGGACACTGCTCAAGACGTTAGGGCAAGACACTACACTGCACGCATGGATTGCTGCGGCCTGTAATAGTGCTAGCTAGCCACAGGTGATCGACTTTTGTAACCGGCGTTGAAAGGCATTCATCGTCATATGCCTATCACGAGCATATACCAATCACATCAAATCAGCCGATCATCATCCACAATCCTTGTGAATGACCATATGTCTTTCTCTTCTGTGCGTTCTAATGATATAAAGACAGCTAAAAAGACGCAGCTAAGAATGCATGTCATGAGAAACACATATCCGCCAATAAAGCCTTCTGAACAAAACTATCAAAAGTGCCAACAACGCTCCATTTACACCATTGGACATAGTTGCAGACTGAGATAAAGAAATCCCACCTGGCATTAACATCTTGGCCACATGCTTTATGTAGTTGGCAGTAGTACATGTGTAGATCAGAGGTGTCCAAATGCAGCCCGCCATCTATTTTTAACTGGCTTGTATCAAAGTCTAAAAATATAATGGATTATGGCCCATATATAACTGCTTAACTGTTTTATGCTTCTTAGTTTAAACACTAGGTGGACCTACTGTTTTGAGCAAGGTAATGTCTCGTCAAGAAAGTGATCACAGAATAAAAATGATTAGAGTAAACGGAAATAGCGGAACCAAAGAGGAGGCAAGTTTGCAAGAGAGTGCTATGCATAGGACCCTATGATTTCCATGTTAATGGAATCTACTGTTAAACGTGAAATCTTGTGGAAATTGACATAATATGAATGAAATGCTGTCAAGAAAAAGAACGTTGGGAAATATTTCCCCTGCGGACTGCTTATTCATGGTGGTATTTCCTGACAAGCACTAACCGGTGGAAAGTCATCTCAAAGTCAGCGAGCAGGAGTGAAACTTGCCCGGGTTAGCCGTGCATGCTAGTGCGACTCAGACTGTATGAGTGTGTGAACAACATGTTGTGTTTTATCGTTTGTTAATAAAGTGATTGAAATTCCATGGCAACTACATCTCGTTAACTACAAATACGGACATTACCGTTTGTTGAGGCCTTTGTAGCGATGTGTGCAGAGGCTGACATCCCATTAAAGAAGCTAGCCAAGCTACATCCGTTTCTGTTTCTGTTTCTGTCCGTCTCATTTATTCACTGACACAAAGAGCACACACTCTGTGGTGGTAAAATAAGTGTAAAAGGACCCTATTTTTGTAGAGATGCTTCTTTGAGGCTGAATCAGTGGCCGAAATTACTCCCCTTCCACCCGGGCGATGGCTCAAGCGTGGTGTGCCGAGTCCAGGCACAGCAACATCACCGCAACATCAATAGCCTGAACAGAAGCAAATTAGCTGAGCTAACGTTTTGCGCCCTAGTTGCTGCCGTAGTGGGAGTACAAATAACAGTGTCACTGGCATCGGGGAACACCGACAAGTTGCATGCTTTGAGGAACGAAAACAACACTTTTCCACTTTTTTATGTAAAATGCTAATCATTTAATAACCTGTACTTTAATGAGCAGTCTGTGCGTGGGTGCTAAACAGTTACAAACCAATGCAGTTTTTAGGAGAACACGTTTCTTCATTCTTCATTTAGACCAGGGGTGTCCAAAGTGGGGCCTGGGGGCCATTGGTGACCTGTAGCTTGATTTTTTATTGGGCTGGTAGATGGGAGAAAAAACAGGCAAAAATGGGGGGAAAATAGAGCTAAAGACACTATTGAAAGACAAATAGTTTTTTCTTTAATTATACTATACAGTATGTGTTGCTGAAATATATATATATATATATATATATATATATATATATATATGTATGAACAATATCATATACAAATATCAAAGTGGCCCCCCGCATCCTTTGACTTTTCAGGATGCGGCCCTTGGTGGAAAAGTTTTGGTCTATACTAAAGAATACATCTGGTCATACTTAAAATTCAAAATGTATTTGGACACTTAATGGATATAATATTAATTTGACTTTTCTAATATGTTAGTCCCAAAACTCTTGGTACATAATTGGTTGTAACATGGTTTGGATGCATGAAAAACCTTTTGGAAGGGAAGTGGGTCAGATCTATCAGCTGAAGAAAATAATCTTGAATGTGCATATTGCTCTAGCTTCCAGGCTTGCAGTTTTTTTTTTTTTCCCACCAAAATCCTAATTAACCATCGTAATCCAAGCTATGCATGCCAGAAACTTAGTTGCCACATCTTAATGCAAACTTAATTAAACTTTTCATTCCTCCAAGCAATTTCTACTGCTGAACGTGTTCCATCAGGCACCAGCGATGCCAGACCCAATGATGGTTTTATCACAGAACCTCAGAGCCAGATGACTGTGTCATGGCCTCTAGTCCACCAATATTATTATTTCGAAGAAAGAATGAAGCTTCCTGTCAGTCTCTGAGGATTTGAAATCTGCAAATGTATTTTCAATGTGTGAATTACTTTGGAGCAAACTCTATAATAGCGTGAAGTTGTTTTGTCCAAGTGTGACGTCATGCAGATCCAGTTAAGACAATTTACTTTCGTGCTGCTCTGTAATTTAGGAGCGAGCTTGCTATTAATAGCATCACCTGACTCACCACAACTGCCTTCACTCAATAAAGAAGAGTGTCTACCTGACTTATTCATCTTTTAATATGTCCTCTTTCAACTCTACCTCCCCTTTCTTCGAGTGTATTTTTTCTCCACCTTGTTCTTCCCCTTTTTCCCCTTTTTCCCCATTGCTCTCACCATTATGACACTTGTCTCTCCCTCCCTTCATCTTCACCACTTCTTTCCTCTCTGCCTTCAGTTATGTTTCATGGTGCTTCATAAGCCATCCCCTTCCTCTTCCAAGTTCTGCTTTTTCTGTATTCCTTTTTACCTAATTCCCTCTAGGTTTGGGTTTGCCTTACCCTCCCCTTTTCCAGTCAAAGAGAGTCAGCTGAATGAGACAGGAGTGCAGCACTGCCTGCAAAGTAGTTGCACACAACACACTATCAAAGCTTTGTGTGTATGTGTGTTCATTATTTCAGGGGCCACTATTTTCTCACAAGCCTTTACTTATCGTAACCAGAAATTCGACCCTGCTTTCACTTTTTGGGTCACCCACTTACACATACATGCACACACACACACACACACGCAGACACACGCACATACACGTTCCAAAAGGTCTAAACTTTATATATTAGACATGGATGTCGCTTCACTCTTCTGATAAATAGGGTAACATGTGACGTGTCTGAAAATCTCTTGACAGCATTCTAATTTACAGTCAGGGAAATCATTATTTGATCCCCTGCTGATTTTTAGCAGTCCATAATTTGTATTCTTGATTTTAACAAACGAAACAGAATGTCAACGCAAATAAATAGTACTAGATGGAGAAACCCTTGACAAGCCATGACAGTAAAGGGTGGTACAGTTCTCTGAGGGGCTCCTACGGGCCCATCTATGTGCAAAAAAAACGCCAGAAACGCATGGAGGGCTGATTTTTGAGCCGTAGACCGGTCACAGAGGTTCTTTGTCATGTCAAACAAACTCTATGGGCACTTACGTTTTTTCAGGTTGCAAGACAAACTTACGCACTTTCTGCGTCGTCCGTACGCCCAATGTGCGTCTTTCGTACGCTTTGCTGGTGTCAGGTTTGCTCAAAAATTTTTGTACATCGCACTTGCGGACTCCCATGTGTGTCGTGCGCCACGCGTGCACCCCACATACCTAATTGGTGCGGCCAACGCACGTTCAGATATTTCATTCAGATTCCTTCAGATTTTTTGTTAAAATACGATCTTTTTCTGTAGTCATTCCCATTGCCAAATATGTTTGTGTGAAATGTGAATGCAACATGTCCGGGAAATGACATTCATGCGCACAAACACGCAGTGCCATTTGTTTACCGAAGGCGGCAATTTATGGTCTCACCCCTGGTGCATTTGTGGCAATTTCAAGGATTAATAACAGGATGAACATTTTCTCAACCAAATTATCTCGCATAGGAATAATTTTTGGATGACAAGAACTTTTGTCTACGTATGTGAGTACCTTTCCCAACTGTTTCACGACATAATACGCCTTTCGATGACGTATACGTTGGATATACGCGACTCGAACGTTTAGACTGAAATATCAGATTTATATCTACATAGGAATGAGGAAAAAAATTGAATTTTCTACTGTTCATACTGACATGAAAAAATCATATGCAGGTCACATATGAGGAAAACAAATCAGAATTGACCTATGGTGTGAACGTAGCACAAGTATTTATTCTCTAAGGTAGAGGCAGAAATGGTGAAGTCAAGGTTCGAATGACATCTGCTAGCTCTCACAGCTACCGAGCAAACGCCTGATTGCGTAACTTATTTTTACAATTGTATGACGGTTAATGATGCTAAAAAAAAAGGGAACTTATCTCATTTGTAGAATTAAATGAAAGCAAGTGAAGAGTGTTTTATTGTTTGAACTTATTAATATCCATAGATGAATAATACTACATATACATACTATATGCTGTAGTTAAGAATGTTAAAATGTTTTTTAAAGCATTGATGGTCCCCTTTTATGGTGGCACAGTTTGATTCTGGAGAAGGTATCTGTTTCTATGATAAAAAAAAAAAAAAAATTCAAATAAGAAGAATTTACACTTCTACTGGTGTCCCAGACTTTCATATTTTTGTTATATTTTTGAATTAATAGGAAAAAAATTGAGCTACAGTGGAACCTTGGTTAGCGTCATAAATCTGTTCCAGAAAGTCCGGCTCTAACCAAAATGTACTCAAACAGAATACATTTTTCCTATAAACAACGTAAATCCATTTAATCCCTTCCAGTCTAAAATTTTAACACAAAACACGTTTTTATAGTTTTACATGCAGAAAACAATTTGAAATGCATATATATGACGAATGAAAGGGATAAATAAACATTTATGGTTACTTTTACCTACATTGAAGACTTGATTGTTGCCAAAGACACGATGTGACAGCGAGATCAAGACAGATGCCACCTTCCTATTCTGCGATGAGTTATTTCTTGAATTCAGTAGTGTTACGTACTTTAATACCCTAAAATGGAGCCAAAGAAAGTTGCAAGTGCCAGCATTTTGATAAAGAAGCACTATGGAATTCAAGAAATAACTGCACAAACACGAATGATCTCGCTGCTAGATGTCTTTGGGAACAGTCACGTCTTCAATGAAGGTAGACGTACCTTAAGTGTCCGTTTGTACTCACACAATGTCGAGTTGTACTCACACACTATATTAATAACACGACAAGACATGCACCATATTGTATGCTAAACGGAGAATGTACTAGTAAAATTTGGCGTAAATGTTCGACCTTAACTGAAAAACGTACTAGGACGTATGCTAACGTAGTTCCACTGTACATGGTTGAAAATGCACGTTAAGCATGTACTGCACATTTTTGGTTGGAAAACTCACGTCTGTGTCTCTTCACCTCAACAGTCAGGTTCCAGTACCGTGCCTCAGCCATCAAATCCCTCCACCTCCTCCTCCTCCTCCTCCTCCTCCTCCACCTGTACCACCACAAAGGCAGAGGAGAAGAAGCTGTTATCTAAAGATTCCATCCTGTCTCTGTATGCCAGCAGCTCCGTGGGCAGTCAGCCACAGAGCCAGCAACAGCCTGCTACTGGGCAAGGTAACATGAAAAGCATACTGTATCCACACACACGCACACACACACACACACACACACACACACACACACAATCAGCTGAGTTGAAGCATGCCATTCATTGCCAAAGACTATATTCCCCCAAATCGTAATTGTACTAGATGTCGTACCACAAAAGCACGTGTGCATCATCCAATGCTTCCTCAAACAGACTGTGTTTTATTCTGGGGAGTTATGCACCTTAAAGTTTGGGTAATTTATCTCATTACACACAACTATGGAGCGTTCAGGGACCGCCGAACATAGTGTGAAATCTCAGAGCTAGATGAAAAACATTACCAGTGAAACATAAAATTGTGGGCTTTCTAAAATGTGTGCTGTACATTTTACCTGTATTGCAGTCGTACTACGTTTATTGAGGATAATTGGTTCCAGACCCAACCTCAGTAAAAGAATTTCCGCTATATGGAATTCAGTGTTAATAAATGAAATATTTTCATAGTTTATGTAAACACTGTTTTTAAAATTATGCCCTGTAGACATGAAATAACTTGCCTATCATCACTCCATTATACATTTTTTTACAACACTTTGTGCAACTCTAATGCCGCAGGGACTCGAGATGGCTGCTAGGTAGCAAGCTAGCGAGCTAACCAGCATTTATTTCTTCTCAACTTAATAAGCCAAAAACTTACCACTTCCACATAGAATGTGAGAACTTTTTTTCACTCCATTATGTCAGACATGCCATGGCTGATTTCATGCAGTGTTAAGGTAATGTCATGTAAGGTATCGATGTTTTGTGTCACTACTGCCGCCTAGTGACCATAATACTACACATCACTTGTATTTCAATATGCTTTGACTAATAATAGGCCGTAGTCTACCATGAAAGAGCGATCATTAATTAAATAATTAATTTCTGAAAAAAATTGATTGACTGTATTGAGTTTTTATACATTATTACCGACTTAATGTGAATGGTATGTGAAAGGGCCAATTTTCGGGCAAAAAAAAAAAAGAAATAAAAAGATAATTTTTTGGACCAAAAATCTGCAAATGTGTGGAGCTGTGCATTGGTCCCACAGTATTATTGTATGTTAATATAAATATTGAAAGTGTTATTTCATAATATGATACCAATGCCTTTGAACAAATACAGCACACCTCCCCCAATAAAAGTCTTACTCCAAATAGATGCCTCTGCATTTGAGGAAATATGTCCAGTAATATGGCATTAGGATTCCTTCCCCCATTTGTTGTGCACCTACTGTATCTTACAATGCTTTCTGTAACAATACATGCAGGAAAGCGGAGGGAGACGGGAGGGGCTTAGAAACCAAGGTAATAAATACTGCACAATGTGCCAAAGATGTTATATACAGAATCCACCTATTCATTCCTTTTTTTTTCAAATAAATCCACATATTCCTTCTCCATATTGGTGTGAGGAAGACAACCATTGTGTGAAAACAATCTTACAGCGAAGGCGTGAGTGGGTTGCCCATTAGCGAATAAAGCATAGAAACTGCATTTTCTCTCTCACAAATGAAACAAATCATGCAAAATTCTATAACAAAATATTCATAGTGGCCATTTGTTGTGTGGTACGGGTATACTCATACAGTATATACATTTATGTTGAGCTATTGCAAACATCTAGAGAGCCAAGATTGAACTTATAAAAAGCTTGTTGTTATTGCAGGAGCTGTCCTTGTGACATCTGACCACATTGTGTGGTGATGTACAAAACAGCATGATCAGCCTAAGAAATGGATAGGTGCTGTTGAACATACTGTCTCATGTTCAGGTGAAACAGTCCTTAAAAAACAACATTTAAAATGAAAGCCATGCAGCATGCTTGCCATCCCTGATAGTAAACAATAGCAGCTTTTGTTTTCAATTGTGTTCTGTTCAGCTGTGAAAAGAAACTCTGGTACGGTATAGTGGCTGCAAGCACTCAGTCTGTCCCACTATGCAATGCTGCATTTGATTGTCTGTAAAATCTTTATTTGTCCACGTGCCACGACATAGAAGTCCTTAACATAATGAGTAATGATCTCGATATTGATCACAACAATTGTGATTATCACTCTGGTTGAAATCATTGCAACTTAAGGGACTGTCTTGCCACCTGCCACAAAATCGGGAACAGAGCAAAAACTAAATGTTTATCTAAGATCATCTCTAGCAATAGCCATCACCCAGAGTTTTATTTAGCACCATCAATTCTGTTATTAACCAATCACTTTTTTATTTTTAATGACACACATGAAATACATTTCAATACATTTCAACAGTTCTTCATGGGTAAGGTCTTATTTCTCAGGCAATGCATCCCAAAGGTCTCGGCTACTTGTCTGCTAGGTTCTCCTGTACAGAACACTTTTGAGAACTTAGAGACAATTTCCATTTCTCATTTTTAATGATCAGTCCAGCAGATAAACCGCACCAACTGCCTTCTACATATTGTCCCTGTGAGGATAATGAAGGAGGTTATGGAAACAATCGGTCCAATCTTATTCTTTTTATTAACAGCTGCTTCTGGCTGGATATTGTCCCTGCTGCCCTTTCGCAAGCTATAGACCGACCGCTCCTCACAAAGCCTAACCTAGACCCATCGATTCTGTCCAATTTCACATCTGCCTTTTCTGCCCAAGGTCATGGGGAAATTTGTCCTCTCACAGTCTCTCAGACTTACTCTATCTGTCCATCCATTACATCGCTGGAAAGTTTCAGTCACAGCACAGAATCTGTGTTATTGAAGGTGCACAACGACTTTCTCATTTTTCTCATTTTCTCATTCTCCATTTTTACATTCCAACATTTCAAATTCCGCTGTTTTTTTTTTTTTGTCCGCTAACTACTCCTACATTTCTCATCTGCTTCAAACCATACCGACATCAAATGTTGAGCTCGCTCAGGACATGGATGCTATCTATCAAGACTTTTCTATTTTTATTCCCACATTTTCCATAATTCAATATTTTCTGTAACATATTTCCCATTGAAAATAAATGGACAATGTCAATGTTGCTCCCTAATGGTGGAAATTCATTTAACATTACATTCTGCTTATGCTGAGCATGATGGCATGGCTCAGGTGGTAGAGTGCTGGCCTCCCAACCTCATGGTTGCGAGTTCGATCCTCAGTCGGTGAATAGATTCCAACACATTTCTAGGAAATTTCAGCATCCACACGCCATTTATGCTGAAATTGTTTCATTTAGTTACTGTTTACTGTTTTTTCCTGGACTGTATCACTGCCTTTTTCACATTCAATTTCAGCTCTGCTGTTATTCCTAGTGGTTTTGTGTTTTGGTCCAACTTAATTTCTGTGAATTACTTCCTGAGGTTTAGCTTTGAATCTTCTTTTCTGTCGGTCCCCTTTTTACTAAGCACTTGTTGTTTTTGCTTTTGATTATCTCTCTCTGTATCTCCTGTTTTAAATTGAAATCAAGCCAAACCAAGCACAAGCAATAAATGTTATATTGGTATTATTTTTTGTTGGCTATCTATTGAAAGTTTGTACATTTTGAAAATGACTGCAATAGTGCAACTGTATAAACGTTGCGTGCATAGGGTGGAAGCATAATGGTAGTTATGCACAGCGACACACACACAGGAGTCATAAAAATACATAGTGAAGGCAAATGAAAGGTCAGTGTGATGAAAAGTAGTTCATTTTCTGAGGTGCCACTGCAGCAGAGAAGTGAAAGCAGACTCACTAATCTCTCCGGACTGTTTATATGTGTGAGCGTGTACACGCACTGTCGATGAGTGTCCATACATGGCGTGTGTTGGAAACCATTGTGACATGTTGAGAGTGAGAGAAGCAGGCTTTGTGCAGCATTTACATGTGCTTATTCATTCCACTGCTGTATGATTACACTGGCGTATGTAGAGGCTTAGAAATAGAAATAGAAATAGGAAGGAAGTGCACTTCAAATGTAAATAGATGCTGATTGAGAACTAAGCCAAAATAAGATGATGTCACTGAACGTTTATTAAATATAGTGTGTCTGCTTGTGTTTTAGGTATGTACATGGGCCAGCCTCAGGTAACACAGCAAAGCTTCAACCCAGCCACCATGATGGGAGGAGGGGCCATGATGTCAGGCGTGACTCTCCCCAATGGCAGCTACATGGGCATGCAGCAGAATGTGATGGCAGCCAATCAAGGGCAGAACATACACAGCATGCAGCAGGGACAGTGGAGCGTGGGCCAGGTAATACACAAGACAATTACATGCATAGTGTACATTTACGTCCCTCTCTCAGTGGAGAGGAATTTGAATCTTAGCGTGTTTTAATAATAGTCGCATGGAGGTAACTGGAATCTCATACACACAACGCCCATGTGGTAGACTTATTGCCAAAAGGTTCATCTTTATACTAGTTCTCGAAGTTGAAGAGGAGAGATGACCAGCATCATTTAATTTGAATGTGTCGATTAGATTAGGTTATGGAATGTTTTTGAGCAGATGAGTGACACCAAATGTACTGTATGTCTCCTGTGAAGGGTTTGGATGATGTGCACAGAACAAAATCAGGTACAGCAATCCCTTATTTATCGTGGTTAATTGGTTCCAGACCCGACTGTTATAAGTGAATTTCCACAAATACCGATTTCTTATGAATAAATGGAACATTTTTGTATTTAGAACATAGAAAACCTGTTTGCGACCTTCTAAATAGGGGTTTTAACATTATCAGAGCCCTCTAGACATGAAATAACAGTGCTACAGTCACCTTTAGTACCCAATATAATAGAGTCAGGCAGTGTGTGTTGCTATAAATGTGTTTCCCAGGGAAGCTGAGTGAGGGGCGGATAGGAAGTGATGTCAGGGGTTCAGAATTGAGTTTTAACGTGGCGTGGGTTCCGGCCTCCACAGTAACCCGTATTAGGGATTATTGCGCCTGTTGTGATATCATTCAACACTGCAATAAAAGCCTGTTGACACCTTAAAATACTACGTATTATCAAAAAGCCTTTGAATGCATCTTCTGAATGTCTTATACAGTCGTCCCTCAGTACATCGCGAGTCGAACATCGCGCCCTCACCCTGTGGTGGTTTTTCACAAAGTAATTAATTAATAAATGTTTGCTGTTTTGTGGTTAAATACTGCCTATTATTAGTAAAAAAAAAATGCATATTTAAGCAAATTATACTTTCAATTGTAATTTCACTTAGCACGGTCAAGTCTGGATCAAGTTAACTACGCTAAACGAGAGACAACTGTATTTGTGTTTTACTTTATGTAGCCATTTTTATGCTTGAAAAAGCTTCATTTGGACAAAAAAAATGCATAAAATTTGCTTAAATGTGCATCGTTTTGACTAATAATAGGCTGTATTCAGCTATGAAACAGCATGATTTATTAGTTAATATATTTTTCGAAAACCATGATAGAGTGAAGCTGTGAAATTGAAAGTGCAAAGTGGTGAGAGATTGCTACAGTTCACCATGAAACTATCACCATCAATATGCTGCTTTTGCACCGCTTTGATGACATTGTGAGCTTGAAGGTTGTTTTTTTTTTTTCTTGCTACACAACATTAATAAGTCTGAACATTAATAATAGTATGTCTGCCTCAAAATGATAAAATGCTTTTTTTGGTCTATAATCTGAGTGTCCTTCCACACTGATGAAGACTGATAATAGGATAAGTGGTGCACTTTTTAGCTACACCGCACTACACTATACTACTCATTCCTGAAAATATCACAAGATTCAAGAGATTCAAGAGTTTCCTGTCTCGTGTTGTACAGTTACCGTACTGAACCATGGTAGAGGCGGTAAGGACACTTTCCGTAGTGCATCTGTAGAAGCAACTGAGGATTTTGGTTGACATGTCAAATTTCTTTAGTCTCCTCAGGAAATACAGTCTCTTTTGGTACTTCTTGATAATTTGTTGGGTGTTGTGAGACCAGGTGAGTTCCTCTGATGTGTGTGCCAAGGAACTTGAAGGTTTTCACCCTCCTCCACCTCAGTGTCATCAATAAACAGGGGTTTATGCGACTCCTTTTCCCTTGTTCTTGGGTCAATGATCATCTCTTTAGTCTTATCTGTATTGAGAAGGAGATTATCATGACACCAAGTCAGCAGGTCTGCCACCTCTCTTCTGTATGATATTTCAACCCCACCAGTGATCAGGCCGATGACGGTAGTTCTGGGAGGCCACACAAGCAATGTTTATCGTTCACTTTCTTGTTGCCTTTCTTTTGTATGTTTCTGCTTGCAGTTGAATAATCTATACTTTGTGAATATTGTTCAAGAACGGCTGATGTTTGATAACGTTATTGACAGGGGCAGCCTGGCACAGAATGTAAGACGCTTCCTATCAAAGGAATGTAACATACGAGGAGTGATGGAGAATGCTGTGATGGAGCTATACTGTCTGATCCCATAGATGCATGGATGTGTGTGTCTTTCATATTGTCTCTGAGTGCAGTCACTGCCTATGCACTTGGTCTTTGTGTGCGTGTGTGTGTGTGTGTGTGTGTGTGTGTGTGTGTGTGTGTGTAGGCATACACACATATCTACACAAAGCTCTCAGATGACCAGATAAACAAGTAGTGCACACGGAGGCACATTCATAATAGATAAGACATAATGGAAGATGGAGAGCGAGCAGAAGAGGTGCTGTGTAGCGGAGCCGGGAGGGGGGGGAGTCAGGAGGTGATTAAGGGATGGGTGACTGGGGTGGGGGGGAGGGGCGCAATAGAACACTTTTATAGCTTTTATACCAGTGTGCATCTCTTTGCTTTGTCTGTCTTAAAAATGTTCTAATGTGTTTTTCCTCCCTCAGTTATCCCAGCAGATGTCGGGCATGGCCACGAGCGCAGGGGTGCCACCAGCAGGCGTACCCACTACTGGTTGGCCAGCAGCTCCAGCAGCCTCCGGACAGACCCTCAGCACTCAGCTGTGGAAGTGAGGAGCGGAATGGCGTAAAAAGGAGCGGTGTGGCCAGTGGAACACACAGCCACAACCCTCTGCCACAGCATCTTCAAGGTTACGATCAAACACCAAGATGACAAGATGACCAAGATGTTTTGTCTTCATTGGATCTCCTTTTGATTTCACTTTGGTGCTGTGTCAAACGTAGGACGGCAAAACAGACAAAACAGAACGCTGCTGGATAGAATATCTACTATTGTAATGTTGTAGTTCTAAAATATCGTTAGCAGAATTATTAGATAGTTATTAGTCATGGAGTACGTACAGTAGATATGGTTCCCTTGTGGTGGTCTTTGTACCAACCCAGTCCTCTCTATACAGCCAGCATAGCCTTGTGAGAGGTAATAGTCTGACTAGTACTGTATTTGTGTGAATATGATGTGTGAAGCTCCATCTTTAACAGAGCCATAGCTGAACGACCAGTGCTTCACGTTTCTCATCATTCCCTGCACACATCAGGAGAACGGAAGAGCAGTGATGAGCATGAGTGCGAAGTTGTTCATACCGTATCGTGACTGAAGAACATATAAGGACATTTGAAGACAAAAACATCCTCTCCTCACCAAATGTGTCGGGAAAAGTGTGCATCCAAAGTTAGCGCCATCGTGTGTGATGTCACGTCATGTGACTTCAGAGCAGAGGCGGGAGCAAGTCAGTGTTCTGCAAGTCTAAAGTAAAGTCATACAAGTCCAAGACAAGTCGAGTCATGTCATTTGACAATACAATGAATAGATTTTTTTTGTGTTTTATTTTTTTTAACATAAAATAAGCCCAGTGTGACAAGACTTAGTCACAGAAAAAGACTGCTGACATAGCATTCAGGATTTAGTCAGTGCACGTGCGTTGTTAAACCTGACTGGATGCTAATAGATGCATTCAATGAGGCAGATTCTATGGGAAATATGATGTCTTGCTGGGAATTCATGATAACGATCACGTTAGATCAATACTTAGAATGGGGACGCATTTTATTCAACACACTCACTGAAAATCTCAAGTTTTTTTCAAGTCATCAGACTAAAGTCAGAGTCAAGTCCCGAGTCATTGATGTCGAAGTCCAAGACGAGTTGCAAGTGTTTGACGATGTTGTCATGTCGAGTCCAAAGTCATCAAAATTATGACTCGAGTCCAAGTCGTGTGACGCAAGTCGACACCGCTGTTTAGGGATGTACGATATTTGTTCAAGCCGATACTGATACCAATAACTTCATGCTTCTGAAGTCCGATACCAGTACATTTTAATCGATACAGAGGTGTGAAAAAGTGTTTGCCCCCCTCCTGATTTCTTATTTTTAGCATGTGTGTCACACTTAGATGTTTCAGATCATCAAATTGAAATATTAGTCAGTGACAACTTGCAGGTCGTTTTTGCCCAGTCTCTTCCTTATGGTGGGGTCATGGACGCTGACCTTAAACGATCCCTCACATTATTTATCAACTTTGCTTCAATATGTTCTATACTGTTTCTACGCTGTTCGTTCTTTGAAAGTGAATGGTAAGTTTGTAAAAATGACATTTATAGTGTATGGCGGGAGCCACGATGGAATGAATGCTTCAGAAAAGGGGCGTTTCCCAAGCGACGTCGGCGAAGTCTCAGCTCTCAACTAAACAGATGCTTCTAGAGGTACAGTAGCTCGTCAGCTTCGTTCGGTATATTTTTCATCAAAATAGTTGCGGATAATGGCTCTCACTGTGGTTCGCTAGAGTCCCGACGCTTTCGTAACGGCTTTGTTACCTTTTCCAGACTGGTAGATCTCAATTAATCTCAGTTATGTTTTAACAGGGGGTCAATCACTTCTTGCCATGTAGGCTTGGATTTTTTTCCTCCCTTAATTCAAAGTTTCAAGTTTTATTTTTAAACTTTCATTTCAAAACTGCATTTTGTCTTCAGTTGTGTTGTCATTGACTAATATTTCAATTTTGTTTGATGATCCGACCTGTGAGAAAGTGTTAAGTGTGACAAACATGCAAACCAGCCATCCATCTCCACATGCTTTTGTTCTTACTTTGTATGGTAGTCAACCTCAAAGGTGGCTTATATGAATATTCCACAATGGATGAGCAAATGTATAGCACCACACGGCGATGTCCCAACGCTGCAAGCACAGAAATGATCCAAGATCAAAGACACGCAAACACCGTAAAACACATGCAACAGGAAATGCTACAAATGAAATCACATAAATGCTGCAAATGGAAAAAAAAAACACTATTTTAAAGTGTATTTAAGGTCATGTTTTAAAGTGTTTTTAACTTTTTTTTCTGAGCATAATTTCCTGGTAGCCTGGCTAACTTCCTGGTAGCCTGGCTAACCTATGTTTTGTTCCGTGCACTTGCAGCATTTCTGTGTTTTTTGGCATTCCCTCCATTTTTCTTGTGCATTTGCTTTTGATCCTGCAGTGTTCATGTGATTGCAGCATTTCAATGTGTAGCCTTTTTCCATTGCTTCCGTGTTGTGGTGTTTGTGTGTGTGTGTGTGTGTGTGTGTGTTTTTAGCGTTTCTGTGCTCGGAGCACTCGGGCGTCGGTGTAAATCTATTCCCGCTTAGCTTGTGTCATTGTAGAGTGGTGGTCCCAACGTCAGGTTCAGTGGGAGCTGGGCGATGTTTTCCTGACAAATCCGAGAAGAACCCGAGCGATGCATCTTACTGCACTTTAAACACGGTAAAGCGTGTACTGAGGTGTATTGTGCTTCTGTCTGGAACAGAGTGAAATGCGTGTTTACCTCCATTATTCTATACCGCTCGTCCTCATTCGGAATGTGGGTAGGTGGAGTCTATCCCAGCTGACTTCAGGTGGGAGGCAGGGTGCGCCGTGGACTGGTGGCCGGCCAATCACAGGACACGTACATACAAACCACCATTCACACTCACATTCACACCTTAAAGCCAATTTAGAGCCTCCAGTTAGCTCAGCTTGTGTTTTTCCACCGTGGAGACAACCCACACCCAATTTCAAATCTGTAGTGCAGTCTTTACCAAGTGTTGTGCTGCCGTCCCGTTTTTTGGATTGTGGTGTTTTGTTGTGTGCCGTACAAGAGAAGCACAATGAGTATGAAGCAAATAAACCTGGACGACCGAGCGCACGGTGGCGACCTGTATGACAGTGCTGGATTGGTCCCATTATTGTGGCTTGAGTCTCTGCTGAGAAGAAAAGCACACACAGCGCTGCATTCACTGGCCACATGGATGCAGAGGTTCATGTCCACTTGTAACAGGGTCCCTCTGCCGGGCAATAAGTCATGACACATTTACACGCATGAAACGTCCTCCAGGTTTATTTACATTTGTCTTTACAGTTTCTGGAGCCGAATACGAAACATGTTTCTGTGCATTCATCGTTGTTGTCCAAAGACTGTTTCAACTGTAAAAGTGCTGTTTTATTGGACTTTCATGTTATTTGTTTTGTTCCCAGCATTTACCAGCACATCATTCGGAATAAAAGTTGCTCAGTCCTACATGAGACTCTTTCTTCTTCTTTAAGACCGCCATACTGTATTGACACAGGTGATGCTATGAACTTTGACCTGACGGTCACTTCTTTGCATTCCTCCCATGGCCGTACAGCCAGGCTTTTTTGTTTTCCGAAATGTTCAAGTCGTTTAGGAGTGAATGGCATCTATGAAGGTTCATCAAGCTTTTAGACTCTGAATTTATGGAACGAGAGTTTTTTGCATTTTTTGCAAAAACCATAAGCAAAATTCAGTTGATTAAAAATTCACTGTAAAAAAAAAAAAATTGCAAATAATTTGGATGATTCAAAATTCACTCATACACTTCTGGTTTTTGGCAGACCCATGTCAGGTGACTATGCACGTTACACCTGATTGGCTAGCTGTGAGACACACTGGATTGATTCAGTCTTAATTTCCTTCATGTCAGTTTTCAAACATCAAACTTATTTGCACTGAATTTTTACAAACAAAATTTTAAAACATCGCTTTTTAGCAAGCTGAATTTTGAAACTGTATTTTAATAAACTGAATTTCAAAACACATTTTGCTGACACATTTTTATTATTTATTTTCTGCATAAAACCGAAGGAATCGGTTCACAAAACTCAAACGCAAAAATGCTAAAAGTAAAAAAAAAAAAAAAAAGCTATGGTAATAAAAAAAAAAACAAATGTTGATCCTCATCATTTTGACCATGATACAGTTTCTTCAGGAAGATTTTTTAATGGCTTTACAGTTGAGAAAAGCTGCTGTTGTAGTTGCTTTAAAAGATTTTAAAGGATTTTTTGGGAATTTTTCCCATCACAATCCTTATGTGGACATGAACAGTAAAGTGAACTAATAGGTAAACTCTTTTCTGTGTGTTCTAAAGATATAAAAACAGATAAAAAGAGACAGATTAGTCGATGACTAATAACTGTCCAGGTCTTGCATAAGGAAAGTGGATGATGGGCAAAAGTTTTCCTTAAAGACCATGAAGATGACAGCATGGAGCCTGTGTCTTATATACTCAGCAGACATGTTAGCCTAGCTTAGCATATGGACTCCAACATGACGGCATTTGCATTTGATTGAAGTTTGCCAGTTGCGATGCTAACGTCACGTCTGTGACGCGTTCTTTGAGTCTGCTGGCTAAAAACCTGGCAAGGGAGTCAAAATTTAAATTTGAGGGGTACTCAGAGCAATGTTCAATCACATTCACTCATCGTAAAATCATATAAAAAAGATAACCTTAAAATACTGGCAAATAAAACCTTGCACTCACCACAATATGTCAGTGATAGCATCTGATGATTTGGACACCGCATGCTTTTTACATATCAATACATAATTAATTCATGTTTTGTTGACTTGGAATCATTTGGCCCCATAAGTACAGCACACAGAAGGCGTGCAAGGCGCTTCCCGCCCTAATTAACGCGAGTGATGGCGGCAAACACCAAAGTTCACGGTTGTTATTGGATTTCCAACGTCCCTGTACTTTGTCAATATTATCTGTGTAGCAGAAAACGTGTGCATATTTTGCAAACAGCGCATCAATAATAACCTCATATCAGAGCCATTCAATAAAATCATGATATTCCTGTGTAGTTTTTGCCCCCCCCTCCAATATCCAAGATTAAATTGTCAATCAAGAAATGTCCAAACGTTCCCCATTATTATTTTTATCATCACAATACCTCAATAATGTTACAATTGCCACCATGGAATTTCCATTTCCTACCACTAACTACTTCAAAATACGAATAAAACAGATGATCCTGGTAAAGATCTCTGCAGGTTCGGAGAACGTGTCGTCCAGTCATGGAAAAGATGATTAGACCACCCTTGTTTCTTCAGTTTTTTGTTCATTTTAACAACTAAAGGTACCTTTGTTTGCACAAATATAACAATGACAACAAAAATATCTCATAAGAGTTACATTTTTTGGCAGTACAATGCTATAGCTATTCATGTAAGAACTTAGGTGATGTTGGTTATGATCAAGAAAACCATAAGAGTCGCTAGATATCAGCTGTTATATTAAACTCTTATGAGCTATATTTGTTATCGTCATCATATTTGTCCAAACAAATGTACCTTTAGTTGTACCAGGCATTAAAATGGAAGAATAAGCTGAAGAAACAAGGGTGGTCTAATCATTTTTTCCATGACTGTATGTAGTAAGACAGTCGTGGTCACAATCAGCCGTCATTATTGTTAATATTTGATAAGAGCCTGTGTGTCTGAGGTCCGGTTAAGTCACAAGTATGGCACCAATCAAAAGTCTGGACACACTTTCTCATGCTGTTGAATGTGAAGGCACACCAAATCTTTTGACTGGTAGCAAATGACCTCCACGACCTCCTCGCAGGGATGCCTCTGGGCACGCTGCGTGGGCACTTTTGCGTTTTCATTTACGAAACACCTGACAAAAATGACCGCCGTCCTTTTGATTTGACTCTCTGGATATGACCCTTTATATTTCCTTAATTGGTTATTGGGAGAATTGAATCAATGAATCATAAAATGAATCAATATTGTTCATTTGCTTTTTTGTCTCGCGGTCACGTCCACACAGCAAACACGGCAATATCAAATACACTTTAAGAAAGCGAATTCATGCATCTTCCAAAATGTCAAGTACCTGTACATGCGGGGGGGGGGACTATTTGATCCCTTGCTGATTTTGTATGTTTACCCCCAAACAAAGATAGACTGTAAAAAAACAAAAAACGACATAAATAAAGGTTATGAATGAATAAGTATTTCATTGAGGGCACAAAGTATTTGATCCCAATGCAAAATGCGGCTTAGTATCTGGCGGAGAAACCTTTGTTGGAAAGCACGGAGGTCACACGTGTCTCGTGGTCGCCCACCGGGTTTACCCGCATTTTGATGATTCTAGTCAGAGAAACGACACCAAAGCAGCACGATATATTTTTTTTTACATACAGGCAGTCCTCAGTCTACAACCTTATGACGTTTTGTGGGTCCGTAAACACAAGGCTCGCCCGAGAAGTAGTTGGTGGCGGAAGAACACGTGCATCGTGCAACACAAGAATGCAGTGTGTGCTTCGTGCTGGGCGGAAGAATGCGGTGTGTTCGGGCGCAGCCACACTGAGGAAGGATAACATCGCTTATTAGTTCACTTTTTACACTCCATTATGTCTTCCAGCCAGGAGTGTACCAAAGAAAAGGAAAGACATTACCGTGGAAGTGAAAAAGAACATCATAAAAAGCTCAGGTAAAGGTGACACGCCCACCAATATCAGCCGCTCTTTTGGTCCGAACCAATCGACTGTTGCAACCATCAATAAGGAAAAAGATGATTGAATGCTAGAGGGGTCATGGATTCTGTGTGCTGTTACAAGGACATCTGGGAGGAGAAGAGGAGGCGGTCCGTCCAGACTAGCCAACTGTAATTTCATATTGTATTATAATTTATTTGGTGACCCCTACTGGTGGAAAACTATTTTTAAAACATGGCTCAGGAGGTAGAGTGGTTGATTCCCAACCCAATGGCTGCTGGTTCAATCATTCAACTTATTGATACAACATTCAGTCTGCTTTTTGACTTTCCAACATTTCAATTTCTGTTAACGACGAATGGACAAATAAAATAGTGCCCCCTACTGGTGAAAATTCTTTTCCATTACTCTTAACATTCTACTTGTACGGGGTGACATGGCCCACACGGTAGAGTGATCGTCTCCAGCATGATGGTTGCTGGTTCAATCATCAGTGGATGAATAGATTTCAACATATTTCTAGGATATTTCGACATTCATCTCAGCATCCACACACGATTTCTCCTGAAATTCCTTCATCTAATCCCAAATTACACCACCGTCTCGGAATTGAACGCGACGACCGCCTGCTGCGTACATTTTTTACATTTTCCGTACCACCAAAATTCTGGACTGTTCATGTCTAAACGTACAAAAACAGCAGGGGATCAAATACTTATTTGCCTCACCTACGTCGGCAATTACTGTGAAACAGACAACACTCATCGGTCGATTAGATTCATATCACACTTTCATATGCTGCCATTCATGTGTTAACACTAAAAAAAAAAACACATTGGGACACCTGAACACAATCCATGTTTAATTCTTGTTTTTTTTTCACAACCGTTATCTTAGTTGGGCTCCTTGGTAGCGTGGTGGTTTATGCGACCATCCTTTCTTCTCCAGCATCCTCACCCTGTGATTGACGGCTGATCAGTGGAGGGTGTAGGCCACCTTTTACCAAAAACCAGCTGGGATAGGCTCTGTGTTGACTGGTGTGCCTCCTTAGTGATTGTCAGTGATGAACACTATGAGGAGGGGGGGCGGTCTGCTGATAGCAAGTTCCAGTTGTAAATAGACCCGGTCTCACACCTCAATCACCACACTGTCCTTCGGGTGTTTGGACTCATTTGCAAGGTGTGGCTTCTCTGTGCGCGTGTGCCAAACAAGCACCTGGAAAAAAGCAGAAGGATGGATCAGCTGACATTAATGTTACGGTAATAATGAATGTTATTGTGGGCAGTCAGCAGGGCACATATAAAGACACACAACCGTTCACACTCGCATTCACACGGTCAAGTCAAGCCAGACACGAGTCACTACTATCAGTGACTAGTAGGGTGTCTGAGGAGGTCGACTATTCAATGATTCGATTCAGAGGAGTCTGATTCAACTATCAAACTCACAGTTGAATTGTATGAAAATGGCATTCTGACTCCATAGGGGGGGGGGGGGGGGGGGGGGGGGGCATACATTTTTACATAGAATGTTTTTTTTGTTGTACACAGCCTATTTTCATACAAAAGCAGCCTCATTTGTGTTAATAAAGAATTGAAAATGACGTGTGTCTTTAACAGAAGACCTGTACTGTACTGTACTGTACTACTGTACTACTACCTGTACTACTGTACTGTACTGTACTGTACTGTACTGTACTACTACCTGTACTACTGTACTGTACTGTACTGTACTGTACTGTACTACTACCTGTACTACTGTACTGTACTGTACTACTACCTGTACTACTGTACTGTACTGTACTGTACTGTACTGTACTGTACTACTACCTGTACTACTGTACTGTACTGTACTGTACTACTGTACTGTACTACTACCTGTACTACTGTACTGTACTGTACTGTACTGTACTGTACTACTACCTGTACTACTGTACTGTACTACTACCTGTACTACTGTACTGTACTGTACTGTACTGTACTACTACCTGTACTACTGTACTGTACTACTACCTGTACTACTGTACTGTACTGTACGGTACTGTACTGTACTACTACCTGTACTACTGTACTGTACTGTACTACTGTACTGTACTACTACCTGTACTACTGTACTGTACTGTACGGTACTGTACTGTACTACTACCTGTACTACTGTACTGTACTGTACTGTACTGTACTGTACTGTACTGTACTGTACTACTACCTGTACTACTGTACTGTACTGTACGGTACTGTACTGTACTACTACCTGTACTACTGTACTGTACTGTACTACTGTACTGTACTACTACCTGTACTACTGTACTGTACTGTACGGTACTGTACTGTACTACTACCTGTACTACTGTACTGTACTGTACTACTGTACTGTACTACTACCTGTACTACTGTACTGTAATGTACTGTACTGTACTGTACTACTACCTGTACTACTGTACTGTACTGTACTATACTACTACCTGTACTACTGTACTGTACTGTACTGTACTGTACTGTACTACTACCTGTACTACTGTACTGTACTGTACTGTACTACTGTACTGTACTACTACTTGTACTACTGTACTGTACTGTACTGTACTACTACCTGTACTACTGTACTGTACTGTACTATTACCTGTACTACTGTACTGTACTGTACTGTACTGTACTACTACCTGTACTACTGTACTGTGCTGTACTATACTACTACCTGTACTACTGTACTGCACTGTACTGTACTGTACTGTACTGTACTGTACTGTACTACTACCTGTACTACTGTACTGTACTGTACTATACTACTACCTGTACTACTGTACTGCACTGTACTGTACTGTACTGTACTGTACTACTACCTGTACTACTGTACTGTACTGTACTATACTGTACTGTACTACTACCTGTACTACTGTACTGTACTGTACTATACTACTACCTGTACTACTGTACTGCACTGTACTGTACTGTACTGTACTGTACTGTACTACTACCTGTACTACTGTACTGTACTGTACTGTACTACTGTACTGTACTACTACCTGTACTACTGTACTGTAATGTACTGTACTGTACTGTACTACTACCTGTACTACTGTACTGTACTGTACTATACTACTACCTGTACTACTGTACTGTACTGTACTGTACTACTACCTGTACTACTGTACTGTACTGTACTATACTGTACTGTACTACTACCTGTACTACTGTACTGTACTGTACTATACTACTACCTGTACTACTGTACTGCACTGTACTGTACTGTACTGTACTGTACTGTACTACTACCTGTACTACTGTACTGTACTGTACTGTACTACTACCTGTACTACTGTACTGTACTGTACTGTACTACTGTACTGTACTACTACCTGTACTACTGTACTGTAATGTACTGTACTGTACTGTACTACTACCTGTACTACTGTACTGTACTGTACTATACTACTACCTGTACTACTGTACTGTACTGTACTGTACTGTACTGTACTACTACCTGTACTACTGTACTGTACTGTACTATACTGTACTGTACTACTACCTGTACTACTGTACTGTACTGTACTATACTACTACCTGTACTACTGTACTGTACTACTACCTGTACTACTGTACTGTAATGTACTGTACTGTACTGTACTACTACCTGTACTACTGTACTGTACTGTACTATACTACTACCTGTACTACTGTACTGTACTGTACTGTACTGTACTACTACCTGTACTACTGTACTGTACTGTACTATACTGTACTGTACTACTACCTGTACTACTGTACTGTACTGTACTATACTACTACCTGTACTACTGTACTGCACTGTACTGTACTGTACTGTACTGTACTGTACTACTACCTGTACTACTGTACTGTACTGTACTGTACTACTGTACTGTACTACTACCTGTACTACTGTACTGTAATGTACTGTACTGTACTGTACTACTACCTGTACTACTGTACTGTACTGTACTATACTACTACCTGTACTACTGTACTGTACTGTACTGTACTGTACTGTACTACTACCTGTACTACTGTACTGTACTGTACTGTACTGTACTGTACTGTACTGTACTACTACCTGTACTACTGCACAGGCATCAAGAGTGAAAGCAACACATTACGTTTGATAGCCGCTATACCAACACTCAACAATTAAAAGATAAGTCGCCCTATTTTCGGATACGTCGTCACTAATATGCCTGAGTTACATTACTGCTAGTAACCTCAAGTCAGTGACTAATTTCCACCGGTGATTGGAGGGTACCCGAGTGCTTGTAAAGCTGGCGCTCAGCCAAATGTGACAAGCACAAACAGAAGGGTCATGTGATTAAGGTTCCAGAGAACTCCAAACATCCACACTGCAGCACCTGAAGGAAATCACCATCAATATTTATCTAATAACATGACCAAAATATAATATCATTCATGTAAAATACATCTATGCACCATTGATGTCATTCTTGTTGAACAGTTTTGCTCTGATCAACCAATCAGGAATGGGGGCCCGCAAGCAGGCGCTGAGAGGCAAATCAGAAATCTGATTTAACCCCAAAAAAACCAAAAACAGCTCCGTTACTAATAGTGTGCATATGACAGGGGCCAACACTCCTGATTATGAAGGCCCCGGGCAGATTAGATTGATATGGCAACATGTAGCAGCTGAAATCTGATTGGACATAAAAAGTAACGACACATACACTACTGGAAGCACTGCAGCCAAGACTAGCGGACTGTTGGGAATAAATGAATGTAATTTCATGGAACAAATAGTACAGTTTCAGTTTGAAATGTAGGTCAGTGCATCTGGTAATGATTACGCCAGCAGAGAAGGACTTGCTTGCCCTGACTGCACACCACGGCTTACCATGCATGAGTAAAATCACCCGCTGCAGTTACACAATCCAAAGCACCCGAGGTGAGCGCTAGGACGACCGTAAGCCTGGACGGACGTATCGGCTAATAATGGCTACTAAAAAAATCATCCAAAGTGTGGAAATATTTTGAAAAGGTTAAAGATGAGGCCGAGAAAGTAAAGTGCAAGTTGTGTCAGCAGCTTCTTACATATCACACGACAGCAACCAACACGGCATTTCGCTGACAACAAGTAAACCAGCTTCATTTTATTTCCCCCCCTGTGGATTTAATCCAAGAAATGAAGATGCTGGCTGAGAGTTTTGGCAAGTTATCGTTTTTCAAACCACATTGTTGCTATTTTATGTGCACTTTTCTGATGTGTGATGTGCCCACTTGCCGAAAGTGATTGCGTTTTGCTTCACAAATAAATAAAAAGGTACTGTTGTTGCACATCAGTTTGTTTATCTGAATGTTTTAGCTTATTTCTGAGGTGGAAAAAGTCGCAAAAACACTAAAATGTTTGACGATTAGTCAAGCATAGACAAAGTAACACATCAGATTTGGCTAAATGTGGGCGCCTCATGTAGTTAGGATCTTGATACAATCTTGATCACATGACGCCGAGGTTGATAGTTGAGTCAGACTCCTTTGAATCGAATCGCCAAACAGTCAAATATCGTAAGACATCCCCAGACTTTTCCACAGAACCAAAGAGGCCGGCATTCCGGCTGGTTGTACTTGATTTGTGCTGTTCAATGAGGGAGGGGGGGTCGTAAGAATTTGAACAGTGTGAATGGCTGTTTCATTTGCAGTAAATGAAAGTTCTGGAAAGCAGCATTAGCGCTTCCAGCTTGCACGTGCTGGTGTTGGTGCCAGAAGGGATTCCACAATCTGACACCTCCCAAGCACAAACATCCCACGTGTGGCTCCAGCTCTTTTACACGTTCCAGTCACTGTCACAACAACATATTGGTGAGAAAACATGCAAAGATTCATGTCTGTTTCGCCCTGATTAGGAAGCTTCCTTTTCCTTTTTTATCCTGAAGCTGATGAGCCTATAATTCGGTGTGTGTGTGACAGCATTTTGCACAGGGGTTTGATTTATAGCAGGCTGCAAAGCCCATTCACCTGGAATATGTCACTTCCTGCCCACTGTGATGCTAATTGGCCCACTTTGCATACCCAATGAGACTTAAAGGAGTATAGCAGCGCTGTGGGAAGTGTGTGTGTGTGTGTCCTGCACTAATGATCCACTAAGAGTGGCCTCTGTAGTTCCCCTGGAATCATAACCCTGCTCCCTTTATCACGTCTGACTTCTTCTCTTATGGCTTTGCTCTCTTTTTTTTTTTTTTTTTAGTTCTCTTCTTCCCTGAGGCAACTTGGAGACAAAAAGCTTTAACTGGTTAGAGTTCCTCTTAATAGCATACAGAAGCAGAGAATAAAAAAAAAGGTGAAAAATGTGAGGAAGAAGAGCAAAAGGAGTATTTCAATCTATTAATGAAGTAATACGGCCCGGTGTGGGATGACCCTGCATGAACAGGTTTGGTGAGGATGTGGATGAAGGGGCGGTTGCCCTCATTTATCGCTGTGTTCCGTTGCACACGACATTGAACCATTCGGAGCTCCTCCGCTGCCAATCTTCCAGATAAAATAGTACTGGCACAAATGGGAAAAATGTAGCATCTGTTGTTACGTTGGCTTGGCTGTACATTCAATGATTACCAACTTCACCAAATCACTCTCGTTAGCTGACAAACTACAAACGCAACTCATTTTACCCTCATTTGCTGTTTGTCACAGCCTCGGTGTAATCACCAATGACATGCTTTCAACGTTTCTTATTTCTCGAACAAGCTCATTGAGAAAGACGTCGCGCAGTGGCTAATGTTGCTAGTGTCCATTGCTAACAGCGGCTCACACAAAAATGTAAAATTCTTACTGCGAGTACACTCTGTCACAGTTTTTCAAAAACGGATTAATAAGTCGTGCTGTTTTGTGGTTCAAGATGGCCTATTATTAGTCAAAACATCCAAATTTTGAGCTAATGTTACTGATTTTCTCCCAAAATTGAAGCACTTTCAATCATAAAAATGGCTAAACGAACTAAAATACAAATATAAGGCATTCAAAAGACTCATTCAAAGATGTTGGCATACTATTCTACACTGGTCACTAGGTGTCAGTAATGTTACTGTAATGTTGGATGAGACACACAAGCACCAGACGTGACTGCCGGAACAACAGGCTTTTATTGCAGGTTTGGATGATCTCACACCAGGCACAATAATCCCTAAGAAAAACACAAGCTACTTTTGCGTTTGTTACCCACGGAAAGATGAAAGTCAACTCTGAAACCCTGACGTCACTTTCTGTCTTATTTTTTCTTATTATATCTGCTATATTGGGTAAGCTTCAAACAGTCCAGAATTCAGCCGCCCGCAGCGTACAATCATAGCCTATTAGCACAGCAACTGGAACTGGCAGTCACTGAACCTAACGAACTAAGCTAACAAACACACTTACGACACAAGTCTCTGCTTTCCTTTTGATCACGGCTTCGAAGTAAACCACAAAGGAGGCAAAGAAAATTGAAAGTGCCAGCATTTTGATAAAGAAGGTGAGAAACACTATTGAATTCAACAAATAACTCATAGCAAAACAGGAAGGTGGCGTCTATGTTGATGTCACTGCCAATGGAAGGTCAGTAGCTGTCTGCTTGTCTGAAAACATGCAAGCATCTTTCAAGTACATTTTGGATGAGCATATTTTATTAAGTGTTGATTTTTAATTGAACAGGCCGGTGTTTTTTAATGTATTATTCTCTGTGCTTTGAGCACATATGCGCGCCTGCGCGGATTGTAGTTTCAGACATCAGCGATAGAAATACGACCCCTCTCGCAAGCACCCCAAAGCACCTCTAAAAATGGCTCAGCCCACATTAATACAATACAAACGCAATTGAGCAGGGAGCTGAAAGTCGATGCAAATGAAATAAAACCCAAGTGTCATTTTTCTGTCTCCTTTCAAGCACATCTCCTTGTGTCGCTCTGGTCACGTGCACCTTCAATCATGAACTCTTCACGCTCATTCATTCTGCTCCCACTGATTACAGCAGCAATACGCAGAAATAGGCTGATTCTGTCCAAAGGTAAAGAACGAGTTACATACATTCATTTTTTTTGGACTGGATTTTTATTTATTTTTTTTACCAGTATACAGACACAGTGCATCCATCCAACCCAGCCATCCATTTTCTGTCCTCACTGGCGCGGGTATGCTGGAGCCTATCCCAGCTATATATTTAATAATGTATATAATATAAAATATATATTATACTATGAATTATTGTATATTATATTGTATGCTTATATTATATGTATTATATTATGTACATAATATAATATATATACAGTATGTATAAATTTTAAACATAAAAAAATACATTATTTAGAATTATTCAACTGTATTTATTTATTTTATGACAAATGTACACAAATGTAGTATTATTTGAAATTATATTTGAAATTAGTATTTTTTTATTGTTTTCATTAACTCATTTTCTATGCTGCAAGGGTCGCGGGGGTATGCTGGAGCCTATCCCAGCTGACTTTGGACGGGAGGCGGGGTACACCCTGGGCTGGTCGCCAGCCAATAGCAGGGCACATATAGACAAACAACCAATCACACTCACATTCATACCTATGGACAATTTAGAGTCGCCAATTAAGCTAACATGCATGTTTTTGGAACCCGGAGAGAACCCACGCACACACGGGAAGAACTCACAAACGTCACACAGAGATGCCCAGCGGAGATTCGAACCCAGACCTCCTGACTATGTGCTACATGCATTTTACTCATGCATACATGCTACCTGGCCAACATGCTAACCACTATTATTTGTATTTCCTTTTGTTATTAACATCTGCTCTTGATCCAAAGCCAGGTATGCCCAAAAGAAACCAGTTTGAGAAACTGCAAGCGAGGCATCATTGTCCAATTGTTCATTCTAATTATTGTTTAGAAAGGATTATTGTTTCTAGAGAGGGACGACGCTATTATTGATTCTGTAGACGGTGTTCTGTGTGGCACTACGACTGTAAATGGCATTTGAGATGTTGATGATGAAAGCTTAAGGGAATAGAACATTTTAAGTGTTGATGTCGAAAGCTGCAAATGCCAATTCTGTAACATAATGAAAGATATACCATGGCTCACTTATACCGAGTAATGGCCTCGCTGATTAGTCCCAGATAGACAGGCGGTCTTTTAGCAGAGATATAAAATAAACTGGGTTTTAAAGGTCCCCTATTATGCAAAATGGACTTTTTAATGGTGTTATAATTGTGATATGTTTCGGTAGAGCCTCTTTATGACCACCGAAAAAATGTATCATCTGCCTCACTTATTCCAAGAAGCGTTCAAACCGTAAACTTTGACGTTCCGTTTTTTTTTTTTTCTGATGACGTGAACCAAAAACCACCTTCCTCCTCACGAACATGATAGCGCCTCTGACCTGCCCGTAGATAAGCCCGCCCACCACTTCACTGAGAACAGCTTTGTAAAAACAGAAACAAAACGGGCTTCACTACATGTCTTAAAAAAGCCTGGAGCTCTGCCAACTAGCCGTCAGATAACTCTGTCATCTAGCGACTAACCTAGCGTGATCGTCTGCTAAAATATGGCTCTCATACTGTAGCTATGCTAGCATGAAGTGCACAATAGCGCTTCTTTGAGCCACACACTCGCTTGACTAAGAATTCTTTTCTTAGTCAATTCATCTGAAGCTTGTTGTTTCGATTACTCGAGTAATTGGTTAGGCCCTAGACGGACCAAATCCCAAACACAAACAGCAGTGGTTTAGTCCGCATCTTATCAATACAGAGGCAAAAATGTAGTGCATGTTTTCCAAAGTCAAAGCTGATGTGTATGAATTTCTTAAAGATAATACGTCTGCTTTCGTGGATGACTAACGAAATGTAAAAATATTCAAATTTGAGGGGCTGACATCTGAGAATATTTGCATTTTTAAATTAAAAAAACAGTGAGTCAAATACCAAAATACATATTGATTAATTGGATAATCGATGAATCATCAATCACATTGGGAAAGTAGATTTTGACATTCATTAGGGAAGTTGGTGACCTCAAAAGGGAACATCCCAACTACTCACAACACACATACGTGTGTATACACGGCATAGATGCAAATGGTCTTCAATGGAGACGTGTTTACAAAGACACCATGTGGCAGAAAGATCAACATGGACAACACCTTCTTGTTTTGCCATTGTTTCTTTGCCAACAACTCGTCTTCAGTGAAGGTAAAAGTAACCTTAAATGTTCATGTATGCCTTTCATTCATCATTTATTTGTACGTATTTTTAATTTTTTAATGGATATAAAACTGTTAAGACATGTTTTGTGTTGACATTTTTGAGATTTGTGGCGTAAGTGTTAGTTAGCAAAGAACTACAGAGTCAACCGCTGATGACATCATAGACAAGCGACAGAGCTGACTTCCACTTCCTGTTTCCATGCATTAGCAAGCTAATAGGATGCTAGCAAAGATGTTTTGCGAGGAAAGTACATTACGAACACAGTTGGACTCGCACAGTGTATTAATAACACGACAAGATGCCCGCCATATTGTACGTTACCAAGAAAATGTATACAAACCGAGGCCATATTTTGGTGTAAATTTTCGCCGTTAACCGAAAAACACACTAACCAGGGCATACGCCAACCAAGGTTCCACTGTATGTGAAAATGAGAAGCCTACAAATGATCCAACATGGAGCAACCCTCGAGCTGTAATTGTGCAAATGTGACGCCTGACTTTGGTCTGAATTTCCAGAAACCTGTGAAAAATACCAAGTAGCAACAAAATGGCTTCCACAAGGTCAACATTAGCGTGGAAGGCAGTGAGAGACGTCTGGTGGATAGCACACTTTAAGGGTGACGTAAACCACTGATGCCGGCACGCTGGTTTAACAGGCACATAAACCATAAATCACATAATCACGTAAACGCTGCAGGATCAAAAACAAATCTAAACGCAAAATACTGCAAATGCCCAAAACACACACAAATCTTTAAAGAAGGATATCCCTTAGATACGGTGCCCCCGGTAGCCTGGCTAACTTCCGTTTAGTTCCGGGGCGTTGCGGGATTTCTCTTCATGCATGGGCTTTTTGGTTGTTTTTTTTGAACACATGCTGCATTTTTCTTTTTTCTTTTACAGTAGTTTTTCCCAACTTGCAGCGTTTATGTGATGTTTGTGGGTTTTGGATTGTTTCTGTGTTTGGAGCAGCGGTGCAAGATATGTCGCTCCTAACGCGCTCCTGACCAGAAGAAGCACGCATGTTGGACTGTCAGCACTAATATGTAAAGTTAGTTAGCAGTGTCACATGACATAAATTAAACTTTATTGAGTCATTCTATTACTTTCTGACACATATCTTTTTATTCACAAATCAATCTCTCAACCCTGCCAGTGAGATGACTGATGATGTCACTGCCTGTTAAAGGCCAGCAGTCATATTAACTGTAAGGCAGCTCCATTAAAGTAATGGGGCTGATAATTGTGGCGATATCTTCAACACAGAGCTGTCAGCAGCAGCTGCTGCGGCTGTGGATGACGAGCCAGCAGGTCTGAATATTTATACAATTCCCTGCGGGAGACATTAACCAATAAACCCCCAGAGACACACTGCAGTGCCACACGCACATTTACTGGATAACGATATCTATCCTGTGCTGCTCTTTGTATCGCCGCAAGCATAGAAGTACTGCAGTGATACTTTACGCAGGACACAAGGCAGCCAGAGAGTTTAAATGTTTAAACACGTGCAAAGCCTTAAAAGCACCCTTAGATGATTCAATATTTATCATGCCCCATGACATCAAGTCACTGGAACTATGAAGCACCATTAAATTTGGGTGCTCTTTGCCCTTAGCAACCCACCGATACTATGGTCCATGCATGAGCATACATTCATGCTAAACCATAATCACTAAGAATTCTATTAGCATTCAGTTGGCTCAAAATGCATTTCCAAAAAAGGGGATGTAAATTATGCAGAAGGAATCAGGGGTTGAGAGGCCAACATCTGATGGTAGAAGAATGGTTACCAATGTAGAGAGTAAGACATAAGTAAGAAGTAAGAGATAAAAACATGCTTCTGCTACTCACAGCTTCACAAATATTTCACTTGTAATGAGTAAAAGTGTGTACCATCCTGCACAGGACAATGCGACTTATGGACCAGCGGTTTTCAATACATTTTATACTGTGTGTTTGTGTGTGTGTGTGCGTGTGCCCGCCCGGCTGGCGAAAAGCCCCACTTCCCGCACTGCACACATTTCAAGCGAGGGACAGTCAGCTTAAAAGCGGATGAAAAGGTGAGGTATTTGTCCAAAGAGTATAGTACGATATAGAGTATAGAGTACAAAGTAACATCGATACGCAAAGGCGACTCGGACCCAGCTGATCTCCTAAGCTGCGAGCCCGCTGGACCCCCTGCCTCTTAGCCCTGACGCCAAGGTGCGGTGCGCCCGCTTTTGAAAACTTCACCCCCATAAACAAAGAAAGATGAGTGCATGAGATGAAAGCAGTGTGCTGCCATTGATGAGAACGTTCCAGCACGCTGCAACTGTTAACGCTACACTTCAGTTAAGGAACTTTACTAAAAATAAAATAGCCACCCCGTGTTCAAACTCTTACTGTTGCACTTGCACCTTCCTAAAAAGAAACACTATAAACCAGGGGTATCCAAAATGCAGCCCAAGGGCCATTTTTGGCCCACAGCTTGTTCTTTATTATCTTTAATAAGATATATTTTAGATATTACGCTAATATACATTAACACCTATACGACAAAGTGTATATAGCTTATGGTACAATATACTGCCCAGCAGTGGATTGCTTTTAGCATCCTAAATATACACATCAAAGTGACCCCCACATCCTTCTATATATCAAATTTGTACGGTAATTTCCGGTGTATAAACTGCACCCACTAAATTTAGAGAAAAAATGATTTTTACACATATAAGCCAAACATATCCACGAGATCATGAGGACCAGGTAGCTCTTTATTGGACAGGAGCCAATCATGACCTATGAGAAAACGCACAACAAGCTTATCGATCCATAGGAAACCTCAGGAGGTCATTACTCAATATAACGGTCCGACTCACGGTGTCATCTTAGATAGAAGGCTAAAATCATCACACAACAACTTTACACTCAAAATGTAGCTTAGAAATATACAAGTGTTGAGTTGCTGTGTGATGATTTTAGCGTTCATTGTCAGATGACACCATGAGTCAGACTGTTATATTGGGTAATGACCTCCTGCGATTTTCAATGGGTTGACAAGCTCGTCGTGAGTTCACTTGTAGCTCATGATTGGCTCCTGCCAAGGAAGGAGCTATCGTTTCCTCACTGACTCGCAAGTGGCACAATATTTCAACGATTAGCAGTAGTTCCTGCCTACTAATCTGCACCGCTGTATAAGCCGTGGGGTTCAAAGTTTAAGAAAAAAGCAGCGGCTTATACACCGGAAATTAAGGTATTCTTTATTTGAGAATTTTATTCATTGGAGAATTGCCCGCCAGTAGATTGCACTTTTTTTTTCCATGCCTCATTTTAAAAATCATTGAATAATAATACTGCTAAATAATAACGATCGAATTTTGGGAGAAACAAGTTGAACTCTTTACTTATAGACGACATAGACAGATGACCTTCTGCATGGGCTCATGCTAATCTTGCGAGCTAAACAAAAAAAAATGCATTTTGGTCTGAATTTCATCATTTTGACTGATAAATATCACAAATACCAAGATATCCAAAACAATATTAACAAAAAAAAATACAGTTTGGACCGGAGCCAATGGACGTTCCATTGAAAAGGTGTAATAGAATCCATTTCTCAGCAGGTCCTTTAAGGCACCTCTGTGATGGTTGTCAAGAGGATGAGTGGCTTCATAAAACCAAGCGCCAAAAGGGACTGCAGTGATTTAAGGCGAGCAGCATTGATCTAAGCTGTCTAAGCACAGAAGTACAATTGACTGTGTCATATAACACCATTTGTAGCCTACTCAAGCTGTGTGTGTCTAAGTTTAGAGCAAGCCACCGGCTTGAAGCATGACTCATGCTGTCAATAGTGGGGAGAGAATATACATGCAGGCACACACACACGCACACACACGCGCACACACAAAGGCCCAGGTAGAAATAAAGCAGGAGGCATCTTTTGCCAAACATGCACTGAGTGTATTATTTTACTAATTGTATGATATTTGGATGATTGGATGATAGATAGACAGATATTATAGATTGTTACAAACAGTTCTCACTGACCCGAGTGCAGTTGTTGGCCTTGGGCTCCAACTCTGTCACCTTGGTGATCTGCTTGAGGAAGTCGGACTCCTGCATGCCCGGCTGGGAGCCTCGCCTCTTGAACTGCGCCCTTGGATTTGCCAGGATCACTTGGAGGTTCACTGCAAAACCTGAGAGAATGGAGAACGACAGAGGAAAGCTTGAGGTTAGTCATTGTGCATTAAAGTCTATCATGAGGTTATTATGATCACACCAGAAAATGATAGCACGCTTTAGTGTGTCTAATGATCATGATACTCATTTACCACAGGACTGTGCCATTCCCCCAGCTAATTGCACAATGGAAATGAAACGATTTGGAGCACTAAGGAAGACTGATAACAATGCAGAGGTGAGATACAATGTTTATGTTCTTCACAGTTCTTAACACATCCATCCATCTTCTATGCCGCTTATCCTCATTAGGGTCACGAGTATACTGGAGCCTAGTCCTGGACTGGTCAATCACAGGACACATGTAAACGAACAACCATTCACCCTCACATTCATACCTATGGACAATTTAGAGTCTCCAATTAACCTAATATGCATGTTTTTGGAATGTGGGAGGAAGCCAGAGAAAACCCATGCATGCACGGGGAGAGCATGCAAACACCACACATAGATGCCAAATCTTCCAGATCTTTCAGATCTCCTTACTGTGGGGCCAACATGCTAACCACTGGGCCACCGTGCGGCCCCAGTTCTTAACAAAAGTAACAAATAATACACATTTTTCCAGCCAACATGTGAGCTTGTACTGAAAAGAATGACACCGATCATCACATTTCACCACCAATCAACGTGTTCTAAGGTGAAATATACAGTATAGGTAATAATGAGTCCAAAACATGAAAGAAAAAGTAATGTAACCAAGGTCCCAGATGGTTATGGATGGTCTACAATAAGACTTCATCAGTTTATTAGACTCCTCCCTGAATCACAACCTTATCGTGGTGGAGGGACTATGTTGTCCGGGGCTATGTGACCTTGGTGGGTCTCCCAAGGCCAACAGATCGTAGGTGACGGGCCACACAAAGAGTGATTGAAAAGACTGATTCCATTTTTTTTCAGTTTTCAATTTTTAAAACCAAAGCGAAATATTGTCTTCTTGTTCACGTTGTCCTCTTAATGAGTGACCTGTATTAACATAAACAAATCCAAAAAAGTCAGTGCCTCACCAGCCATGAACCTCACCGCTCGTCACTGCGGTAATGTGTCTGCGATCATTCATTCATTCATTCATTTTCTATGCTTTTTTTCCCTTGCAGTCGACTGGGGAGGACATACATGGCAGGAGATCTGTTGACGATACTGGAAATTAAACAGATTCCTTGAAATAAATTTGTTACAAGTGTTGATAGCTGCCGGCAAGTCCAGCTAACTGGCTAACTGCTGAAGTTCAAAACGGTTGCTTAGCAATGCCAAACGCAAAGCAAAATGATACTGGCCCTGGAATTACAGACTCAAAATCAGAAATAGGGTCAGTCAGGCTGTCAGATGAGAAGGTGAGGATGACGCCTCGAATAAAAAAACAGTTCCAGAATTGGAAGATATTCTCAAGAGGGAAGATTTGATATTATTACAAACCTTGAGGAAGGAGATGAATGAGATACAAGAGCGTACTGCATTACAAATAGTGCCAGAAATTGGGTGTCTGCAATCACAAGCAGAGCAGGATTCTTTAACAATAAGGATGGATTTAACGTTTCTGAACACAGAGATTAAATATAACTACAATAGCTTCTCCCAAATGATCACGGAGGTCCATGATGTTGTCACAAACGTTATGGAAGAAAGTAGAGCACTGAGCAAGGACACCAAAGCACTAACGGAAGAAATTAGAGAGAAAATAGGGCCTTATGCAAGGATTTTAGGGTTCAGCAGGATGATATCAAGGCATTATTGGAAGACAATGCTGCCTTTCGCAACACTCTTGAAGAAGAGAAAGAAGCAAATAAAAATATCACCGAGCAAATGAAAAATATAATCGATGAGATGGATCAGAATGCCTGCGATTGGCTGGTGACCACTCCAGAGTGTACCCCGCTTCTCACCCAAAGTCAGCTGGGATCGGCGCCAGCATACCCCCCACAGCCCTAATGAGAATAAGCGGCATAGAAAATGGATGGATGGATCAGAATGCACGAATGAACGATGTGATCCTCACAGGGATCTGAATTACACATACGTCAAAGGATAAGGCAGTCCAAAACAGAGGAGAACCAGATGGAATGGATGTTCCTTCAACAAAGCAACAGATTGCCAACTTCCTATAGTCAAAGAAGACCACACCCGTCATCATCGTTAAGTTCACCAACAGGGAATTCAAAACTGCACTGCTGAAACAGGGAAAGAAGAAGAAGAAGACTTGAGGAAGCAGGGAAAGATACAAAGCATTGGGGCACCAACGGTAAAATCTACATCAAACTAAAAATGGGGGTCCAGAAGAAGCAAGAGTGCTTGTTGTCAAAGATATCAACAATCTGGGTACATATTACTATGACAACAAGGATAATGGAGGATATAACCCACAAGAAAGAACAATGCAGCCAGAAGGATTACATTCAATAACATTGACCTCAATATCATAGTTGCAAGGACCAGCTCAACAAAGTACAAAGTTGACTACAGTCAATGACACTCACAGTATAACACTAATGACGGCAGGATGTGGGTCCGGATATCTACTGTACATGTATATACTGTACATGTATGTGTTAGTAATTGATGAGATACAAAGAGGGGATAGGATTAAATAAGATCTGCTTCTTGCTAGTCCTTTTCAGACATGTGGAACAAGGTAAACTGTACTATATGCATGTTTGAAATAAATTAAACCATAACCATAACCATAACCATGATGCTAGTCCTCACTAGGGTGGTGGGCGTACGTTGAAGCCTATCCCAGCTGACTTTAGACGAGAGGCAGGGTACATCCTGGACTGATCGCCGAACATCCACTACATACAGTACTGTGAAAAACCCCCTTCCTGATTTCTTTTTTTGTCACACTTAAATGTTTTATATTGTCAAACAAATTTAAATACAACACAACTGAACACAAAATGCATTTTTTAAATGAAACTTTTTATAATTAAGGGAAAAACAAATCCAAACCTACATGGCCCTGTGCAAAAAAGTGATTTACCCCCTGTTAAAATTAAGCTAACTAGCTTAATTGAGACCTATCAGTGTGGAAAAGGTTATAAAGGCATTTCTAAAGCTTTGGGACTCCAGTGAACCACAGTGAGAGCCATTATCCACAAATGGTGAAAACATGGAACAATGGTGAATCTTCCCCGGAGTGGCCGGCCAACCAAAATGATCTCAAAAGCACAGCGACGACTCATCCGAGAGGTCACAAAAGACCCCACAGCAACATCCAAAGAACTGCAGGTCTCACTTGCTTTGTTAAGGTCAGTGTTCATGACTCCACCATAAGAAAGACACTGGGCAAAAGCGGCCTGCATGGCAGAGTTCCAAGACAAAAAAACATTGCTGAACAAAAACAACATCAAGGCTCGTCTCAATTTTGCCAGAAAACATCTTGATGATCCCCAAGATCTTTGGGAAAATACTCTGTGGTCTGCCGAGACAAAAGTTTACCTTTTTGGAAGGTATGTGTCCCATTACATCTGGCATAAAAGCAACGCTGCATTTCAGAAAAAGAACATCATCCCAACAGTAAAATATGGTGGCGGTAGTGTGATGGGCTGGGACTGCTTTGCTGCTCAGAAAAACCTGCTGTGATAAATGGAACCATGAATTCTGATGTCTACCAAAAAATCCTGAAGGAGAATGTCTGACCATCTGTTCGTGACCTCAAGCTGAAAGCAACTTGGGTTCTGCAGCAGGACAATGATCCAAAACACACCAGCAAGTCCACCTCTGAATAACTGAAGAAAAACATATTGAAGACTTTGGAGTGGACTAGTCGAAGTCCTGGCTCGAATCCTATTGAGATGCTGTGGCTTAAAAAGACGCTCATGCTGGAAAAACCCTCCATTGTGGCTGAATTACAACAATTCTGCAAAGATGAGTGGGCCAAAATTCCTCCACAACACTCTAAGAGACTCATTGCAAGTTATCGCAAACGCGTGATTGCAGTTGTTGCTGCTAAGGGTGGCCCAACCAGGTATTAGGTTTAGGGGGCAATCACTTTTTCACACAGGACCATGTAGGTTTGGATTGTTTCTCCCTTAATAATAAAAGGTGTCATTTAAAAAACTGTGTTTTGTGTTCAATTGTGTTGTCATTGACTAATATTTTAATTAGTTTGATGACCTGAAACATTTAAGTGTGACAAACAGCAAAAAATAAGAAATCAGGAAGGCGCAAACACTTTTTCACACCACTTCATTCATCTGTTCATTATACAATGTTTATATCAGTTTATAACAGGGCCAGCAAGGCTCTCTCTCCTGACCTACATTTGGAACTTAAATTATAGTATTTGCTCCATGAAATTGTCTACATTTATTCCCAACAGTCTGTTATCTTCATTTAGTCGCATGTCTTTTAGCTGCACTGCTTTCACTAGTGTATGTGTAGTTTAGATTGTTTTGGTCCAATCAGATTTCAGCTTCGATGTGTTGTCCATGTCAATGTTATCTGCCCAGGGCCTTCAGAATCAGTCATGCTGGCAGTTGTCATTGATATCACTGATGTCATCAACTATTAGCAATATCCACAACATACGTTGGATTTATCTATTAATTATATAATGTTTACATCAGTTTTACTCCTGTACTTACTATTTATTCTCTATTCTTTTCATTTTTTAATTAAGATATTGTTTATCATATGTCTTGTACTTATCTATTATGGTGGCTGCAGCTCCTTTGGTCCACCTGAAGCATTTCCCTATATTGGCAGTCCAACAAGCTGCATATTCTGATCTGTGGCTTGTCAGAAGAATTCAAGGTTACTTGTACAAGAGAGATTATGGTGTTCCTGCTGAAAGGTACTGTAATGGGAATCCTTGTAAAGACTGGAAAGAAGTGGAAGGCACAAGAAGCTATGGACAGAGCAGAAGCACAGCTTTAGCACAGCGTCTTGGTTGGCACCGTGGCAGTGGGGCGGTAGGGTGTTGGCACATTTTCTAAACCCAGCAAAGACAAAGCCAGAGGAAGGGAGAAACATCAAATGGTTCAGGATGAGATTCGAGCAGAGGTGGAGGACGCCCACCGGACCAAGTCAGTCGGCATGTAACATCGACATGGTGGGAGCAGCGCAAAGTCACCTGAACATCAGCACATCAAGTTCCTCCTCCGTCTATGACGTTCTCCCAAGTCCAGCCAACCTGCACCATTGGGGCTGAGCAGACAACTGTACCAGAACAGACACACCTTGAAACACATTCTCAGTTGCTGTCCGAAGGCAATCAGGGATGGGCGGTACCACTGGCACCATGACCAGATCCTCAGGGCAGATTTATTAAGCACAACAATTGACAACATGTACCAGTACACCCGCAGGCAATCCATTAACTTTGTCAGAGCTGGGAGGAAGGCACAAAACCGCCTAAGGTCCATTGGAGGGCTTCTCACCACCGCACGGACCGGAAGCAAGTCAAAACTATGGTTTCATTCTATGTCAACTCCGGGTTCAATTGTATTCCAACCCAGAATGCAGTGGAAACTGTGAGGAAATTACTACACCTTGATCACACCCTCCAAGACAAATCCAACCTGGAACAGCTATCCCATTTGCTGGAACTTTGTCTTAATAGCACATATTTTTAATTCATGGCAACATTTCACAGACATAAGCATGGTTGTGCTGTGGGGACACCAGTATCCCCTACTGAGGACATGCAAATGGGGGCTCTGAACACCCTTAAGGGAACAGCATCAAGTCACTGGTACAGAGATGTGGATGACACAGAAGCCAAGACGTGCTAACCCTCACCGAGCACATTAACTCAGTGGACAAAAACATCAAGAGAATGTTAAAGACAATAAGTTGGCTTTTTTGGATTGTGATTTACACACTAGACATGACAGGGCCTCCATGTTGGGGTTTACAGAAAACACACTGACAAATACTTTTTGACTCACACCACCCACTGGAACACAAACTAGGCATTGTAAGACCCTTACAACACAGAGCTGATAATGTTCCCACCAGCCCACAGCCCACAGAGAAACAGCATAAGCAGTCACTGAGCAGGCGCATGGCACAACACAAGACAGGCTAACGCTTCAGGTCAGGACTCAGCTGTCTACCTGCACCTCACAGAGAAACAGCAGCCTTTTGAGGACAAAAGTGTACACATTCTGGACAGAGAAGACAGATGGTTTGAAAGAGGAGTGAGGCGTGAGAGTACGTCAAAGTTGAGAAACCATCTCTGAACAGAGGGGGAGGACTACGACACCACCTCTCCCCATATCCAATGCTGACCTTTCATTCCTTCCGAAGAGATTCAATAGCGTAGTTTTGCATCTAACCTCTTGTAAGTGCTAGAAGCATCCAACAATGCCATAATGTCATTTCCATAGCTTGAAGAGTAATAATATGAATGCAGGCGATGCTTGCTGTATACGCTGATGTCTACTACAGTATGTGATGTGAGCAGACATTGTGCACACTTTGTGCTCCGTGTGTTTGCCAGGATTTTTTTTTATCACCGTCATTTTTCATTGACTGTAGGTCTTAAAATTCTAGACTCTGGCCTCTGGGGATGCTTCTAGTTGTTTTGAACATATAAAATCTGTGATTGTCAGACCTCAATTAAAGCCGGCTAATGTTGCTAATTGGATTGGCCCACAGCTCAGAGAGATTGACTTGTTTACAGCTTGTTTGTTGTTCAGGGAGTTCCCACCATTGAGTGGACATCTTCAAGCTTATTTTTGTCTTGTTAAATATGTACAAAGTCAACTCTGCCTTGTTTTTATTTATTTATTTATTTTCACTTTCAGATTTTCCCTGTGAGGGGTCAATTGCATGAATGCTTTTATCTCTTTTTTTTTTTTTTTTTTACATTGGATGGCTTTCCTGATTATTGAACCCATGCCCTCTGCCATGAAAGGCAGAGGCGTGTACCATTACACTCCACCTTGTTTGTACCTTGTTTTTAAGATATTACAGTGGTGTGAAAAAGTGTTTGCCCCCTTCCTGATTTACAGTATTTTGTTTTTGCATGTTTGTCACACTTAAATGTTTCAAATCATCAAACAATTTTAAATATTAGTCAATGACAACACAACTGAACACAAAATGTAGTTTTTAAACGAAACGTTTTATTATTAAGTGAGAAAAAAAACCTACATGGTCCTGTGGGAAAAAGTGATTGGGCGTAAACCTAATAACTGGTTGGGCCACCCTTAGCAGCAACACCTGCAATCAAGCGTTTGCGATAACTTGCAATGAGTCTCTTACAGCGCTGTGGAGGAATTTTATCCCACTCATCTTTGCAGAATTGTTGTAATTCAGCCACATTGGAGAGTTTTGAGCATTAAGCGCCTTTTTAAGGTCATGCCACAGCATCTCAATAAGATTCAGGTCAGGACTTTGACTTTGACATTCCAAAGTCTTCATTTAGTTTTTCTTCAGTGATTCAGAGGTGGACTTGCTGGTGTGTTTTGGATAATTGTCCTGCTGAAGAACCCAAGTTGCTTTCAGCTTGAGGTCACCAACAGATAGCCGGACATTCTCCTTCAGGATTTTTTGGTCGACAGCAGAATTCATGGTTCTATTTATCACAGCAAATCAAACAGCCCCAGACCATCAGACTACCACCACCATATTTTACTGTTGGTATGGTGTTCTTTTTCTGAAATGCGGTGTTGCTTTTATGCCAGATGTAATGGGACACAAACCTTCCAAAAAGGTCAACTTTTTAATGCTCTTTTTTGTTCAGCAGTGGTTTTCGTGTTGGAACTCTGTTTTTGGCCAGTGTCTTTCTTATGGTGGAGTCATGAACACTGACCTTAACTGAGCCAAGTGAGGCCTGCACTTTGGATGTTGTTGTGGGGTCTTTTGTGACCTCTTGGATGAGTTGTGGCTGCACTCTTGGGGTAATTTTGGTTGGCCGGCCACTCCTGGGAAGGTTCACCGCTTTTCCACATTTTCGCCATTTATGGATAATGGCTCTCACTGTGGTTCCCTGGAGTCCCAAAGCTTTAGAAATGGCTTTATAACCCTTTTCAGACTGATAGATCTCAATTAAGCTCAGTTACACAGTAAGCTGTGTTTAAATTATTAAATTATGAAATCAATGATTACATTGGTGTGTACTGTATAAATCAGGAAGTTATGTCAAGGTTCAGAGTTGACATTTAGCTTGGCTTGGGTTACGGTCGCAAGTGTAGCCTGGCGTGTGAGGGATTATTGTGCCTCTTGTGAGATCATTGGAACCTGCAATAAAAGCCTGTTGTTCCGGAGATCACATCTGTGTGTCTCACCGAACATTACAGTAACCTTACTGACACCTAGTGACCAGTGTAGAATACTACAAATCATGACAACATCTTTGAATGCATCTTCTGAATGGCGTATATGTGTATTTTACTTTATTTAGCCATTTTTATGCTTGAAAATGCTTCATTTAGGTCAAGAATTTCTTAAATTTGCTTAAATAAACATATTTTTACAAATAGGAGGCCGTATTCGACCACAAAAAAGCATGATTTATTATTTTAATATATTTTTGAAAGAACATGGTAGTTATTCACACCATCAGAAATGCACCTCATGCACTTCACTAAACAGTGAGAAAAGAATTTTCATCAAGGATTTCCCCAGCCGTAATTACTCTTCTTGCAGACACTCCAAAATGCAGCCACTTGTTGACAGTCATGGAAATACACAAGTGTTCTAACCTCTGTGCTCTGGCTTCTGTTCATGTTAGAATCCAATTTAAAATCTTGCTGACAACCTTGAAGTCTCTTTATGGCCGTTGTCTAAAAAAAGACCATCTCCACTGGCATTTCACTCCCCTGTATTTGCATCTGATTACACATTTACCTTGTTTGGCCCACACTCCAAATGAACTCTTTATCAATCTTAAATGTCACAATGCCTTTGCAGAGATAAATGATAAAACCTGTTTTTCATACAAAGTGGAAAAACACATTGATATTCACGACTGTTATGCCAATGTCGCTTTATGCATTGCAATCACAAAACACACAAAAATCACTGGAACTTTCTCATTCCTGTGTCTCCTCATTGGCATCTTGCGGTTTGTCTTTGAACTGGTTAAACTGTCACTGTTTTTCAGTCCTTAGCACCACATGTGTCTGACTTTTACTTGTACATTTAAACAGCAACCCACCTTCATACTGCTTGTGTCCTGATAACATACAGTATACAGTGGGGAAACAATGATTTGATGCAAGGACGTGAACAGCCCATATAACATGATGCTAGGCTTATTTTAACAGAAACACACTGAATATAAAAAAATAAATCCAGAAAAATAAAGCTTATAATACACTCCTGATCCAAATTTTAAGACCAGCTAAAAAACTGCAAGAATTTACATTTTGCACTGTTGGATCTTAAGGGGGTTCAAAGTAAAGCTTCAAAATGCAAAAAGAAGAAATGGGAGTGTGACAAAAAAAAAGTTTTGGGTAAGCAATTTATTGCAAGCAAGCATTAAAAGGAAACAGGCCGTTCATCAGCTGATCAAAGGTTTAAGACCACAGCCTTAAAAGGCCAAAAGCTTGGCAAAAATGTGGATTCAATATTGTTTCTGTCATGATCTCTTGATGGCAAAGGCAAAAAAATCTTTCTCTCTTTGAACGCGATCGGATTGTTGAGTTGCATAAGCAGGGCCTCTTGCAGCGCGGCATTGCTGCTGAGGTTGGACGCAGTAAGACAGTCATTTGAAACTTCTTCAAGGATCCTGAGGGTTATACAACAAAAAAAGTCAAGTGGTAGACCCCAAAAAAATGGCACCGTAAATATAGATATACAAGACACGGGACTATCCTTGGCCCAAATGAAGGTTATTACTAGTGCCGAGTGCAGTCAAAATTGCCTGTCTTTTTTTTTTTTGCAGTCAAAATTGCCCAAGTTTGCACGAGAGCACCAAACATGGGACATTGAAAGGTGGAAGAAAGTTTTTTTTTTTTTTTTTTTTCTTTTCCTGTCCTGTCCAGCCTTTAAAGATAGATAGAATTGTAGATCTAAATGCCGTCAAGTGCTCAACAGATTTACTCTGCCAGGGAGAAGTGTGATATACACTTCCCCTGTCATACAAAATTTATTTGACTTTGATGCTTGTTATAAAGCAAATTTGGAGCGACCGGACTGGAGCAGGAGGGGACAGAGAAGAAGAGAAAAGGAAACGGGGGGGGGGGACAAGAGACAAAGACAACAGCAGCAACAACAACAATTGTGATAGAACAACAGAAACATACAGGACGACATCAGCAAATAAATGTCTGTGACAACCACAAAGACGAACAAGGACATAAGGACAAAACAATATCAACAACCACAATGACAAAGCTGTCAATGACAATCACACATAATAGCAGTCATGAAATGATGAAAGGTGGAAGAAAGTTTTATTCTCTGATGAGAAAAAAATGCAACCTTGATGGTCCTCATGGCTTCCGACGTTATTGGCATGACAAGGAGATCCCACCTGAAATGTTTTCCACACGGCACAGTGGAGGGGGGGTCCATCATGATCTGGGGTGCTTTTTCATTCAATGGGAACAATGGAGCTTCAGGTTGTGCAGGGGCGTCAAACAACAGATTGGTTATGTGGAGATGCTGCAGGGGGCATACCTCATGACTGAAGGCCCTCGTCTGTGTGGTAATGTCTGCCTTTTTCAACAGGACAAAGCTGCAATTCACAATGCCTGACAAAGGACTTCTTCCAGAGGAATAACCTCACTCTTTTGGACCATCTTGCGTGTTCCCCCGATCTAAATCCAATTGAGAACATTTGAGGATGGATGGCAAGGGGAATTAACAAAAATGGAAATCAGTTCCAGACAGTGGATGCCCTCCATGAAGCCATCTTCACCACCTGGAGCAATATTCCCACTAGCCTCCTGGAAACACTCGCATCGAGCATGCCTAAAACAATTTTTGAGGTGATTAACAAGAATGACACAGCTCCCCATTACCGAGTCCTTTTTTGAACATTTTATTTCTACTTTAGCGGGGTTTCAGGGTATTTTAAATCTACGGTCCTATACTTTTGATCAGCTTATGAACAGCCCATTTCACTTTAATGCTTCTTTGCAATAACTTGCTGACTCAAATTAGTTTTTGTTTCACTCCCATTTCTTATTTCTGCATTTTTTCAGCTCTACTTCAAACCCCCTTATGATCCAGCAGTGCAAAATCTAAATTCTCGCAATTTTTCAACTTTCTGCAAATTTTGATCGGGAGTGTATCGGTACTGTGTTTTATGTCAGGAAATGAAGTGTCAGCCAATATATTTTCTTACATTCTGTTTGTTGTGGTTGTTTACTTAAATGCAGGCAGACTAAACAATCCAAACATATTTTGTGACTTTCAAATAAAAAATCAGTCTGCTTTAATTATAGCATAATAATAATAAACTCTCCTGTTGTATCAATGATGACACCGTCTGCCAGACTGGGTGGCTCATTCCCTCACCTGCCCTTATGCAAGTGGACTGTAAATGAATAAAGTGAAAAGAGAATGATCTGTATCTGCACCAAGCCTCCCTCCCCCCACACACACAAGGTTCTGAGGAAATCTGCCCTCTATATAGTCTCCACAACAATTGCTCAAAAGGCAGCAGAGATGTTTCATACGACAAGAACATCACAACCTGTTGCATCGTTCAGGGAAGGTCTGTACGTAATTACTGAATATTTCTTTATGCAAATGGTTAGGAGGTAGCATGCCTGAGCAATCAGCGTTTTAGTTTGGGAATTCACCTTGAGTAATTCAGCATCCTGACCTCCTCTCATTACCCTCTCCTCCTCTCTTGAGTGGAATGTTGTTGACGACAGCCACGGCGAGCTACTGACACATGGCTCGCAGACAGCGGTCCTCTGAGAAATATGTCAGCGTGCGTCTTCCAGGGAGAAAAAGTGTGGCCATGCAAATAGTTTCAGCTTATCATCCCCCTGTAGGCTGAAGTTTTCTCAGTTTTAAAGCCAGGTCAGCTGTAACAAACATCCCCACTTTGTACATTCGGTTTTCTCATTCCCACCCAAATGCAGGCTGAGAGAGGCCCAGACACACTTCATTAGGTATGCATGAGCAATATAGCCTTTATAATACAGGATGTGCAGCTGCAAAAACCAAGTCACGGCACTACTAAATGCATGTACTGTATTGTATGTGGCAGTTCTCCACGTGCTGTATTTAATATTATGGCAACATACAGGTGCATCGCAATAAATTTGAATATCTTCATCAAGTTCATTTATGTCAGTACTACAATTCAAAATGTGACACTTTTATTTGTATAGCGAAATATTTTAAGAATGTACTTAATTTCTTAACAATTTAATAGCTTACAGCTAATAAAAACGCAAAATTCAGGCTCTCATTAAGTTGTCAAAAGTTCAATGGTGTAAACTATTGGTATGCACTCTAATCAGCAAGTGAACTGCAAAAACTACCTGAGACCTGAGCCTGTAATTGATCTCTTAGTCTGAATTGAATTCCTGAAATAAATTCACTTTTGCAGCGGCATAAAAACATTACATTTCGGAAGTGGCCTGAAGCATTGTGAGTGTGTAGTGTGTAGTGAAGCTAGTCGCTAGCTGGCTAGCAAGTCGGTGTGTCGTTGCGTGGTGTCACTACGCCAGTAATGTAGTTCTTCGTCATAACAATGTTAATAACAATAATGATACCAAGCTTGGTTAATATGCAGGTCACATTATGTAAATGGAGCGTCGTTGGCGCTTTTTGGAGGTTTTCTTCAGAAGGCTTTACAGGCAAAAATGCATTCTTGGCTGTCTATTTTTAGATGTTTGCATAGTTTTAGAAGGCACAGAAAAGAGAAAGACGTGTTCATGTCTCACATAAGCACTGTGGATGATGTGCAAAAGTACAGATTTCCTTTAACTATGGAACAAATGTTTATTTTGCCCCTGATTTCATGTGGATGTTCAGGACCGCACAATGGTGAGTACACCCGTTACATTTCTGAAAATATGTTCTATCTTTTCAGAGGACAAGACTGTAAAAAATGACACATTGTGCAAATTCACTATGCCATCAAAATAAGTCCACACAAAGCCACAGGCAACAAAAGTGAGTACAAAAGTGAAAATGTCCAAATTGTGCCCAAAGTGTCAATATTTAGTGTGGCTCCCATTATTTTCCAACATTGCCTTAACTCTCTTGGGCATGGAGGTCACTAGAGCTTCACAGGCTGCCTCTAGCATCCTCTTGCACTCCTCCATGATGAGCATGTTCCACCAAAGCCCTTTAGTAGTCTATTACACGACTAGACCAGACTACGGCATTGCTATGTGGGAGTAGATGTTCTAACCGCTCTTGCAGATCTCCATCCTCCACCTCCTCACATCTCACCGCCTGGGGAGCAGCATCTAAACGATGAGGTCGCTCAAGGTTAAACGCTTTCATGTCCGCTTCCCTGGGACCACTTCTCAGGCAGGAAGTAGCACTTGAGCGTCGACATTGTCATCATCAATGTTGGTGTGTGTTGGTGTTTGCTGTGCATGCACAGGTCACCCTGTTTTGCAGAGTTACTGCTGCCATGTGAGATCAGACGATCTCACTTGGCAGTTCCCCATGGAAGTTCCCCATAGATGTTCCCCAAAACACGTACAGTACACACGTCTACTTGTATCAATTCAATTCAAGGGCTGGCAGGTGTGTCCTTGCGTGTCTTTCTCAATAGATGCAGAAATTGAGTGTGCGTGCGTGTGTTCATACGCATAATTACACACACGCACACACAAAAGTGAACAATACTTCACACAAACATGTTCCAGGGCCCTTTGTGTACAGTTCAATGAGGTCGCATTGTCAATGTGCAGCTTCAGTTCTGTGCTAACAATGCAGCAGTGTATTAGGACAAGCACTGGCACTCACTCAGTGCTCTGCATGCACCCTATTGTGATTCCTAATGCTGCAGTGAGTTTAAGGCCACAGCGTAGAGTAAATGTAATGATGATAATTAGGGTGTGTGTGCAGGTTTATGAACGTGCAAGAGGAACGTTAGGAAAAAAAGGGATGTTAGGGAGAGATTGAATGTTGGCAGTGGATCCTGTGGTGAAGCAAGAAAGGTGGTAGAATGACAAAAGATGTTCTCTGTTGTTATGAGGGTTTAATTAACTACAATCCCAGGAGCCGATTTGTGCATAAGTGAGATAATGTGAGCGCATGTGCAGTCAGCCGCTGTGCGATCAGCTGTGTGTGTACATACTCTGTGTGTTTTGAAAGCATTCACGCAATCAACACTAATGCTGTTACCAACAGACAGTTATTGTATGAGGAAAACACTGCTTTATTGATGATGGTGATGATGAAGTACTGTACTGATTCACTCGAGTCGCCTGTCACAGAGCGCACGCAGAAACTTATGAAAGTCGTCAAAGCTGAGTCTTCATCGAGCACCCGTGAGTCAGTCAAAGTCAAATTTTCGGCATCCCGTGAGTTAGAGAAACTCAAGTCTTTGTAAAGCACCCGTGAGTCAATGAATCTTGAATTTTTTTCAACCTGTGAGTCAGTGAAACTCAAATCTTTGTCGGGCAGCAGTGAGTCTGAGAATCTCGTGTCGCCATCAAACCGTGAGTCACTGAAACTTGAGTCAGTGAAGCAACTGAATCGTTCATTTGGTGATGCAGCTCAGGCAGGAAGGAGAAAGGAGAGTTGATTTGAGGCAAGAAGCAGATTGGTTCTTTTTTTCCACGGGGCTAATATATTTATACAAATAAGGTTAGAGTAACAGTTGCACAATTAATGAAATGTTACCTGTTTCCTTTTTTAATGGAGCTAGCGGTAACAGGGGTAAGTACGTGAAGGAGTTAACGGCGATGAGTACTCGTAAGTCCCAAGTTAGAAAAAAAAATGTACGTTTTGAACGACTCATTCACGACTCGCATCTCGGTCATTCTCCTGAAACGGGTACCAAATTAAGCATGACATAGCAAGCAAGAATTAAAGTTATTTTCTAACCAATTTGCAAATGAAGTATCACTTGTTCTGTTTCAGTTGATGAGAAAATAGCACATGTTGGTATATTTCGTGGCAGCAGGGCACCGTTTACTGAAATCTCAACTGTAGCATGAAAAAAATGTTCTAATTTTACATATTTTTCGATAAATGCTTGATTTGCACTTTATATGAGTAAATAAAGGAGTTTTAAGTTAAAGGTTTTGAAAAAAGTATTTTTAAATTTTCCCTGTGCTTCAGTGCCTCACCGTTTTAGCTTTTCTGTGCATAAACATAAACACTCATGGAAAAATCATAGTGTGCACCCTATTGCAATTTATGATGGTAAGGCTTTTTCTATAAAGTCTTTCTTCACAGTTTACCATTTCCATTGTTGGGCTGACCAGGACGTGACGTAATGGCGACGTATGCTACACGTAACACAGAGCTAGTGGATGGACCACGCTTCAAACGCAATTTTCAACATTCTGGCTGTGCCTAATTTAAGGGTCTGCAGCTGACTAGGGCAGTAGCCTACCCGGTCGAAGAAGGCCAGATGTTCGCAGGTTCCTTCTCCAGCCGCCACCAGCCTTGTGAATTCAGACGGTCCTAGCCTTCCTCACACTTCCTGGTAGTATCACGTGTTCTCACGTTTACCCTGACATCATGATAGAATGATAATGTAGCTGCCTTCCATCGAAAAAGGAGAGTGAAAACATAACTAAATGACACTCTTTTGCATGTCACAAAATGGCCATGCGCAAACGGGCTGAAATTGACATCAGATCGTGTTTTATACGCAACACACACGAAGTATTCCACACTGTTTCTCCTGTGTATTCAATGTTCAATGTACAGTATACAGTGGTGTGAAAAAGTGTTTGCCCCTTCCTGATGTATATTTTTCATGTTTGTCACATGTTTCAGATCAAACTAATTTAATTATTAGTCAATGACAGCACAACTGAGCATAAAATGGAGTTTTAAATGAAACTTTTTATTACTAAAGGGAAACAAAAAGTGATTGCCCGCTAAACCTACTAACTGGTTGGGTCACCCTTAGCAGCAACAACTGCAATCAAGCGTTTGCAATAACTTTCAATGAGTCTCTTACAGCGCTGTGGAGGAATTTTGGCTCACTCATCTTTGCAGAATTGTTGTAATTCAGCCACATTGGAGGGTTTTCCAGCATGAAGCGCCTTTTTAAGGTCATGCCACAGCATCTCAAAAGGATTCAGGTCAGGTCACTGTCATGCCCCATGAAGTGACGGCACCCTCTTTCACGAGAATCACCCATCCATCATCCATCCATCCATTTTCTATACCGGTTCTCCTCTTTAGGGTCACGGGGGCATGCTGGAGCCTATCCCAGCAGGTCGTCCAGGGTGTACAGGCAGGTACACCCTGGACTCGCCAGCCAATGGCAGGGCACATATAGACAAACAACCATACACACTCACATTCATACCTATGGACAATTTAGAGTCGCCAATTAACCTAACCTGCATGTTTTGTGAAAACCCATGCACGGGGAGAACATGCAAACTCCAAGCAGAAATGCCCAAGGGAGAATCAAACCCAGACTGTTGCTGTGTTGGCCAACATGCTAACCACTAGAGCACGGTGCAGCCCAAAACATAAATCCTTTAAATGTGAAGGACCGCCCAGCAACGTAAAAACACTCCGAACACAGAAACGCATAAACACGTCACGAGACTCCTTAGGAGACCCCCGACTCACGAGACTATGATACACGAGACTGGGTCCACGAGAACGAGATGAGATTTTCATATTAAGTACAATGAAAAAATATGACTGGACAAAGAAACCTTTATTTACACAAAACCATGTAGATGCGTTTTGAAATGTTTATTGTCCAACAAACTGACGCTAAATAATTTACATTTTTGGAGACCAAGTAAACCACTGTTATGATAGTTTATAATAATAATAAATAGTATATTATAATAATGCAATATTTCCTTTAATATGTCATCTTTCATTCTGTAAATTTGCAGAATTGCCGTTTGTGACATGTATTTTCTCATAGGCAATTCTTCCTGTCTGCTATTATTATTATTTTATTTATGCAATGAGCTACGTTCCACAAATGGTCGCTGCGCCACAGTTTGGACACACAGCAAGACGAGGCGAAGGAGGAGTGTGCCTGTCTCTGTCGGGTGGAGGTTTTAGAACTTTCAAAGTGGCATTCCACTACTGCTGCACAATCAGAGGTGGAGATGAAGTGTGAAGTGTGTTATGAAGTGGAGTTATGGTCGCCACAGTACACCGTCATGTCGGACACACACTCCGGGCAGCCATGGTGCCCACCCCGAAGGTCAGGAGAACCGTAGTATAGAGCGGAGGGAGCCACCTGCTGTGGCCACCACGGTGAAGTGTAGACAGACTTCTGCTCCGAGCAGACCTGATGCTGCCATTATTCATGTTGACGGTGATTAAGGCTGCAGACAAGTCTGTACATCTACGTGTTTTGATCTGATAAATATTAAGTAACTTTGATCAAATGTAGAATTACTGTACTACAGCTTCTGCTTGGATGTTAACACGCACCGCAGCTGTTTAACTCCTAAATGTGTTTAAAGCACTTAATGTGCGGTTCAAATAACGCCTTGCACACCGTCGCTTCCATACTACGTTTATTATCATTCATAATTGCAATGCCGTGGTTCACAGTCTGATTAGCCTCTGGCTGCTATTCTTGCTAGACAGTTTTTCTCCAAACAAGAAATCTCGCCAAGTTTTAGTCTCACAAGAGCTTGTGACACAAGATCTTCTGAAATCCCTAACAAACACACAAACACCAAAAAACACATGCAATGGGAAAGAAAACGCTCCCAATGAGTTAGTTTGCATTCAGCTTTCAACCAGAACAACCTTGTTGCTAAGGACAACCTCTTGAGAGCGTGTGCCCTGCGTGTGTGATCCAGTAATAAATAATAAATGTCTCTGTCCACACACAAAGAGTCTGGTAGACAATGATCCTGTTTTGCAGACCACAATTATTACACAGCCTAAGGCCTCGACCAAATCAGTCAATGTATGAGTCTTAATTGTGTGGTTAAGATTATTGCCATCACTGGCCACTCACATTAACTGGTCAGTGGACTCACGAGATAATAAAACAAAGTGGAACCTCGACAGTCAACAATTTGAGTTCTACCAAATTAGAGAATGGAGAAAATGGGGTACAATTTGCATCAAAGGTCAAACAAAACTTTAGAGGATTACTGAGCATGACTTTTTTTGCCTCAGCACCTGCAGTCTAAAACGCCACGAGGCGCCTTTAATGCTGTGCAACACCTGTGTTCCCAAAAGCATTCATACAAAGAGAGAAATATATTTGGTTGCGGCGTTGAGCTCTATGTCGACAAGGAAGATGGCCGACGAGCCCAGAATGAAAGTACACATTATTTCTATAGCAGTTGACCCTCTGGAAAGTGAAAGTCAAAATTGTGTGAGAGAATGAGAGAGCCACATTGCAGCTCGAATGTTGGGTTTTCACTCTCACGGTTTTTCAAACATATTCGTGAATAAATTGTGCTTTTTTTGTGGTGATTATTAGTAAGCACAGTAAGCACAAAAACATCTTAAGGCAAAAATTAAATACATAATAACATAACAATAATAGATATACAAATACAAGGAATTAAGAAGAGTGAGGTGTGAGTGAAATATGAGAGATATGTCTTATTTTCTCTTATTATGTCTACTATATTGGTGTAAAGGTGACTACAGAGGTGATATTTCATGTCTATAGAGCTCTAATAATGTTTTTAAAAAAAACATATTAGGAAGGTCGTAAACAGGTTTTCTATGCCATAGCTACTCAAATATAAAATTGATAAATAAGAAATCCTACTTCGCGGAAATTCACTTGTCACTGTTGGGTCTGAAACCAATTAACGAGGGATTATTGCACAACTTGTGTGTGTGTCTGCCTCTTCCAGTATGTCTCATACTGTCATACGTAACTGTTGCACAAGTCTGATCGCGTTATGTGCGTGTGAAAATGAGTTATTACACTGAATCTAAAGGTGGAATAATATTAATAATAATAATAATAATACAGTAGTATTAAAAAAATAAAACAGAAATTCCACTGAACGTAAAGAATTTATGTAAAGTTTTTGCATCGTATTACGTAAGAAATTCCATATAACGTAAAGCGTCAAGTCGGTGCAAGTTCAAGAATTCGATTTGAATAGCTCGCGCGACAGAGAGAGGGGAACATTTTCCATGACTAACAGAATACACTTGGTGACGCCTTCTGACGCTTCACGCTCTCATTGGCTGATTATCGGTGCACCGCCTACGCTCTCATCTCATTGGCTGATTATCGGGGCACCGCCTACGCTCTCATGTCATTGGCTGACTTATACAGCGCATACATGAGTTTGTGTGAGAGACAGGCTTCTCCCTTCAACCTCCCTTCGTCATCGTAGTCGCCCTTAAACTATTTCGCACGCATTGAAATCTCTTCTTGAATATTTAAAGTGCTAAAGGGGTGAGTTTGGGAAGATCTTGGAACGGATTAGGCTATTTACATGTGTTTTACGCTTCGTATAACGTAAAAACCCTACAACGTAAACGTTCTCAGAACGGATTATTTACCTTGTAGGGGCGTCTACTGTATAGCAAAAACAGGGGTGTCCAAAGCCATTTCTGGACCATTTTCTGCAATTGAACCATTGCACATTCTAAAACTATAATTTAACAAGGAAACTAAAAAAACAACAGTGAAAATGGAAAAATCAGCTGTAATTTTACAAGAATAAAGTCAGAATATTAGGAAGAGCAGGAGCATAATGTTGAAATATTAAACAAAAAATATGAGTCTTTGAAAGTCATAATATTATGAGAAACAAACTAAGCAACAAATAATGGGCGCCAAACACGGGAGGCGACAAACAACTGCAATTGGCGAAACTCATTGCCAACGCAAACCCTGCACACGGGAGGCAACGAGCTACTGTGACCAGCTACACTGGTGAATAGTACGAGTCTGCCACGGTTTTTGATTGGCTGTCAGATGTGGAGTGTATTTGGGGTATCAAAGTAGTTCAGAGGAGGAAAAGCGTCCGGTGTTGATCGAGTACTCTTGCTAGTACTGGATCTTGCTAGTATTGAAAATAAATGTCCGTGTAAATTAATGTAAACTTACCCGATATGTTTACTCTGGTGCCGAGTTCCCATACTGCTGCTTTTTCTTTTATTTCTATATTCTTTTTTAGAAATGTGAAATATCTCCAGGAACAGTAAGCATTACTATTTCCCCCGCATGTTTACCCGCAAGAGCGTACTGATTAGCATCCTGTCGCAAGCCAGCGTGTGCACGATGACATGCAAGGGCACAAACTTTCACACGCACGAATTTTGCGTGTCGCTTGGCTGGACGATGTCTAGCGAAGGTCGCCCTATTGCGTGGCATCCATCAAAAATGAATGGAATAGAGGCCATGTTGCCACCCGTGTGTGGTAAGTAATAATATTACAAGGCAAAAAAACAATATTGATACTAATAAGATACTAATAAAAGCTGAGATGCAGTTTTTTCTTGAACTATATAGAACTTCTTAGCATATCTACATGTGTTGCTTTACCAAATATCAAAGTGGCCCTTGCATCCTTTCATTTTTCAGTATGTGGCCCTCGGTGGAAAAAGTTTGGACACCCTTGGTCTAACAGAACATCAGTATATTGCATATTAATTTGCAGGCATTAATAATTATTTTGCTGCACATGTCAGTTGGATATCAATAACTAACGCCAACGTGAAGGGGATGTCATGATATAATGGGAAGCTAAAAAAAACAAGTTTATTCACGTATGAGCCAGTGTGACATCATCATCATGATCATGTCTAATCATATTAGTGGAGCAAAGTTTGCACAAGACTGCACACAAGGTTGAACAGTAACTTTAGCACTGCCACATGCAACATGTTGGTCCACCATTATTATCGTACGCGTCGTCCTGGCAGTGGCAGATACCCCGTTACAAACCACTGTAGCATTCAAAATTAGGGTCAAATTATTAGTTATCCAATAAAAAATTTGGGAAAACAAAAACAAACATCTTAATGTATCCATAGCCTCTTACCTGCCATGTCAGTGGCAAAGGGTCGATCTGGTCTCCAGCCGGTGTACCAGCCCACAACTTTGCCCCCTGACACTAGTGGGCGCTCATATGCTCTGCCACCCACAAAGCCCACTGGCCATACAGACACTCCTCGAGTGTTTCGCATCTAGAAAAAAAAAAAGAATGGATTAGGCTTTACTATTGTGCGTCTTTTAATTTAACAGAATAGAGAGATTTTATCGGAATTGTGCACTGGACAGGATGACACAACCCAACTTGACATGCCTAAACGTAGCGTTACTTCTGATATACTGTATATTTAGTTTCCTTTCAGTGCAGCATTATCATGCTGGCTAGGGATGCGCACCAAAAGCGGCGCTGATGTAAGCAGCAGTAACCACATCAAAAAACTAAGCAACTATTTTGGTGCTAAATGAGTGATTCATATTCATTTTGTGGCAGTGAAATGAGGCAAAAATGAGGTGTAGTTACCGCCGAGTCAACTGCGGTGACGGTGTTACGCTTGATGCTAGTTTTTCCACCTGCACACATGACGGTGTGCATCTAGCGGCAATGCTCAGACAGAAACGCTGAAAAATTGGTTGTACAGATACTTCAAAGCATTCTGACCCAGCCACCTGCAACAAATGCTTGAAGGTGATCGTCTGCACTTAAACTACCGGAGAATCGTGCAATATTTTGTGTACATACCCTGCGTTGTGTATTGCTGCAGATTTTTCTGTGATAATTATGAAAATTTGTTGTGGATTTTCATTTCATATCGATGAATTTATGACTTAGTTATGATTTTATTTATATTATTCTATTATTTAAATGACTATTCTGCTCAACTTGCATCTCACAAAATTTCTAAAAACAAAAAAGCATTGTTTTGTGACAAAATTAGTAAGTTTTTTTCTTTTTTTTTTTTTTTTAAGTACCAGCTCAACCAGATATAAACACCAGATATCGGTTTCAAAAGTACCGATATGGCACTCGTATCGGATAATACGTAAACTATACCCAACCCTAGGGCTGACTACAGGTAATTCAGGCAACACTGACAATAAGTACCTTAAATAAGGTAGCGTGGAATCTTGGTTAGCATCATTAAGCCGTTCCAGAAAGTCACACCTAACCAAAACATACTCTCACCAAATCCATTTTTTCCATAAGAAATAATCTACATCCAATCCAGAAAGCCAGAAATGTTAGGACAATAAACACTTTTATAGTTATATAGTTTTACATGCAGAAAACAATACTAAATGTATACAAATGATAAATGAAAGGGATAAATGAACATTTAAGGTTACTTTTACCTTCATTGAAGACGTGACTGTTGCCAAAGACGATGTGGCAGCAAGATCAACATGGACACCACCTTTGCATTTTGCTATGAGTTATTTCTTGTCAATAGTGTTTCGCCCCTCAAGTCTCTATAAGCCAGAAGTTGCAAGTGCCCACATTTTGATAAAGAAGGTGAGAAACGCTATTGAAATCAAGAAATAACTCCTAGCAAAACACCAAGGATGGGTCAGTGTTGATCTTGCTGTCTTTGGCAACAATCACGTCTTCATTGAAGGTAAAAGTAACCTTAAATGTTAATTTAATCCTTTCATTCATCATTCATATGCACTTAGAATGGTTTTCTGCATGTAAATCTATAAAAAATGTGTTTTGTGTTAACAGTTTTGAGACTTGTGGCGTAACAGACAAATGACATCATAGAAATGTTAGAGCTGACTTCCACTTCCTGTTTCCATGTATTAGCAAACTGATCGAGATTGTGTGATCAAATAAAATACAGTAAAAATGCAGTTGGACATTAACAGGGAACACGCTACATTATGGGAACCAGGGCGTACGCTAACTGAGGTTCTACTGTGCTTGCAATACATTAGCTTCCAGTTATCTCTGTGATGCAGCAGCACCTAATGCTGCTGTGGCCAGTGAATAGAAATCCAGAGGATGGGTACATTCTGTTTGTTTTTGCCAGCTTGAACAAAGCTAAGGCTTATCTTGCGTCTAACGCGAGCACGCGTACACGCGCGCGCACACACGCACACACAGCTTGTAGCCTATCCTACCGTGATTGTGTGTCTTATTCTATTTTCCAATCCTAGCCACCCACTGATGCTCTCTCACACAAACAGCCTCCAGGCAGGCGCGCATGACACAACGGACCAAAAAAAAAAAAAACAAACCCATCAGTACGTAGCATTGCATGATTGCATCCTCACATCACACAGTGTTCTACAGTATATTGTAACGCTGCAGGAAATATGCGCTCTCAGTGAGTATGTAGAGGTTGTAAAGTTTCCTGCGGTGGGACGTCTGGAGAAAAGCTGAATGCACAGGGGACATATTATATGCATCCAACCCACCATGACCAATGTCTGCACTCGATAACCACTGTAAGTTTCAATTACAAACATGAACCACAAGACATGACAAATGTATGAGCCCTTTTGACTTTTGTGGAGACTCATGCGAAAGTGGAATCCCTCGTTCCACAACTTTACCCTGATCTGCACCAACATGTTATAGGTTCTTCTATGGCCCTCATCCACAAAGCTTTGTGACATTGGTTATAAGGTGTTTGCATAATCCTGCAAACTACTTAACAAAAGGCAATGAAAACATCTCAGCAATTCACACTCAACTCAAGAAACTTTTCTTTACTTTAGCTCCTTCTTCTCTTTAATTTCCCTTTTCAGCTGCACTGGGGGGAATCATTATCTGATCCTGTACGGTTTTTGTAAGTTTTACCCTGAATATTAGTTCTGGTAATGTAACAGAGTGAAACAATACCAACACAAAGAAAAAAAAAATCTAATTTGGATTTAATTGTTAGAAATAAATATTTAATCCCAAGCAAAATGTGGCTTCGAACTTGGTAGAGAAATCCTTACTAGCAAGCACTGAGGCCAGACATGTGGTCATCTCAGGAGGCATTTTGGTCCACTCCTCTTTACAGATACTTTTCAAATCCTGAAGGTTTCTGTCAGGATCTGAGGAGCTGTCGAATGCTTGACCCCCGGTATGCAGAGACAGCGGCAGAAGTGCAGAAGGCAGAAGCAGATGTGCAGCACTCCAAAATAAGAGAGGAGGACGGGAAGTGCTCACTCCTGTCCTGCGGACAACATGACAGTTTCGTGGCACCAGAGCCGGCCGACCCATTAGCCAATACAGTATTCCTCGCCACTTTGCACTTTCGTGGCTTTACGCTATCACTGTTTTCCAAAATATATTGAATGATCTCAAAACATGCACAAGAATTCCCAATATAATAATCCCATGCCAACCTAAAACTCAACTCTGAACCTCTGACGTCACTTCCTGTAAACCCCCACGCCCCAACTCAGCTCCCCAAGAATTGGAATAGATTTACAGCAACACACAAAAGCATGAGTCTTTATTTCTATCTTAAAAGCCTTATTTTCTTTTATTATGTCTACTATAGTGGGTAATACGAGTGACTACAGGGGTTTTATCTATCATCTATCTAGAAATTCACTTATCAAGGTTGGGTTTGGAACCAATCAACCGCTATAAACAAGGGATTACTGTATAGGCCAGGGGTGTCAAACCCGTGCCATGGAGGGCCGAGACACTGCAGGTTTTCTTTCCAGCCAGTCACTAAAGCAGGTGATTTTAATGATCAACACCTTCCGTTTGAGGGAAGGAGCTCATCAATTAAATCACCTGCTGAAGAAACTGGTTGGAGAGAAAACCTGCAGCGTCTCGGCCCTCCAGGGCACGAGTTTGACACATGCGGTATAGGCAAATGCAAAGAGCGCCATGGTCTCTGGGGGATGCCAAAATCAGGTTCCTCAAAATTTCAGCTCCATCCACAGGTTTTGTAAACAATCACTGTCTAGGTCAATCCAAGCTTTTGCTTGAGTCACTCCTTTGTTGCCTCGGCCAAAGTCATGGTGGCAGACCCATCCGCGACCCAGCAAAGTTACCAATGGTTTTTCCGGCTCCCTTGAGATCATTTGCAGGCTCCTCTCCCATACTTCTGGGCTGATCCCTCACCTTTCTCAGAAGCATTCTTACTCCATGAGGTGATATCTGGTTATCTTCTATGATCTACCAATTTCTCACCAAGCTTCTTGCTGAAAGGACAGGATTCATTTTGTGTTCCATGGGTACGTCCGTGGGGTTCAGAATTTTGGCTGCTTGGTTGAACATCTAATTTAACTCAATCAAATACAAATGAATTTGCAGTTTTTATATAATCAAAAAATACCATCAGCAGGGCATTGCACCATTATTTCCCCTACTGCATATTGCCCCCTAATACCTGTGTCCTACCAAAGCACCAAGGAACCAGGGCCTCCCAGCCCCCAGGTCCCAGCGATGGCAACTGCTTTGAAGCTCTTTCTCTCTTCTCACTCAGACTGAAATCTCCTTCCCTGGTTTCTGTGCAGCTGCTGCCTGGCCTTCTCTCTTAGGTCATTCTCCAAAGACTCAGGCTCTTCTGCTTTGTGGAATCAAAGAAGACGAAGAAGAAAGAGAGGCGCTCACTCGTTCCCAGATCATCTTGAAGCATGGTTGTTTTCGGATTAGTGGTGAAGTCCTGCTTTGAATATGGAACCTCCAAGCACAGGGTAGTTTGACACATTTTTACATTTCCATATGGGTATCCAGCAGTGCCCACACATGCCTTCAAGTGTAGAGCATCAAATATTCATGTCAGTCCTTGGTTTATAGTGCCATGTTGCCCCTTCTTTGTTGAATTCAAAAGACATGGTGTAATAACAACAATAATAATGGATAGGGTTTTGATGCCGCTACCCCTGGTGGAAGCTCAAGCGTGTACAGTAATCCCTCGTTTATGGCGGTTAACTGGTACCCGGCGCCACTGTGACAAGTGAATTTTTGTAATTTTGTAAGTAATTCCTTATAATTCCTTGTTTATAAATTGAATATTTTCGTAGCTGTAGCATAGAAAATAGGGTGGGAATCTCAGGGTACCTCATGATACGATACGATTTGCGATACATGGCTCACAATAACAACATCTGAATATGGTGATAAGATGAAACAAACCCCCCCAAATATTCACTGTTTTAGCTTACCCGTGATCGTAATGATTGCAAGCCGTAGAGAAAATGGGTGAATATTTTGCAGCATATTTTAACCAGAATGCAACCAGAAAGGTTGCAAAAACAATGAGACTGTTTTTGTGCAACATAACTGTAAAACAGGATAGGTGTGTGACAAACAGTGACACTATTTTAAACTCATTCAGAAAACATCTCATGACTCTCAAGTACATCAAATCTATTAAGTAGAAGCATAGCAAAAATAAATATTAAGTGTAGTGTAGTATTAGTGATGTATTCACCAAAAGAGACAGAGAATGACACGGATAAGATTGAGCAGCACGACAATGGTGACAATAAACGATGTAAACTAAACACACGTCTCTTAATTGAATAACACAGCATTTAGCATTTGATATACGAAAATCTGCAATTCTCTTACTAGGCACAATTTTCGTGGTGACGAACGACATGGCTGTCCATGTCTGTCGTGTCGCACGTGTGTCGGATTTGCGTGAGACACTTCTTGGACTCATCCACGCTATAAAAGTCCAAGTGAGTCCACACTTTTGATTTCAACTCCACTGGCACGTCTTTCCATTTAACTTCACCGGCGACTCCAACATAATGCGAAATTTGTTTGTTTTTTTCTTCTTCTGTTTTGTTTTCTTTTTTTTTCTGTGACTTCCGCCCAATTTTCTTCCACTCAATCAAATCAAATCAGATTTATTGTCATATTGCTCGACGTACAAATGCAGTGCAGGCAAATGAAATTGCATTTCTCCCGGTATGAATATGTATAAAAATAACAATTTATAAACACACACACACCTCCCCTCTCCCCTCCCACCCCAATACATCCATTCACACATCCCTGACATTGCTGGTTAAAAGACATATGCAGTTACACCTTAAGTGACCAAGATAGGTGCCTGTGTGTAGGTACCAGTTCAAGTGACCAAGTGCAATATATAATTAAACCTGAGCTAAAACTACAATACAACATACATATATAACAAATAATAATTATAATATAATGGAATAATATACAGAATATAATATATGTCCATGATGTGCATGAGGTGCAGTAGTGTGTATGGGAGGTCCGCATTAACTGTTCAGCATCCTAACAGCTTGTGGCAGGAAGTTGTTAATCAGTCTGCTGGTTCTGTCCCTGATGCTTCAGAATCGTTTGCCTGATGGCAGCAGTTTGAAGTGTTTGTGTAAAGGGTGAGTGCGGCCCTGGGAAATGCTCAATACCCTTCGCCTGCAGTGGCTCAGGAAAAGTTCTTGGACAGGGGGAGAGGAACTCTGAGTACACTTCCAGCTCCCCTAACCATCCTCTGCAGGGCTTTTTTGTCTGACATGCTGGTACTGCAGTACCATGTTGTGATGCATTACGTCAAAACACCCTCCACTACACTTCTGTAGAAGGTCCTGAGAATACTGGAGGGGAGAGAGGCTTGTTTGAGTTTGCTTAGGAAGTGCAGTCTCTGCTGGGCCTGTTTTCTGATCCCTGGGGTATTCTTGCTCCAGGTCAGATCATGCGAGATCTGCACTCCGAGGAACTTGATGTTCTCCACTCTCTCCACTGTGCGGCCACTGATGGTGAGAGGGGAGTGTTCAGGTGATCATCTCCTTCGTTTTGGCTACGTTGAGTACCAGGTTGTTCTCTCTGCACCAGCCCTCCAGATCTCTCACGTTTCCGTGTACTTTGACCCTTATCCCCTCGAATGAGTCCCATCAGTGTGCTGTCATCCGCAAACTCAATGATGTGGTTCCTCTCGTGTCTGGAGTCGTGTGTTGGGAGAGTAAACAGCATTAGTGTCTGGGGGATGAGGGTGTTAAATGCTGAGCTGAAAACGATGTACAGCAGCCATCACCAAATGGCGGACCTCGGTCCAGATCCGGACCCAGTGATGGCCCTTTACGGACCCATGACCAGTTAAAGTGATTGGGAAATATAATAACATTAAATTGTGCTTGCAGACGCGGCAATTTGCGGGCATAATTACTTCAGTTATTACGGTTACCGTGACAGCAAACGCAGTGACATCACTCAAAATGAGCCAATGAAATCATTTGTTTACTTGCCGAGCGAATGAGAACATGGCTTGCTCAAAAGTAAGAACAGTTGATCGAGAAACCCAAACATTTAAAAGCGAAAGGACGGATCCTTCCAGAATCCAGTGGCAAAGCGTTGTGTCTCATATGCTGTGAAACTGTAGAGCCAGTATGAAAAATCTAAAAAGCGTCATATCACATTTATTTACAGCACAGCAACGTGCAAATGAGTCTTCACTGAGGATGGTGTGAATATTGGAGCAAAACAAAACATCACCAACGGGAGAGTAGTGGACTGCTTCTGCTGCACAGATCTGACTCAAACGTAAACAAAAAGAGGAATTGTGTGACAAATTCCGGCAAATTCCAATGTCAGCTACAACAATAACAAGAAAATGTGAAACTTCATGAGAATGCACTGTTGTAGATTTTCTGTTAAAGAGACACTTATTAAATTGTTATTATTTAATATCATTTTTTCAGAGAAACCGTTTTAGAAACAGTTTTATTTTACTTGAAAATAAGCCCCTTGTGATCATTCATTGTTTGTACAGTCAAACTTTTGATTATTTATGTGAAATTTGAAATCCTGTTTTCTTTTAAATGCAATTTCGGTGCCAAAATAAGTGTGTTGTACGGCAGTGGTTGTAATTATTTTTCGTCATGCGCCCACTGATGGACAGAAATATTTTCACGGCCCTCCGATTTGAAATATTATTGACAAACTGATAATATCCATTTCTTCAACTGAGCTGTACAGACTGAACTCAAAACTGAAAACAGCAAAATGCAAAAAAATTGAGAGCAGTGAAGCATACAAGAATATTCAAGAGTCAAATTGCATGCCGACTACGACAAATTCATACATGTTGGCAGGTCTGCACTCATATTAAATGTCTTCCCTGCCTCTCACGGCCCCCCTGACAGTTCCCGCATCCCCCAAGGGGGTCCCACCTCGCTATTTGAGAAGTACTGGTTGTAGGGTGATGTGCAGGGTTTCATTACATTTGATAGTCATATGAGCAAGTCCGTTTGATGCAATTTAAGGCAAAATAAGGTTCGGGCCTTTGCAGTACAAAAAAAAAAAAGCATAAACGGACCTTACTTAAGACCCCTGATGTACAGGATTCTTGCGTAGGTGTCTTTCTGGTCCAGGTGGGTGTTAACAGAACGCAGGGTGATGGATACAACGTCCTCTGTGGAGCGTTTTGGGAGATACGCAAACTGGAGAAGGTCGTGTGAAGCAGGGATGCTGGCTGTGATGTGTGGTTTGACAGGCTGTTCAAAACACTTCATTACAATTGGTGTCAGCGCAACAGGGCGGTAGCCGTTCAGACAAGACACAACCGGTTTCTTTACCACCGGCACTATGATTGAGCTCTTAAGGCATCTGTGGACAATGGACTGAATCAAGGACATGTTGTAGATGTTAGTCAGGACACCCGTTAAATATACAATAGTATATTGATATTTCATCACACCCCGAATAGAAATCCTGTTTACGACCTTCTAAATATGGTTTTCATCATTATTAGAGCTCTCTACACATTAAATAACACCCCTATAGTCACCTTTAATAATAATAATGGATGAGATTTATATAGTGCCCTTCAAGGTACCCAAAGTGCTTCACATCTATGATCAATCCACTCCTCAGGCACACACTGGTGGTGATAGTCTGGTGATAGATAGACTGACGGCCTACTGCCTCTCCGACCACCACCAACCATTCAATCACATTCATACACCAGTGTGGGCAACACTGGAGGCAGGGTGGGTGAAGTGTTTTACCCAAAGACACACCAGACACAAGACACAATAGTTACTGGGATGGAGGAAGTGGGGATCGAACCACTAATCTTCCAGTTTCCTGCAACCCTTCACACTCGTATTACCCAATATAGGAGACATAATGAGAAAAAAATTAGAGATTTAAGATATAAATAACACTCATACTCGTGTGTGTTGATGTAAATGTGTTCAATAGCCAACTTTTAACTTGGCGTGGGTTACGGCCGCAACAGTAGCCTGTTTTAGGGTGCCTGTTGTGAGATCATTCAAACCTGCAATAAAAGCTTGTTGTTCCAGCATTCAAGTCTGGTGCGTGTCTCACCCAACATTACAGTAACATCAGGTTACCTACTACCTACAGGTAGTCACCAGTGTAGAATACTACATATCATTACGTCTTTGAATGCGTCTTCTGAATGCCTTACTGTATATCGTATGTGAGTTACTTTAGCATTTTTATGATTGAAAAATGCGTCATTTAGGCAAAAAAATACATAGCATTAGCTTAAATACGCATATTTCTGACTACTAAAAGGCCATATTCAACCACAAAACAACATGATTCATTAATTAATGCAGTCATTGTTCGCAATTAATTTATGAATAAATGGTCGCTGTTTCTTGGTAAAATATGGTCTGTTATTAGTCAAAACATATTGGAATACAAGTGATATGTAGTATTCTGGTTACTAGTAATGCAGTAATGACACAAAACATTGAGACATTACCTTACATTACATTACCTTAACACTGCATGAAGTCAGCCACTGCATGTCTGACATGAGTACAAAAAAGTTATCCTCCCATCATGTGTGGAAGTGGTGAGTGTTTGGCTTCTTACGTTTAGAAGAAATAAATTAGAGGCTAACTGGTCAGTTTGCTGTTCGGTCGCTAGCTTACAGGCGAGAGGCCGAGTTGCAAACAATGAATAGTATGTTAAAAAAGGTATTTAGAAAGTCATAAACAAGTTTTTCTATGCTCTAACTAGGAAAATATTCAATTTATTAAAATTGAATCCTATATCGCAGAAATGAATTTAACGCGGTCTGGTCTGGAACCAATAAACCGCTGTAAATGAGGGACGACTGTATAATTTTGAAAAGCTGTGTTCGAGTGAAGCCGCAAAATTTGAACTGTAATGTGGCGAAGGATGGCTGTATTGATCTGAACCAAGCTTCAGCATTTGGACTCTTTAGTTATGAAAGGAGCCCTCAGCAAAGAGAGCAGTGTCACACCACATACTGTACATGCTTTATGTATCCCTGCTGTCCCATAAAGGTGACAGTACTTGGCAAAATGGCAGCCAAGGATAGCTGTGAGGTGACAGTACTTGAACAGATGGTGCATTATTGTTATCTGCGGAAAATGCCTTTTGTGCCACCATCTGCAGATTACTGCTGCCACAGGAAATTTTTCACAGCACAAACTTCAAGTTAAGCTTTTAATTATACAAATTAGGCTGAGCTGAGCATACATGTCATGATATTATATAGTCTGGGTGTTTAACAGAAAATACATCAAAAGATGTGCGAATATAACAATGTTTTTGAAAAAAATATTACTCATTTCAACATACAGCAAAACAATTCACAAGACCTCACCTTAACACTGTTTGTTAGCCCCATTGCTAGCAGTACCACAACGCAACAATGCGAAATTAATACTAGATGAAGTAATTTCAATAGAAATTGCGTGTGAATGCTGCCGCCCAATATTACACTTTACTAATTAATAGACTTTGAAAAAAAGTGAAATGTTAAATGTAAAATTAATTTCCACCAATAAGAGGCGACACTAAAATTGTCCATTTATTTTCAAAGGGAGGTATGTTCCAGAAAATATTGAATTATGGAAAATGTGGGAATTTTTAGAAAAGCCCTGAAAGTTTTCAAAGTGGTTGAGAAATATGGGAGTAAAAACAGCGATATTTAAAATGTAAAAATGGAGAATGATTGTTGCAATGTATATACGTATATGACGAACCATTACCCGAGAACTGAGGCTCAAACCAGCAACAAGTCTACCTCCTGAGCCATGTCAACCAGTAAAATAAGCAGAATGTCACAGTAAATGTGTAATTAAAAAAAAAAAAGTCCTGATAGATAACCAAAGTGTCCCGTATGATCTTAAGATTTTGACAGTGGATTGGTTTGAACCAATCGCACTTTGGATCAAAGTGCATTAAAACCACATATGGAACACATATGTACACAAATGTTTTGTTTTTAAAATTCTTTTCTGGGGCCTATTGTACAAAAGCAGGATTCAGAAATCCATGAGAAATTACTAAAATGAACTCAACCAACCCCGACTATCGATCACAAAGTCACCGATTCACCACGGTAACGAGAGCAGCGTACTTTCCCCCGATGGATGCGGAAATCCTTATAGAGGATTATGAGGAGGCAAAAGAGCAAATAAAAAAGAAAGGCAACACCGCGGCAGTCATAAAACAAAGAGAGAAAGCGTGGCAAAGTATTGCAGAGACGATCGACAAGGAAAATTTGTGTAAGTAGTGTAAAAATACACACTCACTGCTCCGCTGAAACCATCACAATTACAATCCAAATAGCTAATGTTATGTTTGTTGCTTGTTTAACAAATCAAGAACTGGAACGTTACGGCTTCCGTGTAATGTAGTACACATCCGCAACCAACACAATTTACATCTCCGAAAACGTAGTCTCACTGTGATGAAGAATCCGTTGAAATTGTAGATGCAATTGACTGCAGATGTGAGTGAAATTGTGTAATTATAACTCAATAGGACTGTATAATTCCTTTATTTTGTAGTACATTTGTATTTATATGGGATGTGTATTTTCTATATACTGTAGTATGTGTAAATGATCTAATAAATGATCTAATGATTGCATCATCTAAAACCCTTTATGTACAATGATTGAAATGAATGATGACAAATGCTGAAATGACAATGGATGTAGTAGAATGTGATAACAATGTGTAGTAGGCAGTGGTCTGGAGCAGGCTAACGCCACAGAATAAATCTCCATGGTAACTTATGTCAGAACATATTCCACTTTCCACTCTCCCACTTTTGTGAAACCAGATCACGATTAAATTGAGCTACGATAACCAAGATATCCCGGCTTCATCCCTTATCCTAGTTTTGTGCAATAGGCCCCAGGTTTACACAATCCGAACAACAGGCTTGAAGACTAAAATATCGATGGTGTTTTTGTCTAAAACACTCTCATTGTGAGAAATATATGAAAAGCCTTGAAAAGGCAAAATAAAATAGTATTGGTACATTTGCCATTGAAGGTTTCTATGCAGTTGTGCTGCTCAGTGGAGAGCAGTACAGTAAATCCAGAGTCAATTTGAGAACACAAACACAAACATGTCTCAGGACTGGAGAAACCCCAGGAGGCCTTTCCTCGTGTTTGTCATCAACTACAAACACAAAGGCTTGAAGGACAGCAAAATAGTAAAGATTGCAGTGGTGGTGCACAGCGGGATTTCTCAAGCTAAGCTACAACAGACGACAAGAACAGAATCAAAAAACACATTTTTCATATGAATACTCTAGAGGTTCATGTCTCGCTATTGGTTTTGTTTTTATTGACAAAATAAGATTTGATCAAATCTCATCGTTAATTCATTTACTTCTCATCTACAACAAATACTTTTTCTCTTAATAACCACACTTAATAATTTACAACCACTAAGTGAATGCGAATACAGTAGTCCTTTGTTTATCTGCAGAGTAAGATTACTAGCGTTTTAGTAGTGTATTCAGTAGAGATTATTATCAGGGATTATTGGGCCTTTTGTGAGATCATTCAAACCTGCAATAAAAGCTGTTGTTCCGGCGATCAAGTCTGATGCTTGTGTGTCTCACCCAACATTACAGTAACATTACTGACACCTAGTGACCAGTGTAGAATACTACATATCATCACATTTTTGAATGCGTCTTCTGAATGCCTAATTTGGATTGTACTTCATTTAGCTATTTTTATGCTCGAAAATGCTTAATTTATGCAAAAAAATGTAACTATGCAATTTTTAGTAATAATATTCCGTATTCAACCACTAAATAGCATGATTTATTAATATATTTTTGAAAAATCGAGAGAGCGAAGCTGTGCCAAGGGATTACTGCATAGTTTTACATGCAGAAAATAATGCAAAATGCATAAAAATACATATAAATGATGAATGAAAGGAATAAATGAACATTTGAAGTTACTTTTACCTTCACTGAAGACATGATATGTTGCCAAAGACACGATGTGGCAGCGAGATCAACACTGACACCACCTGCGTGTTTTGCCATGCGTTAGCTTTTCAATTCAATAGTGTTTCTCACCTCAAGTCTCTGCTTTTCTTTTGATCACTGCTGCAAAATAAGCCAAAATGGAGCCAAAGAAAGTTACAAATGATTGGAATCCTACTTTGCGGAAATTCACTCACCACAGTCGAGTCTGGAAACCAATTAACCGTGAAAAAGAAGGGATAACTTTATTCATGGTTTCCACGGTGTCACATAGTGCTCTGTAAATACTTTCCATCTGCATGCATATACATACACAGTGTTATCTTTATGCCTTTCTGTTATGCAAACAAACTATGCTGATGTGCACATTTAATATGGCAATGAACTGAAATATAATACATTAGCCTACGGTAGTCCACTGACCTGTATTGCTGCTGCTGTGTGATAAGTCTACTTGCAGTACACAACCATTAAATACAGCAGGGATAATTAAGGCGCTAATTTTATGACAGTAGGTTTGAACAGATGGGAACCATTACATCTGAATTTTGGTCGCTTTTGAAAAGGAGACAAAAGCGCTTCATTACTGTTACTATATTTATAGAATCATAATAAAAAAACATGAATGAAATGACTACTGCCTTACCAGCACTCGGTCTACTTCACAGAGCTAAGCACAACACTGACTCTGCTCAGCGGTTTTACATCACTGATGAATCTATGAAGTCTTCAGCTCCAATTTCGCTTTTACAGCTGGGAGCCAACAGCAGACGATGTTATGCATTAAAAATTCTCAGTAGCTCCCGTCTCATTATCACTTCAACTGGGAGCAAATGCCGCCCAGCAATCACAAATCACTCATCTTGGCTGCACATGAAATGACAACCCGTGAGTCGTGACAAATGACATGGACGTACAGGAAAAGAAAAAAAAATAAGGAATAACATTTCATTGGACCTGCAGCCAGGGCACAGAGCAGTCTCAGAGCAGTGCGCTTCTGTCACATAATCAACTTTGACTCCTTCCCTGCAAACAAATGCCGCATGTGAGAAATGAATTGTGCATGCGCTAAATAATGAATCGATAACATCCAGTCCATCCAGTTGCTGCCTCCTGCCCCGGAGAAAAAGCCATATTGTGTTGTTTGCGTATCAGGGTGAGTGTTCGGGTGGTGTGGACGGGCGTGATTTTAATCATGTGTATTTTTTTTTCTTTGTGTTATTAATATGCATGGCAGAGGCAGAAATGAGCTCGGGGAAAATGAATGAATCAAATTAGACGGGGCTATGGATGAGCTGTGAAAGTGGGACGCAATGGTCCATGATATGGGTGAAGGTTGAGGCTTTATGTGTGAAAACTAAATAGATGAAGGTGCTTTCATACTGTGTGCTACTCCTGTGCATGCTAGACTGCATTTGCTGTTTCATTTTTGGAGAAATGAAGCTTTCAAAAAGAGCGCATTATAATCACCCCAAATAATTTGGATTAGTCAGTGGCCATTATTTGTCAAATGTATGTGCATGCCAGATACTGTACATGTCAGACTGGCTGCACTGTAGATATCAGCAAGTATGTGGCTGACATCTGTATTTCTTAAAAGATGCTTGATACCAATATCCAATATACTAATACTGTATTGTCCATCACTTCATTACCGATACCAATGCTGGCAGCACCTCTTCCATCAAACTAATGTCACATAATAAACACATTATTCTTCTTTCTACGATGGCACTTAATGCATTTTACACAAAAAAAACACTGTTTGTGCAAAATAAGACAAATACTGCAATATGCAATACAAGTCATATAAAATGCCTTATTAACAGTCGCAAAAATAACCATGACCCATTAAAGCAGAGGTTCCCAACCAGCGGGCCATGGGCAGGGCTGCACCTTGGAGGGTTCCCAGCGGAGGGTCAGTGGACGTTGAGTCCAAGCGAGCCATGTTCCTTGCCTCCATTGTTGAGGCAGCTGATTGGAGCTGTGGCTGAAATGCTGTCAATGCCTGTCGTGGCGTTAATCCCAGAACCCACTGGTGGATACCAGTGAGGGATGGCATCAAGCTGAAGAAGGAGTCATATTGAACTTTTTTGGCCCATGGCACTCAGGACATAATTAGAACAGGACACCATGAACTTGTAAGTTAATTATGTAACTTTACCGAGAGTATATACTTAGGGTTTTTCACAAAAAGAAGGTAACCTGAAAATTTAGGAGGGGGAAGGCAGGGGGTCTTCCAGAAAAGAAAGAGAGTCAAATAAGTCCTGATAAATTAGTCTCAAATAATGAATTAAACGGTGAAGTCTAGGTGCTGCTGACAGGTGTAAAAAATGTCAGTGGATGCTATGTGAGCGCATTCCTAACAGCACCCGTAGGGGCTCAGCCCACCCTATCTTTCAGTCCTCGTGACGTCGCTGGTTATGCTGATAAGCCGGCAGCCAAGGTAGAAACTGTGCCAAATTGATGTCAGGGACAAGCAGAACAGTTTGGCAACTAATTCTACGTGGCAGCCTTGTGATGCTGCACATCAGCAGCTCTGTTGTGGAACACACAGTCATGGATCGCAAGCCGTCTCCACAATCACTGTGTCACCATTGTTCATTTCACAAATGCACTCACCAGTACAGCATTAGGTACGCCAGCATAATCCGACGTCGCAGCATTAATCATGTGTTGATTTTTGTAGAAGTATTTTGCGATGGTAAATGTTCTGTATCACACTGAGAGGTGTTTGCCCTTGGTTTGCGGTACAGTGTCTAAACAAGGTAACCCAGATATTAGAAACAGCTGTCAGTATTACGGGGGTAACGTTTCATGCAAATGGTAAAAATCAAGTAATTCCTACACACATAAAATGTCAAATTAACATTTGCAGTGGCTGTGCTGTGGCTTGCTGCCAGCCTGCCCTGTTAAAATCTCATCTCACCTTGTTCTTGTAGACCCAGTCTCATGTACCATAAATCACGGCGTATAAACAGAACCTTTTTTCCACCGGTAAGAAGCAAAAAATCGGGGTGCGGTTTATACTTGATGACAGGTCTGTGACCAGACTCGGACTGAAAAATAATATCAGACAACGCTTCTACAACGCTTCAGCGGAAGATCACTCGTACTACAAGCCCGGTCACACCGCCTGAACTTTGCTGTAGCGTCCCTTGAACGGTAGGAAGAAGGGGCCGAATTTCGACAACACTCGTCACCGCGCACAAAATGGGAAAAAAAATAGAAAACACAGGCGTTGTCCTAGCGGTGCACCGCTGAAGCCTTGATTTAACGGTAGCGAACGTTGGTTTGGCGGTGACGCGAGCGGTGATAGAGCGGCGTTCTGCGCATGCGGATCAGTTATCCATGTATTGTACATATAACACATAATGCTGCATTGCTTCAGTGTGAATTTGAATAAACTCCAACATTGTATTGTATTTTACATCATCTGCAATGTTTTAATGGAAGCTTAGGTTAGCTTCAGTGTATATTGAGATCGTTCCACTGTGTGAAAATACAGACAGTCGTCAGATAAGTTAAGAAGAAGTTAAGAAAGAAATTGCATACACAGGCATTTTCAGCAACTGTACAGCAGAGGGCGCTAAATTCAAAGCAACTGTCTGACCGACAGACGGCTATTCTAAAATGGGCTTCATGAATTCCATTGCAGATGAATTGATGGGCGGCAGATTTCTCCTTTCTTCTACTTTTTGAAATTGCTTAGTACCTTTATGCATGTTGATTTGAGATGAAAGAGTTGGCAAGCATTTATGAACTAAACTTTTTTTTTTCCCCGCCGTGAGCCTGAAAATGGGGGTGTGGTTAATACACGGGTGCGGTTTATAAACGGTGATTTACGGTATTGAGATACTCCTATTCACCACGTATTAAGAAGTGACTACGGACTTAAGGTGGTGAGATTAATTTTTTTCGGAAAAAACAACCTATTTTCTGAGAAAAAAAAGTACAAATTTAAAGATTACAGTCAAACTTGTCTATAGCGGCCACTAGAGGGAGTCTGCAAAAGTGGCCGCTATAGACAGGTGGCCTCTGTAGACAGGTTGGCGTCCAGTTTGAATGTTGACCAGTAGAGGGAAAAAAAGGGAAAAAAAGGGAAAAAATAATAATAATAATGTTGACCAGTAGAGGGCACTGCGGACTGTGGATAAAAGTTGTACAGCACTACTCGGCTTGTTATTATCATGGTTCATGGTTCATGGTTTTAACAAAGCTGTGCTAGTAATGTCTTACGCTTGTTTTTAATATTTTACTTTTTATACGGCAGAGTTGTCATTACAGCTTTAGTTCATCAGGAAGTGACGGGAAGTGACGGTGGGCGTCCCGAGCAGGAGAGCTAGGCTCAGTGCTAGCTGTGAGTTTCTGGAGAGTTGGGAAGTGTGTTTATGTTGGCGTGGATGTAAAGTCCTGCAGTGTTCTCCGCTGTTAATAAGCGATTAAAGTGCATCGGCGACGTGAGTCTCTCCTTCCCCACAACAAGCGGCATTACAGTATTGACCAGTGCACACCAGGAAATAAACGGTGTCACTTGTTACAGGCATTGGCTGGACAGCTATGTAGTGGGGCTTGTTTAACCTTTGCCTTGTGGGCAAGCAGGAAGGAGAGACGATGCTGAGAGATGTGTGTGTGTTCTGAGCTGCTGTCTGGTGGCCGCGTTCAATAAATAAAGTTGGCAGAAGCAACAGGAGAAGTTTCCTTCTTTGCTTCGGAGCTGAATAACACTGGCAAGTTAACAGACTAGTAGCGAACGGAAAAGAAGACGGCTTTGTTTGTGTCGAATACAGAAGATGAGGACTTTGATGGATTTGTGGATGAGGATTGATGAAAAATAACGTGAGTACATTCTAAACTTCAATTAAGTACAACCGAACTCAGTTTTGGTCCCGCTGACGCATGCATGCTAGCGTATGTTTTTTTTTTATTGTAGCGTTGCTGGGAGCACGTCCTGTTCCCAGCCTACTTTGCGGTAATGTTTTGGTGCAAATGCTCTTAAAGTTACATGTTTGACCAGGAAATAGCAAGCTCAAAAGAAGACGTCTTTTTTATGTGGAACAACTGACAGTTTGTGTGGATCTTGTGAATGATTGTGACTGAGCTAGGACTCAGTAATTAAAGTCTACACACGACGGCTTCATTGATTGAAAAACAAAACTTTTTCGTGCATGAAGCTTCTACTTGACTTGGTAATTTGGCCGCTATATGCGTTCAGATATTGACCAAGGGAGACAAAATATGTGGCCGCTGGCCGCGTTGGACAGGTGACTGCTATACACAGGGTCTATAACATGTAAATTTGCTGCGGGGGATTTTTCATTGGCCGCTATAGGCAGGTGGCTGTTCTATATAGGTGGCTGCTAAGACAGGTTTGACTGTATTTGATTTACCCAAAATCTGCAAATACTGTAAGTAGCGTGTGAATGCGAGTATGCGGTGATCCGCTGTATAGAATTGAATTCTACATCACTGCTACCAACAATCACGTTATTCTGATGGTCAATCCAAACAGAGTATTACTAATTTGTCAATTCAGAATTTGTGATAATTCTGCTTAAAGCTACGGTATGGATCTTGTCTGTCTGTATCTGTCCTCAGATAAATCAAAATGAAAATACACCTGGTGAACTTGTCTCAGGTTTTCACCATATCTTTGAACAAAACTGTATTCAATAAAATAGTTTTAATTGGTCCAGGCTCTCAGTGTTATTCTCCGTTGGGACAAAAAAAATGACAGAATGCGGGAGCGCCCAGCAGAGACAAAATGGCTGGTTAAATTGCCAGATCAGAAAAAAAGGCCAATGGAAATGAGCAAGGAGCTGGTGCATAACAGTTTTACATTTAAATTGGCCCTTAAAAGGCTTCTGCCTTCCTGTCACCTTCCACTCTTCTCCATTCTCATCCTCTCACCCACCTAACCATGGACCATTTCCCCCAGTGAGGTCTCCTTTCCGCTTCGCTTCCCTGACATTACAACCCCCACCTTCACATCTCCCACTACACTATGTAATTATGATAATTGCTCACAGGGACTGGAGTAAATTGAATTTCTCGTTTCACTCTGGTTCCTTGAGCCCACCAGTTTCTCTTTGTGTCTTCTTCCCATCAAATGAGACTCTCAAGGCAGAGATTTTTCTGCTGTGTCTTTGAACAAATATATACGAGTTTACACGGTTAGAAAAATAAAGACACTTAAATTACGCATCCAAGATTTCTCTTTGAATAAAACATTCTAGTTGAAAACTAGTGTTATTAATCACACATCAAGGGCTGGATTTATTATTTATACAAAACGTCAGTGTGGAAACATGAGGAGAATGGTGGATTTCCTGAAGATTTACAATCACAGACGGTCTCCTAGGTGATGACGTCCCAGCTTGATGAAAGACTGACTGGTGTTACACTGTTACATGTGTTCCATCTATTTTTTGATCAGAGGAATTGCCTCTTTTTGAGAAAGTACAGTTTTTGAAAGTTTAGGTAAATTACATTATTTGATTGAAAAGAAAGAGAAGAAGCTACAAATTTAATTACCAATGTTAAAGTTCTTAATTCCATTACTAATACAAAATCTTAGTGGCCACTGCACAAAAGCACATGAAATCAAATACTGTACAGTGGAACCTCCGTTAGCGTCATTAATTCTTTCCTGAAGGTCTGACTCTAATCAAAACGTACTCTAACCAAATCAGTTTTCCCCATAAGAAATCATGTCAATCTAATTAATCCGTTTAAATAAGCCAAAAATGTTAACACATAACATGTTTTTGTAGTATCACAAATATAGTTTGCATAAAATTAGAGCTGCAACAATTATCATCAATTAATCGATGGTTAATTGATTACCCAATTCATCAACAATTATTTTGGTAATTGAGTAATTGTTTTTTTTATTTAAATATGTATATATCCTCTGATTTCAGCCTCTCAAATGTGAATATTTTTTTTTATTTCCATTGTCATCCATGAAAGCAGACCTACTGTATCTTTGTGTTTTAACCAAAACAAGATATTCACACATATCAGCTTACTAAATTGAGTTGAACTTTGGAAAACAGTGATGGGCGTTTTTGCCTTTTTCTGATATGTTGTGGACCCAACCACTAACTGCAGGTGTTTGCTTCATATTAATTTGGCCCATCGATAGCCTAACCATTTACTCCATTAATTGAAACAACAAGCTTCAGATTAATCAACTAAGAAAATGATCGTGATTGTATTTTTGTGTACATGTATTGTTTTACTAAAGCTATTTGACAAACGTTTCGATTTTTTTAATTATTTAACATTATTTTGCTCTGTCAGTTCAAATCTTCTATTTCTGAATAGAGGCGGAAATTAAAGATGTGTGGGTTTTTTTTTATCCGATTAATCAAAAAAATAATTGACCTATTGATTGGTTATCAAAATAATTGTTAGTTGCAGCCCTACATAAAACAATTCTAAGTGTATATAGAGTAGTACCTCGCATAACATAAACCTCATTTTACATAAATTCCACTGAACGTAAAGAATTTATGTAAAGTTTTTTCATCGTATTACGGAACAAATTCCATATAACGTAAAGTGTCAAGCCGGTGAAAGTTTTTTTTTTTCAATCAACTTTATTTATGCCTCAAGTCGGTGCAAGTTCAGACTCCGCTCTCATCTCATTGGCTGATTTTCAGGGCACCGCCTACGCTCTCATCTCATTGGCTGACTTATACAGCATGTTTGTGTGAGACAGGCTTCTCCCTTCAACCTCCTTCATCTTCGTAGTCGCCCTTAAACTAACTTAAACAATTAAGTTAAGTTACAAATTAAAATTTTGCACAAAGCTTTTTCGTGTAGTGCGTGTGCGTTTGTCTGTGAGACCAGCTGACTTTGACTTTTTAAGGCTAGTGCTCCTCATCCTTCCTGCCTCCACTTGTGTGCTCCTGATCAAGACATCTCGTGAACGGTAAGATTGTTTTTGTTTTTCAGTTTTATTCATTTACAGTAATGTTATTTATTACCTTATTTTATATTGGAATGTTACTGTATTATGTTTATGCTAACGTTTTCTTATATTTTCCCACCATATTTGGTGGACTTTGAATATTTTGAAGGGCCAAATGGGTGAGTTTGGGAAGATCTTGGAACGGATTAGGCTATTTACATGTATTTTACGCTTCGTAGAACATAAAAACCCTATAACATAAAGGTTATCGGAACGGATTATTTATGTTGTAGGGGCGTCTACTGTACATACATATAAATGATGAATGAAAGGGATAAATGTTACAAAAATGATAAATGATTGTTGCCAAAGACACAATGTGGCAGATCAACACGGACACCACCTTCATGTTTTGCTATGAGTCATTTCTTGAATTCAATAGTGTCTCTCAAGTCTCTGCTTTTGCTTTGATCATGGCTGCAAAATAAGCCAAAATGGAGCCAAAGAAAGTCACAAGTGGCAGCATTTTGATAAAGAAGGTACTTTTTAAAAGTCATTTACCCAACACTACTTAAAATTATCTTAGGGGGTGCTCAACACCTCAAGCACGGTAGGCTTACTTCGTGTGAGTGCACTAAATCGCAGCAAGGCGTGGCACGCTTCCCCTTTTGGGTGACAATTAGAAGAGACGGTATAGGGCCCGGAGAGATTTCATGCACGCACATTCACTCACGTAATGTAGCGGAGAACGCTACATTACGTTACACGTCACGCTACATGTGATGAGACCGGCTCCGTGCAGATTATTAATGATAAATGGTACGATTCATAATAGCAATGAAATACAAAGACTTTTTCCATTACAATGTGTAATAAAGAGTCATTTTGCTACTCTCGCAAAAAGTCGGCAATCTTGCACAAAATATGTACAATACAAGGAAGTTATGAAGAAATACCGCAGATGCTTTTTGTGGGGATTCCGCCCTGAGTCCACTAGCAAATGTGGTAAAAGTAATTGCCACACCCATAAAAATGTCTACTTTAGACACACGGCTAGCTCCCCCTCCAAACCCTCCTGCTAACTTGACGTTGACATCATTTGACTATTTCATTAGATCCAATGTTCAGCACAGTAATTTGCAAACCTGATTTGGATAACCCATGCTGATCGACAATATTTGAAAAGAACCCTACGCCATGTCTCGTGGCAGAAGGTGCCCTGAGATCCATCACTGCACCGTGTATTCAACATCATACCTGCTCCCTAAAATAAGCGACACGCATGCTGTGAAGCTCTCTGGGCTTGGGGGAGTTAAATTATTCAAAAAAGGTCTGACGAAAGTCTTGCCTAGCTGACAGCTCCTGCAGCTGCATCAAACGGTTCTGCTATGCTGCCATCAGCTGAAAAAAAACCCTCCATTTCCACAGTCAGCTTTTTAGGAATGAAGAAATGGGAAGGGGAGGGGGGAGTAACTAAATGGATAAAACAGAGTCAGTTTCAACATGAACAGTCATGTGAAAAAATAGGACACCCTATGGTGTTTCAATAATTAGAATGAAACAGACGGTCAATGACATGGTTGCTAAGTCCTGCACATGCCCCTGCAACAACATCTTGCTTCATGTTTTTTAACTTATCTTGCTCACATTTTACAGGCGTGTTCTTGTCAGTCCCCTAAAGATGTGTATCAAATTCCGCAGTGATTCTTCAGGTCTGTAACATTTTAGTTATAATTCTACCCGTCTACACTGTCGCATTTGCTATGAAGTCTTGCACATGATGAAGTTGTTTCTAAACTCCATAGCATTTATTCATCAGTTGAATACGTACATTCCATCACTCCAGTTTCTATGCTACTTCAACAGTTCACAGTACTGATGATCAGTCAATACAGGGCTAGCACATAGAAACAGAAAGCCGTTCACACCTTTGAGAAAGTGAGATAATTGAATTAACCAGCCACACATTTTGGAATAAGCTGGAGTACCTGAAGAAAACACAGAGAAGTACTGGAACATGCTCACTCCACGCAGAGACCGTTGGTAATAGATTCAGAGGTTGGTGGCATTGTGATGGCACAGTGTACAATGAAATACAAAATCTAGCGGGAAAGGGAGTGTGTTAACAAGAACTAAAGATATGAGCACATGTCTGGTTGACTCTTGGGAAGCCCAGAAACATATCACTTGCCAAACTGTTACCTTATCAACATCTACAATCTCAATATGACGCCTCTTTAAGCTTGTCTTAGTGTAAATTGCCTTTCCACCTGATCTGTCTCCAGCCAAAGAATGAGCAGCCTTGTTAAACATTTGCTATGCACCAATGTTTGTCTCAAAAGAGCAAAGAAGGGGGTGGTTGCAACACATTTAGCTCATTATTCTGTTGGAGTCTCTTAGGGCAAAACAGAATGGGCAGCATCTTTCATGTGTAATCAACTACCGAGAGTCATCCAGACTCAGATTTTGTCCCAGATAGGGTTTCTGAATAATTTGTCCAGGTTCTTTCGACACAAAAGCTACATAACATTGTGTGATATCATTTGTCTGTGGCTACAACCAGGCTGACAACACTGATAGCTATGCTATTGCAACTCCAAAGCTGATACACACCAGTTAAGCTTTGCTTAGTGGCTAACTCAATTTAGTTCAAAGAAGTTGATTCAACATAGCCAGAAGCTCATGAAGTAAATTCATGTTCATAACAAACATTATCAGAAGTTGTTTGTACTGCATAGCAGCTGGTCCACCATTGACCACTAAAGTATACGGTCGTTATGGCAGTAACAAACTTAATAGTCCAAACTAAATGATGGTTTAAGGTAGGTTGGTGTCTGAGAATAGCCCACGATTCGACAACTCGATTTGGAGGAGTCCAATTCGACCATCAACTTCACAGTCAAAACGTATAAAAGTAATCATGTGATCAAAACTGTACCATTCTGACTACGCCCATGGCTGCTGCTGAGCATACATTTTTACATAAAATTGTACAAACTACCTCACTTGTGTAAATAAAGAAGTGAAAATATATATATATATGCTTATCAGTGGTGTAAATGATGGTATTTGCTCCATGAAACTATATTAATTTATTCGAATAGACATACAAGCCTAGTTTAAAGCGGGTTGTTTTTGAATATCAAGAGATTCTTGCTATGTCACGAAACAATAATGCATGCAATACTGGAGAGAATTTGTGTAACCGGTGGTATTTGTCTCGCTGCGTTGTGGCTGATGGAATGACGACAGACACAGGGTTGCTGCGGGGTTGCACTTCGATTTACTCTAATGGAAGTAAAACACACATGCAGTCACAATGTGGCCGAATAACGTGCCCCCTAACCAGATTACAACACAAGACAAGAAAGGATAAGAAATCAAGTTCTAAACTAAATTCAAACACAAATTTCGGGAGCCATACGGACACCAACCTCTCACTTGGAGATCACGAACAAAAAGGGAAGTATGAAGGCGTGGCCCAAACTTATAATGAAAGGTGTCACACTAATTAGTGCAGTAGGGGGCAGCGACAGACGTTATTGACGTTCCACATGAATAACTTGACAATACAAACACATGAGGTATTACTTGAACATACATTTTGTGTAATTATATTAGACATTTACATAACGTATTTACAATGACTTAATTGACCCTGTTACATTTGTTTAAAAATAAAATGCAAGATCAATAAACAAACAATTCTTTGTAAACAAGGAATAATAGGAGTGCAAAGGTGACTATAGGGTTGTTATTTCATGTCTACGGGTCTCTAATAATGTTAAAAACCATACTTAGGAGGTCATAAACAGGTTTTCTTGTGTTCCAACTACGAAAATATTCCATGTATTAACAGTGAATCCTATATCGCGGAAATTCATTTTATCGTGTGTCTGGAACCAATGAACTGCTATAAACGAGGGATTACTGTATATCAAAAATATAAATATATGAACTGTTTGAATGGAAAAAGCTCCTGAGAAGTAATTGACAAGTAATTGTCATCAACCTAGTGCCTTCCGAGGGTCGCTCAGGTTATTACTGCTGCATATTGTCTCCCTATGACAAACCATTACTGGCACAACAGTGTTGGTAACGAAATAGGCAGCAAGTGAGAGGGAGTGCAGCCTTCTACCAGAGGGGATCAAATACATGCTCTTTACACGGAGCTACAGCGACACACGCAAAACAGAGCACACCAAACAGAACCTATAACTTTGTCAGCCCTGAGTGATGATTTTTTACCAGAGTGCACTTTAAAACGGCTTTGGAACAAGCAAACAATTATCGCTTTTATCAGGTATGTTTAAATGCAGTGTTGGGAAGGTTACTTTCAATAACTAATACATTATACTGTGGAACCTTGGTTAGGGATAGCAAATGTATTCACGGCGGCCCGCCACTGCCATTGAGAATATTTTTATTTGCCTCTTTTCCGTTGAACATTTGTTCTTTTTCACAGAATAAAAAAGGAGGCAATTTTTTTAGCCACACTGATTAAAATGAAATCAAACCAGGCCTATTTTTAAAACATGTCTGACTTGTTTATAGTCAGTGTTTGGCTCTTAAAAGGTTCCTAATTTAATTCTTTTTTTCTTTTACAGGGACTTCTGTCTGTAAATATGCATAGTGAACCACACACAAAGTGGAATCATAAACAATCAGTGATCTTCCTGTAAGGATTGACGTGTAGCTTTTCCAATGACTGCATGAACAGTGACTGAAAAGCAGGCCAGTGAAGCAGCAGTCCCACTGCACCGGAAGGTGGCAATTAAACAGAAACCCACGCTATAGCAAAGCACAGCGTGGACATTTTTTTTATGTTTTTTTCAAAAATGTATTTATTAATAAATGACCATTGTTTCGTGGTTGACTATGGCCTATTGTTAGTCAAAAAAATTGTATATTAAGCAAATTTTACATATTCTTGGCCTAAATTATCCATCCATCCATTTTCTATACCGCTTCTTCCTCATTAGGGTCGCGGGGGCATGCTGGAGCCTATCCCAGCTGACTTCGGGCGACAGGCGGGGTACACCCTGGACTGGTCGCCAGCCAATCGCAGGGCACATATAGACAAACAACCATTCACACTCACATTCATACCTATGGACAATTTAGAGTCGCCAATTAACCTCACCTGCATGTTTTTGGAATGTGGGAGGAAGCCGGAGTACCCGGAGAAAACCCACGCGCACACGGGGAGAACATGCAAACTCCACACAGAAATGCCCAGGGGAGAATCGAACCCAGGTCTTCCCGATCTCCAAGCTGTTACTGTGTTGGCCAACGTGCTAACCACTAGACCACCGTGCGGCCCCCTAAATTATTTATTACTGAATTATTATTGATTATTAAGTTAGTTATTAAGTTATTAATTCTTTTCAAGCATAACTAGATGCAAAATAACCAAATTAACTGAAATAGAAATACAGTTAAAGGGATTAAAGGATGTGGATGAACTGTATTCTACACTGGTCACTTGGTGGCACGAGTAACACGCACCAGACTTGATCGCTGTCAACAACAATTATTGCAGGAATTCTTACAACAGAAATCTCACAACAGGCGCAATAATAATAATCATCATTATCATCATAATAAAATGGGGTACCTTTGTGGCCATACTCCAGCTAAAATTCAACTCTGAATCTCCAACATCACTTCCTGTCCACATGTCCGAAAAGACATGTATTGAAACACACACTAAATATTTTTGAACAAAATAATCAAGTGGTAGACCCAAAAAAATCACACCTGCGCTGACCCGGAGGATCCGATTGGCTGTCCATCAAGACACAGGGCAAAATTAAATTAAGGCCCTTACTGGTGCCGACTGCAGCGTAATAACCATCAGACGGCATCTGCGGGAAAAGGGTTTAAAAAACAAAAAACAAATTCAAAGACCTCGTCGCGTGTTTAGACATTGCCAGGGAGCATCAAACATGGGACATTGAAAGGTGGAAAAAAGTTTTATTCTCTGATGAGAAAAAATGTAACCTTGATGGTCCAGATGGCTTCCAACGTTACTGGCATGACAAGGAGATCCCACCTGAGATGTTTTCTACCCGGCACGGTGGAGGGGGGTCCATCATGGTCTGGGGTGCTTTTTCATTCAGTGGAACAGTGGAGCTTCAGGTGGTGCAGGGATGTCAAACGGCGCTTGTGTGGTAAAAGCTGGGTTTTTCAACAGGACAACGCTGCAGTTCACAATGCTCGCTTGACCAAGGACTTCTTCAGGGAGAATAACATCACTCTTTTGGACCATCCTGCACGTTCCCCTCATTTAAATCCCATAGAGAACATTTGGGGATGGATGGCAAGGGAAGTTTATAAAAATGGCCATCAGTTCCAGACAGTTGATGCCCTTCATGAAGCCATCTTCACCACTTGGAGCAATGTTCCCACTAGCCTCCTGGAAACACTCACATCAAGCATGCCCAAACCAATCTTTGAAGTGATTAACAAGAACGGTGGAGCTACTCATTACTGAGTCCTACTGGGAACATTTTTGGTTCTGGTTTGGAGAGTTTTTTTTAGCAATGTTTTCAAACTTTTAATCAGCTGATAAACAGCCTATTTCAGTTTAATTGTTGTTTTCAATAAATTACTTTTTCAAAATGCTTTGTGTCTCACTCCCCCTTCTTGCTTTTGCATATTATATTATTTATATGCTTATCTGTATTTTATTTATTGATGTATAGTAGGGGTGCTCACACTTTTTCAGCCTGCAAGCTACTTTTAAAATGACCAAGTCCCAAAGATCTACCTTCTACTATAAATATAGAAAATATATATGTACTATATTTAGAAATATACATTTATAAATATACATAAATATGTAGTGATATTTTTTTATAAATACAGAATATATATATCTTTACTATATTTATAAAAAAAATCTATGAGTCCATATTTATGTACGTTATACGTGTATACCAGGGATGCACGCACTTTATCAGCATGCAAGCTACAAGTCAAAATGATCTATGTCATTCTGTAAAACATATATAAAATCTAACCGGTAAACTTTGAAATACTGTTGCAAATATTAATGATTAGTATTTCACGTGCACATTTTCAAAGTTTACAGGTAATCAAAGTAGCTGAGTAGTTGTGTACATAACCTGAGTGCTGGTAATATGTCAGTCAAACTAGCTATGTAACGTTCATTAGGACACACAGTTCATGTATTACATCCAGTTAGCATTTGCTATCTAACATTACCGATATACAAGAACTGAACGTGATTATGCAGAAGACAATGCAGCCGAAGTCAAGGCAACATATTGAAAAGGTTTCAGCAATGGGCACATTTTCCATTTTATTTTGAAATAATGGTTTAAGAAGCGGACGTGTAGAAAACCCTGATTTCTGTAGTGGACTTCAGGATGCGAAGCAAAGCCATCAAACAATACCCTTTTTTTCTACATAACTAGCCACTACAAGTGAACAGATAACTTCTGTTATCTTTTGTATAACTATATTGTATGGACATAAGCATCTTACCGCTGAGTTATTTTATCCGTAATCAGAATAATAAAGATGAAAATTACATCTTCGTGTGTAGCCGCGGATGGGGGTAAAAGAGCAGATCAGGAGGGGAGCTTAATGTCAGCAGACTGATGTCATATGACATCTGCAAAGTGACGTTTACACAATCAACCCAAACTACCTTGGTGATCTACCGGTAGCTCGCGATCGTTGGGCACCCCTGATGTATAGTATGTGTGAGCGGACGTGTATGCTTGTGGCGCTACGTACATTGTGTAAGTTTTACGTAGGGCCACTTAGGGAATTGCTGCATTTTACACACATTTTCCGCTGGAGTTATCGCTCTGGACTTCATGAGAACCACGGTACAATGGGGTCAGGGATACCATTGTCTGCCTTTCATCGTAGTCATCATAGTGTGTCTCGGCGGATGCAGGTATGTGTCAACAATGCAATCGCTCCACAAATTCCAATACATTCCCTTTTTTATATGTTACTTTGCCTTTTTATTTTCATTCATAATAACAGGCTTTGTGGTATTTGTCGTATATTTATGTTGTTTATTAAATAATCAAAATCCAACAATGTTTAACATTTGATTTTCGTATAAATTGAGCATGTTGTTGCTCGCTGTAAACTGGAGGATGTGCATACCCTGTTCCACTCACTGCTCAGGTTGTCTTAGAAGATGTTTCGCATCGCATTCAAGCATCAAGCATGGTGCTCAAAGACTAGGTGGGACACACACCAGTCAGACTCGATAGGATCGCTCTAGTCTGAGAGCCTGGTGCAAAAGCCAGTCTACTTATTCTCTATAGGAGGAGGCAGGTCCAGAAAGTTAAGACCGTTAAGATACAATGGAGTGGGGCCTCTGCCCACCAACAATGACCGTTTGGTTGGTATCACCTTCGTTAGAATCCCTTTCAGATGTAATGATGGTCATGGACCCATTTGAAACCAAGGTGGCTTATTTATTTCTTAGAGGCGAAATGACTGAGTCTTTTAGGAAGGGATGAAAGGACATCATTGTATGTGGGAGAAAGGTGGTGTCGTGCTTATGCTCTTTCTCTTTGGCCTGTGGGCTGGTGGCCAAAGGGAAAGGGCATAAGCACCTGAGGGATGTCCTCAAAACCTGTGGTTACCCCAACTGGTCATTTGTCAAAAGTGCATCTCGTTCCAGAAAAACAAAAGCAAGGTGGATAAGGAAGAAAAGAGTAGCAGACGCAATAACATTGTCATCTCGTATGTCTCAGGCCTATCTGAGAAACTCAGAAGGATTTTTAACAAACACAAAATACCAGTATACTTCAAACCTGCTAAAGGTTTGAGACAGAGGTTGGTACACCACAATAACAGGACACCCCATACCCAGAAGAACAATCTGTGTATGCTTTCCAGTGCTGAGAGGAATACCCCAATTTTTACATTGGGGAAACCAAGCAGCCACTGAGCAGGTGCATGGCACAACACAGACGGACTACTTCTTCTGGTCAAGACTCTGCGGTCTACCTGCATCTCAAAGAGAAAGAACACTCTTGTGAGGACAAAAATGTACACATTCTGGACAAAGAAGGGTGGTTTGAAAGAGCAGTTAAGGTTGAGAAACCGTCTCTGAACAGAGGGGGGTCTACGACACCACCTTCAATGCTGTCCTGTCATCCTGTCCTAAAAGACCCGGTCATTTAGTCTCTAACAAATAAACAAGGCATAGCCACCTTGGTTTCAAAATGGGTCCATGACCATCATTACATCTGAATGGAATACTAACGAAGGTGATTCCAACCAAACGACCATCGTTGGCAGGCAGAGGCCCCACTCCATTGTGTCCTAAAAATCATCATTTGACACCACTAAAGACCCAACCATTCCTTTCTGGACCGACCTACTTCTTTAAAGGATAAATAGATTGGCTTTTGCACCAAGCTCTCAGACTAGAGCTGTCCTATCTAGTCTGACTGGTGTGTGTCCCACCTAGTCTTTAAGCATGAATTGATGAAGCCTGCATGTATGAGATCTTCTAAGACAACCTAAACAGTCCAGTTGCGATTGATTGAATGCCCTGAGAACCACAAGATTAGAATATGACCACATATTAGCCACCACTGTATAAGATGCAGAGTTCAAAGTCTGAGAAAAACGTAGCGGCTTATACACTGGAAATCACGGTAATTAATAAATCATGCTGTTTCATGGTTGAATACAGCCTATTATTATTTTAAAAATATGCATAGTTAGGCAAATGTTATGAATGTTTGCCTGAATTAAGAATTTTCAAGCATAAATCCCCTACCATAAGTCCCCTACTAACAAACATTCGACGTGCGAACACTCGTAGATACGAACACAAGCAGTCCATACATCCATTTTCTATACCGCTTCTTCCTCATTAGGGTCGCGGGGGTATGCTGGAGCCTATCCCGGCTGACTTCGGGCAACAGGCAGGGTACACCATGGACTGGTCGCCAGCCAATCGCAGGGCACATATAGACAAACAACCATTCACACTCACACTCACAATTTAGAGTCGCCAATTAACCTCACCTGAATGTTTTTGGAATGTGGGAGGAAGCCGGAGTACCCGGAGAAAAACCGTGAGAAAACCCACGCGCACACGGGGAGAACATGCAAACTCCACACAGAAATGCCCAAGGGAGAATCGAACCCAGGTCTTCCCGATCTCCAGGCTGTTACTGTGTTGGCCAACGTGCTAACCACTAGACCACCGTGCAGCCCGAACACAAGCCGACTGGTCTATTTTTTTCGTGATTTTTTTCTAAAATTGCCATATTTTGTCATTTAAATTTTTTCGAAATACAAAGGCGCTATTTTTGTATTGCGCACCATTCCGCCACTACGAATGGTGGGTAGCAGCATCCCTCTCGCGCGAGCTTTCTCAGTTCGTCTGCACTTGTCGCTGATAACATCTCGGAGCTCGCCGTTTGTACCCCATTCGATACTTTACAGAGACGTTTGTTATCCGTTATCATGGCTGATAAATCGAGTGCAAGTGCTAGTAGTAGTGGCTGGAAATGTCAAGCAATTTCTATGGAAACGAAGGTGGCCATCATCAGGAAGTTGGACGGTGGCGAGAAAATGGCTAATAGCGCGTGCTTATGGAGTCTATCGCTCAACCATAGGAACAATTTACAAAGGCAAGGTTTGAATTATGGAACATGTGAAGACTTCTGTACCAATGGCATCCACTATCATTACAAAGAGGAGTCTAACGACGACGAAGATTTGTCCTTTCTTCAATAATTCCTCCTCCTGCTCCACCACTACCACCAACGATGTATGCTTGACCACTGCTCTTCAAAGGTAAATAACATTTATCATTACGTATTATTATATCATTTTTATTATTTTTTTTTCATTAATTATCCTTGTTTAATATTACTAGGGACTAGGGACTAGGGACTTAGTGAGACGTAGTGTATGGCTAAATGAAGGAAAATACAATTATAAGGCATTCAGAAGACCCATACGAAGGCCTTGTGATGAAATGTAGTATTCTACACTGGTCACTATGTGTCAGTAATGTTACTGTAAGTTGGGTGAGACAAACAAGCAACAGACTTGAACACCACAACAACAGGCTTTTATTGCAGGTTTGAATGATCTCACAACAAATGATCTCATAAAAGCCTAACACGTATTACTGTATTGGCTGCAACCCATGCCAAGCTAAAACTCAACTCTGAACCCCTGACATCACTTCCTGTCTACACCACTAGAACACATTTACAGCAACACGCCTACGCATGAGTCTTATTTATGTCTTAAATGGCTTATTTTCTTTTATTATTTCTACTATTGTGTAATTTTAATGTAAATGTGACTACACAGGTGGCAGTCTATAGGGCTCTAATAATGGTAAAAAACATATTTAGGAGGTCGTAAATAGGTTTTCTATGCTCTACCTATTAAAATATTCTATTTATCAAAATGAATCCTACTTTCCAGAAATTCACTTATCACGATCGGGTCTGGAACCAATTAACCGTGATAAACGAGGGATTACTTTACATTTAACTTGGTAAAGGCTGTGACTACACATTAAGAAGGTTATGGATGCAGACCTCGCTGTATGTTGTCCCTGTGGGTTCAGTGTTAGGTTCATGGAAGACTTTAATTTGTGAACGTGAGTGTGAATGCTCGTGTCAGTTCAGTGATTGAGGCCAACACCCCTGCCGCCTTACACAGGAGAAGCAGATGGACGGATATATGAAATTGGGATGGTAGGCTGCTCTTATCTGTCACGATATTCACGCCACCCTTAGACACATGCAAGCTTCTTCAGTTCAAGGAACCACACTTCCCATTATTCATTCTGTGCATGTATGTGCATCAGTGGGTGGACAGCAATTCTTCTGAAATAAAGATTTGGATGAAGCAGAGCAAAAACGCCGTGTCTCTTCTTTATTTCAGCGTTCACATAACTCTCACTTTCTCTACGCACATATCCTACCACTTTAATGCCATACAGCCAAGCAGCTTTATGAGCATAATACCCAGGATTAATGAAGACTTCCGTGGTAAAATATGGTGTCAAGCTTCCCAGGGAAATCAGGAATCCGATCAATGTGAAAACTATTTCTCCCTCCATTACTTTACATTTGTCCCATTTTGGTAATACCCACAAAAGGCCTGTATTAGTGTTGATGCTGTATTTATATCACAGGGCACAGATAGAGACAGACAACCGTTCACACTGTCACTGAATGGCGTCTGAACCCACACTGACTGCCAAAGACACTAGACTTGAACAGGACTGTCAACTCGGCATCCGCTTCCATATTATGCGCTGCGAGGGTTTGGCCGCCATGATGGTGAGCAGAATCCAAAAACATTGCATTTAAGTTGAATTTACATTTTGAGTGTATTTTCTGGGATTTCCGAGCATACTTAAATGCAGCAAATTGTACTTCCGCATTTAGAGTTACAAAGTGAGTGATAAGAATATCCATGTATTGGTTTTCTTTGTCTTTCTGTTTATTTAGAGGCATAATAAAGACATTCTTGTGATGTTCGGAGTGTCCCTGAATGCATCTCGCGGTCGTGTAGTGACAATGAGGAAGTGCTGCTCCGACAACGAAGGGACAAAAGATGCGTTTGTGAGTTGGAAATATATATGTATTGTTGGAATTGCACCGCTGTTGATGTGTTCAAGTTAGATTAAGGTTATAAAAGAGCATCAGACTCTGTGTGACTCTGTGGGGAACTACACTGTCGTCATAACAGTTGGACGTGGCTTGCCATATACGTTAATTACACTAAAAAAATGTATTAAATAAATTAGTTACCGCCGTTAACGCGCTACTTTTGACAGCCCTAGTACATATATATTCATTGTGTTCAGTAAATAATGTGCATCCATTTTATCGAAGTGTACGCACAGCGTATAACTTTATTTTTTATTCAGCTCAGAGCTAGATAACACATTGTACACTATTATCCACCTAGCCAACCACCTCTCTTGCTCACCATCTTAGCGGACTTTCTGCTCGATGGCGTACTGGACTATTTTTCGTTCATTTGCGGCTGAGTCGGCAGGCCTGTTCAAGTCTAGTGTCCTTGCTGGCTGCATGGAGTTCAGGCGAGTCAACCACTTGATCAACTCAACGCTGTATTTCAATAGCATAACACCTATTGTTATTCTATCCCGTAGTGCAAATTGGGTCGCTATACGATAGCTCAATGGGTATTGAAAATATACTAGTATTAGTAGCTGTACGATTACTCTTTAGTCTTGTAAATATTTTACATATACAGTAAACTAATACAGTGGAACCTCGGTTAGCATACGCCAAGGTTAGCGGGTTTTTTGGCTAACGTCAAAAATTTCCGACAAAATTTAGCCTCGTCTTTTTAGGCACTAGCACACATCTTGAAGCAACAATATACATGGTGTACTATACTTTACATAAATGCATATGCTAGAGGACAGTAGCAACTTTGCATTAGGGAGTTTCCACTTTCCTGTCGAATGAATACGTGTTATATATTTCAAGCAAGCAAAGCAAGTACAGACAATTGTGAGCGGCACACATTGTTGCTTTTTATGCACATAGTGTGGCTTTGGTTCCTGGCCAATGCTCCATCACCCAGCCAATATCATTGTGAGCCAAGAGCCTACACAATGTACGTTTTTTAAGCCTCTAATGATGTGTACTGGATGTTGTTCAAATTGCATTCTGTCACACACAGTGAGCATGAAAAAAGAATGGTGTTAAAGGCCCCCCAAAAAAGCTAATCAAGTGCTTCATTAATTAACTTGGGGTGAGTTAGTTCTGCAGGGTCAGAAGAGATGTGGGCAGATTATGAATGTGTAACAATTTGGCAGTGCAGGTGGACTAGTAAGTCTAAAGCAGTGGTTCTCAATTATTTTCTGTCATGCCCCCCACTGGCGGACAGAAATGTTTTCACACACCCCCACCCCCTATTTGAGAGACTCATAATATCTATGTACTGTATTTATCTGTACTGCACAGACTGAACTCTAAACTGAAACCAGCATAATGCAACAAAATGGAGAGCAATGAAGCATACAAGCATATTCAAGAGTCAAATTGCATGCTGAGTATGATAAATTCATACATGTTGGCAGATCTGCTACCTAATATCGAAAGTCCTCCCTGCCTCTCATGCCCCCGACAGTTCACCGCGTCTCCCCAGGAGGGGGGCACCCGAGCATTTGAGAAGCATTGGTCTAAAGGAAGGGTGTCCCAAGTGCGGCTGTTTTTGGCCCGTGGCGCGTTCTTAATATGTAATTAAGCAAGAAAAGTAAAAGAAAAAAACAACAGCAAAAACTGAAAAATCTGCAGTAGTTTTAAAGGACAAAGTCAAAATATGAAGAAAAAAATGTTATAATCTGACAAGAAAAAATTTTAATTTTGCAAGGATAACACTGTAATTGTAAAAAAAACTTAATTTTAGTATTCTAAAGTCGAAATATTCAAGAAAAAAGACATTAATTTTAAGTCTGAATATTCTGAGAAACAAACAAAGCAACAAATAAAGTTGTAATTTTGAATAATATTACGAGAATAAAGTCAAAATATTATGGGAATAAAGTCATAATTAGGAGAAGAAAATTTAACCGCAGAAATAAAAAAAAACAGCTGCAATTTCACAAGAATAAAGTCAAAACATTAAGAAAATAAGTTATATTCTAAAAAAATATTTTGCAAGAGTAAACTCATAATAAACTCAGAATATTATGAGGGGAACATTTTAGTAGTCATTTCAGTAGTATAGAGCTGAAATATTAAAGTACATTATTTTTTTCAGTCAATATGAGAAATATATGATATGGACAATAGTGTAATACATAATACATAAAAGGTGTTAATATAAACTGTGCAAAATAAGCGGAGTTTATGGACCATTGGAGTGATAGTTTACAGTACACTTCACCAAACTCTCATCTATTTTGTTTTGTTGAATAAAATGAATAATAACAATATGAATACAAAATAGCAATACGTATGATCTTATCCTTATATTGAAATAAGTACATCATCCTGATGTTTGATAGACAAATGGCCACAGCTGATGTTAAAAAGTGTTACCTCTTCAAATAACTCCAGGCTGTAAGTGTTGTCATCGTCGGCAAAGAAGACCACCCCCGCGTCGTGGCGTGTCCGGTGCTGCCGGAGCCACCCAAGGGCCACATTCCTCTGCTCGGTCGCACGCGGCATCCCGACGCGCTTGAACCTGCGGGGTGTGAAGACGTGCAGGTGCGTGTAGGACACGCCGCACCGAGCCAAGAAGCGGCTCACCAGATCCGTTCGCACAGTGGAGTCCTCCACCACGATCCAATGGAACTGGGGCACCTGTCGGAAAACGTGGGCGAGTCGGGTCAGCTCGGCTTTCTGCACCGGACGCGTGTAAGTGGGAGTGATGGCGTAGATGACCGGCAGGGCCGCCCGCTGCGCCCTGCTGCCCCGAACTGCGACGGGAGACCAAATCGTTCTTTTACTGTCGATATCGATCATGATGATGACTATTAGGACCCAAGGCAGAAGGATGAAGAAGCGGCTTAAGAACACTGATTTCATGGCGAAGTTACCGAGCTCCCACTCTTACTCACTTCATCGCAATTTGTACGGATCGTCTCTATTTAGTACTAAAAATCATGTTGATACTCCTTCAGTCGGTGCTATGGCGAGATGCCGTTATCCGGTCCTCTTTTACCGAAGTCTCCCTCCTTTGGTGATGATCTACATCGGAAGAAGTCTCACATGTCCACAATCCCTCATCCGTCAGCACCTTTTTCCAGCAAGAGAAAAATAAACCGGGTCCTGTGCGGGGTAGCCCACCATTGTATGGTCCCGCCGCCGAGAAGCATCACTTGAAGAGAACATGAGGATAATAAGGCAGGATGGGGAGGAGCAGGTGCAGTGGAGGAGGAGGGATGGATGGAGGGGACAACTCAGGGAGCGAGAGAGAGAAAGAGAGAGGCAACTTGTTCACCCACAGAGATTATAGAGCGGTAATGTAGCCTTTGACAATGATTTTACTATTTAATCATTTTAATAATAATAGCAATTGTAAACAATCACTTTAAAATGTTCTGCTGTGGATAATTTCAACAGTTCTAAAGCCGTAGCAGAATAATTCCATAAACTATTTAGTTGGATCAATTTTTAATTTTTTTTACCCAGGTCAACTTAAAAGCATGTGTTCCTAATAATCAAAATAATGTAAAAAACTTGACTGAATCATCTTCATTTTCAGGGGCAATTTAACTTAAAATATGCAGAATATGCAAATGCACTATTCCCTCACCACTTCGCTTCGAATTTCACAGCTTCACTCTGTCTCCGTTTTTCAAAATATATTAATTCATAAGTCATGCTGTTTTGTGGTTGAAGACAACCCATTGTTAGTCCATACGTATTTCAGAACATTTTTAGGTTCTTTTGCCCAAGTTCAGCATTTTCACGCATACAAATGGCTAAATGACGTAAAATACAAATATGAGGCATTCAGAAGTGCATTCAGAGAACGTTGTGATATGTAGTATTCTACACTGTCACGAGATGTCAGTAATGTTACTATAATTGTATTGTATGTACTTTATTTATCCCACAGCGGGGAAATTTACTAATATATATATATATATATATATATATATATATATATATTATATACTAATATATAATGTTGGGTGAGACACACAAGCACCAGACTTGATTGCCGGAACAACAGGCTTTTATTGCAGCTTTGAATGATATCACAACAGGCACAATAATCCCGAACACGGGCTACTGTTGTGGCCGTAATCCACACCAAGATGCAACTCTGAGTAAATCCTGAATAACTCTAGATAATGGTATACCATTGTTCAAGATTGCTCCTTAGGCAGGACAGAAGCGGGGTAACTACACAAAACGCTAGCCATAGCCATGGTGTCCATTAAAGATAAGGGTTGAACACTACACATCAACCTTAACACCAACTGATAAGTAAATACACACAAGGCTACTATGACAAACAACATCACATTAAACACATAATACAGTATATTCTTTTTATTTAGACTTTAAACACTCTCGCCCAAAGTCAGCTGGGATAGGCTCCACCATACCCCCGTGACCCTAGTGAGGATTGAGCATCATAGAAATGAATGAATGAATAAATGAAAGATTTCAAACAGGAAAAGATTAAAAGTAATCAGGCCTGGCTCAGCATAAATGCTGTTTTTCAGCAGGTTCCTGCTCTGCAGAACATAAACACACACCACACCATCAGTGCATCAGCCAGCATAGGACAAACACAGGCAACCCAGACGCAGAATTGAGAGAAGCAGCAATAGAAGGAGGCTACTGAAACATCTCAGTGGCTGCATCCATCAGATGGATGGGACTATTTCAAGTGTCTCAGTGCTGGAATAGTCTTTAGGTGCTGTGGAACTTCATTCCAGGTTTTTGTAAAACCACAAAAGAAAGCTCTCAGTCCATAACAATTTCTCAAAACTGGTAATGGCAAAAGTCCATTAGTTACAGATCTAGTGGTACAACAAGCCCTTGTGCTGACTTTTGGTACCAAGGTACTGAGAGAGGCCGAAGTGTTACTATTTAGGATTTCAAAATCCAGTTTAATGCCAATGTTCATGATATCATTTTGAAATGTTAACACATTAGACAGTGATAGATCAGAACAGTGATGTGTCCAACCAGGAAGTCTATTGTAGATCGGATAAGCCCTGTTCTAGAGTCTAGCTATTGGCTCTAGGATTTCATTTGTTGTGAGCGATGAGACAGGAAAACAATATGACAGAGTGAACAGTATTATAGCATTAAGATATGTTTTGGAAAAAGACAAAAACAGCCTAGTTTTAACATAAACATATAGACTTTTGTTTCAGCATTTTGGAGACATTTTGTACCTGCTCATGCTAAGCAAGGTAAGTAAGTAAGTAAATAAGTAATATTAACAACTACTTACAAAGCAGTCCAGCAAAGCATGTTGGGAAGCATCATGTGGCCATTCAAACTACCACTAAACTAACTACAATTATTAACTCCTTGTATTTTTAGAATGGGGTACAATACGGGAAAAAACAGATTAATAGTAGAATTGAAGTAATCGTTACAGTTCCGATACGAATCAATATTTCATATGATTAAATTGTATATTAATACAAAATAAAAATAAAAAAGTTAACAAACAAATCCTGATTTGAGGATGTAGAAATTATGTTATGTTTTATAAAATACAATTTTGGAAACCCAAAAGTCATTTTTTTCAGTCTATTGAGGTTTTAGTTCATGTCTACAGGGCTTTAGAATATTTAAAAAACATATTTAGATTGTTGTAAACAGGTTTTCTATAACTCAACTACAAAAATATTATATAATATTTATAAATTAGGAATCCTACTTGATGGAAATTCACTTATCAAGGTCGATTGTAATTCTTCCTGGATACCCAAAATTATTGACACCAAACACTTTCTAAAATAATTTTACAGTTATAGTTTTCCATCCAGAAGGCAATTTGAAATGATTATAAATACATATACAAGGACAAATCAAAGAGATAAATGAGGATAAATGCAGAGAATTGGACCGGCAAGGTCCCCGCGTTCGGCTGCCACCGAAAGCACTCGGCACCCAACCCCTTTGGCCAACCATGGGGAAAACATGTTGCCTCCTTGGGGTGTCCCTGACCGGGCCCCATAGGTACAGGACGCTCGCCATTGTGCCCCACCTCCAGGCCTGGCTACAGAGGGTGGCCAAAACCAAGTCCATTTGTCTTACTCATCATCGGGGTCTATTTGAGCTATGCTTTGTCTGGTCTGTCACCTAGGAACAATTTGTTATGGGTCACCCCACCGGGGTCACGAAAGCCCCCGACAGCTTAGCTCCTAGGATCATCGGGATGCACAAACTCCTCCGCTATGATAAGGTTGTAGCTCAGTGAAGAGGTTGTAGTAGGTGGTCAAAGAGCTCCTCGGTGGCAGGGCCACCCGTATGTTGAGATCCGCCCGGAGTTCCGTAAGGCCCTTGATGCTGTGGGGGTGTCGTGGTTGACACGGCTCTGCAGCATCGCATGGACATCGGGGGCAGTGCCTCTGGATTGGCAGACCGGGGTGGTGGTCCCCCTTTTTAAGATGGGGGACCAGACGGTGTGTTCCAACTATCCTGGGATCACACGCCTCAGCGTTCCTGGAAAAAGGTCTATTCAGGGGTTCTGGAGAGGCGGCTTCGCCAGATAGTTGAATCTCAGATTCAGGACAAGCACTGTGGTATGCGCATGCTTTGCTCTTTTTTATTGGCCTACAGCAGATTCTAAAAATATAATTTAACAAGAAAACTTAAAATAACCCAACTTAAACACAACTTAAAATAACCAAAAAAAAAACACAGCAACAGAAAAAATGGAAAACTCTGCATAGTGTTACAAGAATAAAGTTAAAATATGAAGAGAAAAAAGTTGTAATCTAACAAGAAAAAGTCATAATTTTATGAGAATAACATCACTTTAGTAGCATAAAGTTGAAATATTAAAGAAATATGTTATTTTTTAAAAGTCATAATGTTACGAAAAACAAACAAAACAAATACAGTTATTTTTTGGGAAAATTAGGTTGCAGAAAAAGAGAATAAAATCCAAATATTATGGGAATCAAGTCATAATTACGAGTAGAAAATTTCAAAGAAGGAAGTTGAAATAGTTGGAAAATTAGTAAAACAACAGCAGAAATGAAAAAAACAGTAATTTTACGACAACAAAGTCAAAATATTAAGTGGAAAAAGTTGTATTCGTGCAAGAAAAAAAAGGCACAATTTTATGAAAATGAACTTGTAATATTATTAGAAACAAACAAAACTAAATAAAGTTGTCATTTTCAGAGAATTAGGGTGGAGGAAAGTTATAATATTATGGAAAGAAAGTCAAAATATTATGGGAATTAAATCATAATATTATGGGAAGAAAATTTACAAAGATTATTTCAGAAGAAAGTTGAAATATTTGAAAAGTACAGCAAAACAACAGCAAAAATGGAAAAAAAAGGAGCAAAGACCGAAGTTGATACTAATAATAGCCTTTTTCCACCTATATGACAAAGCTGAAATGCAGTTTTTTTCTTGAAATATATATAACTTCTTAGAATATCTATACAAAATATCAAAGTGACCCTTACATCCCTTTGTTTTTCAGTATGTGGCCCTCAGTGGAAAACGTTTGGACACTATGGTTTGGAACCTGAGAAGAAAAATTCCTCTTTCCATGTTAGGTAAATTGTGACTAACCAGCCAGCCGGACCCAAAGCCCAACGTCCCGTTTCACATGCAGTTATAGGACGACACTGTTGTTGTCAGTGTTGTAGTTGGATCTTATGCATGTGCTTCTCCAATGAAAACAGACGCCACGGCAGTCAATTGAGCAGGGAGCCTTGACGAAATCTACTTACCTTTGCTGCCATCTGGTGGGATTTACGCCGAACTACAGTTTCAATTGCGTTTTGTCTCATTTTGTACGCACCCCAAGCTTTCTGCACAGATGTCACATGTCTATGAAACAAGTACAGGGGCTTAATAATCTCCGCAAGCACAGGATTTACAGGATGACAATGAGCAATAGATATTTTAAAACTTTGCAAATGTCTCCCTTATATATACAGTAGATTGTTGTGCTTCAAAGACAACCTGAACAGTCCAACTGCAACTGAGTCAATGCCCTAAGAATACAGTATATAAAGCTATCTAAATTGTTTTTGTTTTATTGGTTTATTGCAAACTTCAGCAAGTTTATAAACTTTACAAATAAATTACATTGACACTGAGGGTTGATAAATATCGGAATAAACGCTGCACATTATAATAATCTTGAATGAAACAGGTATAACCCTTTTCACGTGGGTCCTTCACTTGAATTGAAAATTTACAATAGACACAATTAGCCTCCAACAAAAAGAGAAAAATAAACAGAAACAACTCAGCTTGGAACAACTCAGATCCACAGATTAGCAAATTAATGCTTTTCACTGACAATGACAAATAAACAATCTTTTCATAAGTTAGCTTTCATAAGAGACTCGAAATTGTCCATAGGTGTGAATGTGAGTGTGAAAGGTTGTCTATATGTGCCCTGCGATTGGCTGGAGACCAGTCCAGGGTGTACCCTCTCATGTATATTTTGTGTGAAAGTAAAAGCCGTGGCAAAGCAGTTGGAGTTGTCAACTAAAAATGGCATAAACAAACTATTTGTCTAATTACCTGAATCATCCAATAACTGTTTTCTTAAAAAGTTAATGTTGATATGCAAGAGAGCTTTGTCTTTTTTGCTGGAGTTGCTGGAGCCAAGAATCACTGAGGGTTAATTGTGTACACAATGCTGATCAATAGGTTTGCACCTCACTAATTCCTCATGAGGAACATACATTGCATTGTTTGAAAGGAACGTTCAGAGGCGCCACATTGTGCTCTGAAAATGATTGAATACTACATTGTCTTCCGACAAAATACATTTTGGACACTAAAATCAGTCCTGTGCTTAGTGATTTGGATGAAACCCAAGTAATGAATTCACCCAGCGATAAATCACTTCTAAGAGTCTGATGGGAAGACAGTAAACGGTTTAATAGGCTCCATTCCAATACTTAATAGCTTTGTAATGCTTGAGCTTGATCGCATGTTTCTTCATCTGTTCACACGCATTGACCAGTTTACAAATCATCCATCATAATACTGTTTGAAATAGCCTTAATTGAATTTCAGTCAGCTTATTATCAGTAACAAACACATGTATGACTTTCTCCGCATGTTGTGTGTTTTAAATGCACATTGTTACAGTAGTGTGAAAAAGTGTTTGCCACCTTTCTGATGTCTTATTCTTTTTTGCATGTTTGTCACACTTAATTGTTTTAGCTCATCAAACAAATTTAAATATTAGTCAGTGACAACACAACTGAACACAAAATGCAATTGTTAAATTAAATGTGTTATTATTGAGGGAGAAAACAAATGCAAACCTACATGGTCCTGTGTGAAAAAGTGACGGCTCTCTAAACCTAATAACTGGTTGGGTCACCCTTTGCAGCAACAACTGCTATCAAGCGTTTGCAATAACTTGCAATGAGTCTCTTCCAGAGTTTCATTTCATGGTGTACCGGGTGTGGTTAATTCGGTTGATGTCAGAAAACTCGTAGGTATTCGCACCCTTTTCCACATTCAGATGACGCCGCATTGACAAATAGAAGAATGCACCGGACAAGAAGCAGCAACACCACCATATTGAGCTAATATTATTTTAAATCTATGTTTACAATAATATGTAAATAGTCATTTCTGCTGAAAATGCACTGTATTTTTTTTTTATTAATGTCTAAATTGTAGCACTTGCTTCGGATGAATTTGAGGCAATGAACAGATCTGTGGCTTTTTCCACTGGCCTGTATAAATTTATGCAAATGCAGTTAGGGTAACAATTGTACAATTAAAGGCTTGTTGCCTGGTTTCCTTTGAGCTGGGGTGAGCGGGAGCCGGATTTCACATAGTAGTTTATCATTGGCTGAACGTTTAAATGGAAAAATCGCCCGTGTTCTTCTGCGCATGCCTCAATACTACCGGTCACTTTCTCCGCGCGGCCGCTGATTGGCTGGATATTTAACAGATGAAACGCCAGCCACACTTCAGAAACTTCAGAAACCGATTTAAAAAATGAAAGGGTTATGAGGGGAACGGTTTCCAACCGCTACTTGACCGTTTTTAATCAACACTGCCAGATAGATAGCTGCAGCACACAAAAGGAAGGACAGAAAAAGAGAAGCTCATTAGGGTGAGTGACTTTAATTCACACTCATACTCATACCAAAAGCTATTAACTACGAATGTATGCTAGGATCAAGCTGTAAAATGTCAGATCGTTATTATATGGTTTTATCTAGTATAATAAGAGACACGCACTTTTATAACACAAATCAAGCAGGTTTTATTTAATTGAATTCTAATAGATTTTCTAGATTATTTTATTGAATTAATTGCCACGCCTAAACCCTCCTGTCCCGTCTGGCGCATAGCGGAGCCACTTTTGCACTGCTTGAGCGAAATCATCATCATTCATAGCGGCACCAAGATGTTGGGTGAGGGCAAAGTTATAGTCCATACATTCCCATGTATGCATAAAATACTTATATTATAGTTATTTCTTTTTTATTAAAAGTGTTTCTCACCTCAATAACCCAAAATGGAGCCAAAGGAAGCTGTAAGTGCCAGCATATTGATAAAGAAGGTGAGAGACATGACTGAAGTCAAGAAAGAACTCATGACAAAACAGGAAGGTAGTGTCGAAGAGGAAGGTGTTGATCTCACTGTCGCTTCTTTTCCTTACCAACATGTCTTCAAGGTAAGGTAAAGTAACCTTAAATGTTCATTTATATCTTTTATCCCTCATGTATATGCATTTAGAATTGTTTAATGCATGTAAAACTAATTATAAAATATGTTTTGTTTTAACATTTTTGAGACTTGTGGAGTAACCTGTGGAGTATATATACAGTATATTGAGAAATTATAATAATAACTACATTATAATAACTACAAAAAAAAATCCAAGGAGGTGAGATCACCCATACTGCGTTGTAGGTGGGTTAGGCTGACAAAAGGGGAGAAAAAACAGTGAGCTTCAACACATCAAACCTTACCAGCCACCCGAAACGCCAGCATCGCTAAGACGCCCGGAGCTTGTTCGGCGTTTGAATGCTAACTAACCGAGGGCTAAAGCGATCTTCGATTTTGTCATGGAAAGGATGGTGATGGATGACCAGCCCTTTACCATCTTTGAAGATACCAGCTATTGTGGGTTAGTAAACCCCTTGGTGTTTACTTCGGAGCCGCCGCTATTTTTTGTTTTGTTTTGTTAATAGTAGTGTGTCATGATATTTGGTTAGGACAAATCTACAGGCACAGTTTGTCAAATCCTACTTTGTTTAAGTTGTTCTTACCTCCAGGTGTGCAGAAACTACAGTTCAATCAAAACTTAGAAAAAAATGGATATAAAAAGTTATCGGTTATTGGTGTTGGTCTAGAGAAGCAGGAAGTTACTGGTAGCTTAAAAAAAATATATCATGCATCCCTATGTTTAGGCATTGAGCTTCAGGTCTACTTGGCATGAAGTATATATTGCGTTAAAATCATCTTATTTTCGTCACTAAAATGTAACGAAACACTCCCTGACGACACCCAACATATGTGATCGTTTTAAAGCACTATAGTTTTCTTGTTATTTTGTCCCATTGCATGAAATATTGCCTCTTGGCTACCAGCTACGCTATGCTATGCTAGTATATTAAACCTTTGTTTTGTCTCCTTTCCCAGGATAATAATTACCTTAGTGAGTTAAAATTCCATTTATCAGAACACTGACATGTTGTGCCTACAATATGACAAGGACATGAGGAACATGGAGAAAGGCTCTCCAGTGAAACCCTCGGACCTGCGTGTCAAAAATACAGCATCCAAAGACCCCCTCCCTCTCAAACCAAAGTGTCCTGCCACTAAGAAAAGGGTCCCCTTCCATGACCTTACCAACACAGAAGGTCAAACCCTGGAGACAAATGAGAGGACCCTGCTCAGACTGGAGGACAGTGGCTACTCGTCTTTATATGACAGTCCAATCAACGTAAATGACGACCACCCTAATAGTTGGTCTAGGTGTCGTAGGGACACAGGTTCTGGGTTCCGAGTGACGCTGATGCAGACCTCCTCCATGTTATCCACCACTTCCGAGCACCACGACAACCCCAACCAGCCCATCCAGCATGCCGGGTGTGACGAGCTCGCCAAGAGTTATGGCAAGACAAAGAGGTGAGGACCTAAAGGACTCTGTCACAGTGACGGAATCGCAAGCTTTGTGCTATTTGTGCTTCTTCCGGTTCATGTTGAGCAGCTGCATTCCAGAAAATTGGGAGTTCAAAGCGACTAGTCCAGATGCAACGGAATGCCACTCAAATGCTTTGCAGCTACTTGCAAATTGGGGACACAAAGATACACGACCCAAAAATATGATGGCCCCCACAAAGATGCATAATATGATTTGTTCAACATTGACCAGAAACGTGAAACAAACCATCTGTATGTTTTGTACATAGAGTAAATGTAGCAGCTGTTATTGGTGCATTTATTGCTGAGGCGTAAACTTCAAAACTAGATTTGAGAACGCTGTATTGCACTCAAAGCAACATTTTCCAGCAGTCACACTTTCAATTGTGTCCAAATACTTTTGAGACCGTGAAAATGGAGCCAAGCATTATAAATCCTAAAAAACCTCACTCAAGTGTTCAAGAGTTACCTTTATCGAAATACTTTTGCAGCGTTATAGTTGTGGCTCCATTTTACGTGGTCTTAAAATTATTTGGACAATGTCATAATGGTAAAGTGGTAAAATACTAAAAATCCCCATCTCTTCATTTCATGTCCCCCTCACACTAGGAACTCAATCAGCTCTGCCATTATTGCAGTTGACGTTTGTTTAGCAAATATTTTCTTTATTTTTCTGAGGCTACTTCACCATCCCTGCAGTCCTGTACTACGTAAAACCATTTAGAATAGCCTGAAATAACTGGAAATTGGTCAAAAGATGATCTCGGCCTAAATTTATTTAGTAAAATTTAATAAAAATGAACAAAGACTAGCCTAATGCTACAATTGTTTTGTCTACGTTACAGCTCTCCTTAGCAAGATTTGTGCTACTAGTTTTCTGGAATTCAGCAAAAATGTTATATTATGTTTAGTGCTGTTTTAATAAATGGAGAGATTAATTATGATATGTAATTAAGGATGTAATCCCTCCGTAAACCCACCACCTGTGGGGACAAGCATAAGAGTCCAGTGCATTGTGCTTTGGGTGGCGGTTGATGGCGGGCGCCTGGGCGACCTGTTCTTCGGCGGCCCAATGTGGTTCTTGGGACATGGAATGTCACTTCTCTGGTGGGGAAGGAGCCCGAACTTGTGAGGGAGGTTGAGACATTCCGACTAGATGTAGTCGGACTCACCTCGACCCACAGTTTGAGTTGTGGAACCAAACTCCTCGAGAGGGGCTGGACCTTGTTCTGCTCTAGAGTTGCTGCAGGGGAGAGGCGGCAAGCCGGTGTGGGCTTCTTAATAGCCCCCCCGGCTTGGTGCCTCTGTGTTGGAGTCATCCCCGGTTGACTAGATTCCCCTACGCCTTCGGGTTGGGGAAAGGGTCCTGACTGTCGTTTGTGCGTACACGCCGAACGGCAGTTCAGATTACCCAACCTTCTTGGAGCCCATCAGAGGTGTGCTGGAGAGCACCCCAACTGGTGACTCCGTCGTTTTACTGGGAGACCTCAACGCCCATGTGGGCGATGACGGGGTGACCTGAAGGGGCGTGATTGGGAGGAACGGCCTCCCGGATCTGAACCCGTACGGTGTGATGTTGCTGTCCATCACAAACACCATGTTCGAACATAAGAATGTCCACAAGTGCACATGGCACCAGGACACCCTAGGCCACAGGTATGATGACCTTGTAGTCGTATCATCAGACCTGTGTCCGCATGTTGTGGACACACGGGTGAAGAGAGGGGCTGAGCCCTTCTCAATCCCATTGACATACCTTCCATAGAGGAAGCAGAGTCTGAGGACACAAACACGGACAGTTCCATCACCGTGGCTGAGGTATCTGGAGTCAAAACGCTCCCAAGTGGCAAAGCTACAGGAGTGGACAAATTTCCTGAATTCCTCAAGGCTCTGGATGTTGAGGGACTGTCTTGGCTGACATGTCTCTTCAACAATGCGTGGAAGTCGAGAACAATACCTCTGGATTGGCAGACCGGGGTGGTGGTCCCCTTTTTCAAGAAGGGTGACCGGAGGGTGTGTTCCAACTATAGGGGGATCACACTCCTCAGCCTCGCTGGGAAAGTCTATTCCAGGGTGCCCGTCTTTTTGCTGTCGTAAATGTTGCTGATTTTGGTGGTCACTGTAGTCCTGCACGATGGTTTATATGATGGTTATTGGATGTAGTTTATAATAGTAACAATAAAGTTAAAGATTCAAAATTAGATTAATGCCATTAAAAAAATGCATGCAAAAATGCAAATTTTACTGTAATTAATTAACCACAATTAATGCTTTATTGTTTGTGGGACACAGGTATGAGTGTCGTGCCATCTCCAGCAACAGACAGGCAGCTCCTGCACAGAAAAGTGCGAAGCGTTCTCGCTTTGAGGAATTTGTACAGGTCAGTGGGAAATTTGAATGTCACGCCACAATGTTGACACATGATTCGGGTCGGTTTTTAAATTTTGCCTTTTGATATATGTCACCAAAATTAATTTGAAACGAATGACTCAAGATGTGATTGAAGTGTACAATCAGTCATTTTGTAACTCCATTGTCATTTCCATTTCAGTTTTCATTTGGAAAGAGTCGGTTTATTATCTTTTTGTCCAAATACTTTTGAGGACCTGAAATTAAGATACTTAAATCAATTTTTTGAATATGCCAAATATGAATTGTCGCTAGTGTTTCTATTTTCAGAGCCGTAAAAGTATTTTGACAAACCAACACAATAGTTGATTCACCTTGTCCAAATGCTTTTTGAGCTCCTGAATAATATTGGTACTTTTAGGAATTACAGTTTGTGGCTCCATTTTCAGCATTTCAAAAGTGTGGACAAAGCCAATTTATTGCGTCATTTTGTCCAAATACATTTGACATGCAGAAAAATGAAGGCTGAAAGGTTTTTGGCCAAGGTGGCATGATGGTAAAGTCACTTTGTGCAAATACTTTTGAGGTCATGAAAATGGATGTACAGTAATCCCTTCATTTTAGCACGTTTTTTCAAAAATATATGAATAAATCATGCTGTTTCATGGTTGAATACAGCCAATTATTTGACAAAAACATGCATATTTAAGCACATGGTAGGTATTTTTTGCCTCACTTAAGTAGTTTCAAGCATGAACGTGCCTAAATGAACGAGCACAGTCGTTGATGATCGCAGTTCAAATTTCACGGCCTCACTCTATCATGGTTTTTCCAAAATATATGAATTAATAAATCATGCTGTTTTGTGGTTGAACGCAGCCTATTTTTAGCCCAAAAATATGCATGTCTAAGCAAATTTGACATATTTTAGGCCTAAATTAAGCATTTTAAAGCATAGAAATGATTAAATTAACTAAAATATAAAACACTGAAAGACACATTGAAAGACACTTTGGTATGTAGTAAGGATGCTCTGATCAAGGGTTTATGCCCCCGATTCCGATCATCCATGTTTGAGATCGGCTGATACCGATCACATGGATTAACTGTACATTTTTCAGTTTATTTATGATGAGTGCTATTGGCCAGGGCTGCCATTAGACAATTCCAAGGGCCCCTGGCATTTAGGTAATGTTTATTAAACAACAACACCCAAATAGTGTTTGGAGGACAAGACATAATTAGTATCATGACAACGATGAAAGGCATTTATCGGTATATGCCGATTACATGTTTTTTTACGGGAATCAACCGATAATAATCGGTGGCCGATCTATCGGATCATCCCTAGTATGTAGTATTCTTCACTGGTCACTAGGCGTCACTAATGTTAATGTAACGACCTGATGTTCGTGAATGCACCTTGCTGTTAATGTTATTGGTGGATAAGGAGGAAGTGCTGTTGTGGGAGAGAGAGCGAGGAAGAAGTGTGTGAGCTGAGCTGTGTTTTCTGTTGGAACTGAGCACTGCTAGTGCCATCAAGGTTGGCAATAAAACCTTAAAATAACATCAGACTCTAAGTGACTCTACAGTATAAGAATACCTCATTGCAACGTTAGCTGTCATCCACATACAGTACATCTCTATCAAATACATGGACACACATACACCCATCAGGGACACAGAGACCAGCCCTTTAGAAGTTTCCTCTTTTATTTATTAATTGCATAATAGACACAATCCCTTGGATTGGGCTGGATTGAGATACCTCCGGCCTATTTTGCGGAGCCTGTACGCCGAGCGGGGGCGGGGATGTGGCTGTGGACTTGTCCGCTGGCCGTTGCAGCGCGTTGGCCTGGCTTGTGGGGCGTTTTGTCTGGTTCCCCTGCATTACATTGGCCACAGCTTGGAATGTTTTTCTATGTTCTAAGTATGAAAATATGCCGTTTATAAATAAGGACTCCTACTTCGCAGAAAAATTCACTCATCACGGTCGGGTCTGGACCAAAATCCCTTTTGGAGCCTTTTGGTCCCAGCTGTTGGACAAAGAGCGTGAGACCACAGAACAGTGCCTTTGTTTTAAATAGCTTTTATGTATTTATCATAAAACACCTGCACCGTACAAAGTATGTGTATTCATATACATTGTTTATTGTCACCTCGTAGATTTGTACAATTTTATCACATGTGCCGTGTGCTGCTGACCTCTTGGCCAGGTCACCCTTGTAAAAGAGATCCTGATCTCAACTGTTTTTTATCTGGTTAAATAAAGGTTAATAATAATAATTCACCGCGATAAACAAGGAATTACTGAAAAACGCATTCAAAAGACACATTCGAAGACATTGTGATGATATATTGTAATGTATACTGGTCACTAGGTGTCAGTAATGTACTGTAATGTTTGCTGAAACACACAAGCACCAGACCTGATCGCCGGAACAACAGGCTTTTATTGCTGGTTTGAATATTCTCAAAACAGACACAATAATCCCAAATAAAAATCCCTAATAAAACACAGGCTACTGTTGCGGGCGTAACCCATGCCAAGCTAAAACTCAACTCTGAACCCCCGATGTCAGTTCCTGTCCATCCCCCCCTCCACTCAGCTCCTCTAGCCCCGCAATACAATTACAGCAACACGCACGAGGATGAGTCTTATTTATGTCTTATTTTCTCTTATTATGTTGAACATATTGGGACATATAGGAGTATAAAGGTGACTACAGGGGTTTTATTTCATGTCTAGAGGGCTTTAATGTTAAAAAAAAAGAGGGTGCACGATAATTATCGGGCTGATGTGAGAAATGATGACATCATACCAATAAATCTGATAACATTAAAAAATTTAATTTAAAAAAAAAAAAGCTTCAGTGAGGTAAGATTACCCGTACTGTGCTGTAGCTGGGTTAACGTGTCAAATTAAGCGCTCCTTTTCTGCAATGTACTGCAAGCAGGGGTGGGTGGCGGTGGAGCAGGTGTAAAAAGGTAAAACTTCACTTCTTTTGAACCTTTACAACAAATATAAATAAAACCATTTAGGAAAGAAATTGTTAAAAAGTCACTCATGACATGTTTTGGGAAAGTCATGATGACTTTATCGTGACTTTGTTGTTAATCTAGCATGTATGTTTCTGTAACTGTGCCTTAGGCCGCCAGCCGCCTGAAGCCACACCAGTCTCTGCAGCGCTGCACATGGTGCGGCTCGCCGGCCATGCCTTCGGACAACGGCTTGCGGGCCACGTGCACGAGCTGTCAGTTCGACCTCTGCACCCGCTGCCGTCAGACCTTTCACGGCTTCGCCCCGTGCCAGCTGTTGGGCTCCCCATCCCCTTCCACCTCCGAAGACACCAACATCCTTTCCGAAAAGGAACACAAATGGATCATGAGAAGGTTATATCGCTAATGGTTTACTTGACTTTTGCTGGGGATACACAAAGAAAAGTGCCACTTTAAATTGTACATTGTCTTTTGATGTTTGTTTTATTCATGTTTTAAAATGCGCTGGCTGTAAATATTTCACTGTTTTTTGTTGATTCTATTTTAATAAATGTGTCCCCTTGAATATTTGTTCAGATTTGTACTGTATTTCTTCTGATATTCCCTCTTGATAGTTTAGCCCCTTCACCAGTGATCATCTTCCCTCGTCTAGATATCAATCACCCAAACTTATCTAGTCCGAATGACATTCCATAATCATTTCTGTATATCCTTATGAGGTGAATCAGGGAGTCGATGTCCTACAGCTTGATGTCATGCCATGTAGAGGAGGTGGCTCATCGTTATTCCACTTTGGAACCGATACCCTAAGCCACTCTTGGTTATGCTCTGACTTAGGGGGTTCAGGCATATGGAGAACAGCAGCAGGGACAGAGCAAACAAAACATCAATAATATACCATTCATACTAAAGCAATAAAGCAGCTAACCCTTTATCTTCCAATACATCATCTCAAACAAGTCCAAACTACAAACCTCTACACTGCATGATCTGAAGCAGTTTAGAATCAGTATTTATCTAATAACATGAGAAAACATTAAAATATTAAATAGAATACTGTTTGTCACACTGAATTCTGGTTGAGCAACACTAATGGCTGACACATGTTTTTATTCCTCATAAAGTATAGCAAATCACAATTTTTCTACCCTTAGGATAATCGCTCTTGGCCCCATCCTCTTTTCCCTGTCCAACAACAACGAACACTGTGAAGTCCTGGAGCACATCAATCATTCTGTTGAATTATTTAAATATTCAAACATACTGAATAAAGCTATTATCTGTGTGCAAAAAGAGAAAGTCCAGCTGCATGTCCTGAGAGTGACCATGTCAGAAGTGAGGTCAAGCGTGTAATGACACCTCCTCACCTGAGGGAGGCAGTAATGCTAGACTGTACAAGCTGTTTTATCTGCCGGAAATGGAAGAAAGGGGCAGGCAGATTAGGCAGCTATACAGTTCGGTTAGAGTTCGTACTGCGTACGTTTTTTATTTAGCACTTATTTTCCACAGGGACAAGATATTATTAATTCTTCATGTCAGCATAAGGTCGTGTGAACCGTGACGCGTCTCAGGCTAACTTAGCTTACTAGCTGCTGCTAACAAAGAGACGCGGAAGTTATCAACATATCGCGAAGCAGAGATCAGATGTGAGTGTAAAGTGTTGTGACTGTGAAAATGTGTAAAGTACAAATGCTGAGAGCGTTGGTGAATCAGCGACTAACTGTGGCTGTTGAAGAAATATTTCAAGTGTTAGAAAGAACGATAGCAGAGTACGAGGAGGAACTTTCTCGAATAAAAGAGGATAACGAGCGACAACGTCAACTGCTGGACTTCGTTTTCAAGAAATCTCAAGTTGTGTTACACAGAGCAGGTTAGTTTCATTCTTACTCTCACATGTTTACTCACTTTATATTTGGTCATTAACATGAAAAGGACACTTGGAATAACTTTACTAAGTGGAGGAGGAGCAAGAATGTCAGGCTGTAAGAAGAAGGAACAAGAGGAAAGAAGGAGACAAGAGAGAGTATAACTGGCAAGATAAGGTAACAGATTTAAAAAAATGTAATGCAGAGGCAGTAAGGAAAGCAGAAGAACTGACAATGAGCTGCACCCACCACCTGCAGGGGTAAACATGAAGGTCTGGGCCCGTGTTCACAAAGCATCCGATGTCAAAGTCTTACAATTTCTCAAATTCAAAGAATTTTTGTAGAATTTTACCCTGGTAAGATAAAAGTAATTCATTAAGCATCTTAGGCCTTAAAAGAGCTCCTGACTGTTGGGATAAAAACTGTTATGATAAGGGAGGAAGACTTGTAGGAAGCCTAATGGGTCCGGACGAGATCTCGTGAGATTAAAACGTGACGAGAATTCTCGTTTGGGGGAAAGCTGTATGCGCAACAGGGCAGCCCGAAGCCAATCAGACTGTGAACTGTGGCATCGCTACTATGAATTATAATAAAGTAAAATGGAAGCGAGAGTGTGCAAGGCATTATTGGAAGTTCGCATTACGTGCTTTAGGCACACCTTCCAATCCAATCTACCTTGGTGTGTGTGGCTGTTTTTTCCATTGGAGTTAAACAGCTGCTTGCTACTTGTTAATGTCCAAGCAGAAGCTGTAGGAATTCCACATTAGATCAACTTTACTTAAAGATTTGTTAGATCTACCACGTGGACGTTCACACTGGTCTGCACCCTTAATCACAAAGCACTTCTATTGACGCTCATTACATTTGGCTAAGCGCCATAACACACCTCATACATAGAAAGAGATCCTTGTTGACAATATAGCGACTTAGTCATTTTTTAAAAATGGATTTTAAAAATGAATGTGGAAATCTCGTCTTGTCCTCGTGGACCCAATCTCCTCTCATGAGTGAGATGTCTCATGACACCCCTACTCATGGGCTTCACACACGGGAGGCAATGTCACCTCTGGTCCATTCATTTTCAATGTGCATATTCAATTTTTAAATTCGTCGCTCTCGCCTAGACGAGGACCAATCAGCGGGAGTTTCATTGACCGACTGATTGATTGACAGGATGCTATTTACTACTCTCTCACAGGTAAACATGGAGGAAAAAATAACTATGTTATACTATAAAAATACTCGCGGTGTCATATTTTCCATAGCTATTTGACATTTCTAAAAAAAAATTAAATACAAAAAAAAAAGAATATAGAAAATGGATGGATGGAGACAAAAAAAAGCAGCAGCATTCAAGATTCAAGATTCAAGAGAGTTTTATTGTCATGTGCATAGTAAAACAGCAGTTATACCATGCAATGAAAATCTTATTCTGTTCATTCTCCCAAGAAAAAAAAGAAAACACAAGAAAGAATAAGAACATAAGAAACATAAACACATAAACATATATACCAATAAATTAAGCAACAACAACAGAAGAGACATTAATACAAGTAAATAATACAAATAAATAAATAAACAAATAAAGTGCTATGAGTGTGTGCGTGTGTTGCGTGCGGCGTGTGTGAGTGCTTCGTTGAGGAGCCTGATGGCCTGTGGGTAAAAGCTGTTTGCCAGCCTTGTGGTCCTGGACTTCAAACTCCTGTAGCGTCTGCCTGACGGTAGGAGTGTGAATAATGAGTGTTGTGGATGTGTGCTGTCCTTGATGAGGTTGTGTGTTCTGCGTAGGACTCTAGATTTATAAATGTCTTGCAGTGAGGGGAGGGCTGCCCCAACAATGTTCTGTGAGGTCTTGATCACCCGCTGGAGTGCCTTCCTATCACGTGTTGTACAGTTACCGTACCAAACAGTGATGGAGGCGGTCAGGACACTTTCGATAGTGCATCTGTAGAAGCAACTCAGGATTGTGGTGGACATGCCAAATTTCCTCAGTCTTCTCAGGAAGTACAGTCTCCTTTGGCACTTCTTCATAATTTGTTGGGTGTTGTGAGACCAGGTGAGGTCCTCGCTGATGTGTGTGCCAAGGAACGTTAAGGTTTTCACCCTCTCCACCTCAGTCTCATCAATAAACAGTGGTCTATGTGGCTCCTTTTCCCTTGTTCTTGGGTCGATGATCATCTCTTTAGTCTTATCTGTATTGAGAAGGAGATTGTTATCACGACACCAAGCTATGAGGTCCGCCACCTCTCTTATGTATGATGTTTCAACACCACCAGTGATCAGGCCGATGACTGTAGTGTCATCCGCAAATTTAATGATGCTGGTGTTGTTCTGGGAGGCCACGCAATCATAGGTAAAGAGCGTGTAGAGGAGTGGACTCAGCACACACCCCTGTGGGGTCCCAGTGCTCACAATTCTTGAGCTTGATGTGCGATTGTGGACTCTGACTGACTGGGGTCTGCCTGTGAGAAAGTTAAACGCCAGTTACAGAGGGAGGGAGACAGGCCAAGTGTGAGGAGCTTATTTGTGAGTTTGTGGGGGCTGACTGTATTAAAAGCAGAGCTATAGTCTATAAATAGCATTCTGACATATGTGTCCTGGCCCTGTAGGTGAGAAAGGGCTGTGTGGATGGCAGTGTTGACTGCATCATCCGTGGACCGGTTCTGGCGATATGCAAACTGTAGAGGGTCCACAGTTGCCGCCGGGATGCTCTTTGTGATGTGGGTCATGACTATTCTTTCAAAGCACTTCATAACAATAGGAGTGAGTGCTATAGGGCGATAGTCATTCAAGCAGGTCACGTTGCTCTTCTTGGGTACGGGCACTATGGTGGTGGACTTAAAGCAGGTCGGTACAGCATGGGAAATTGTCGGCGCCAGAGTAAACATATCAGGTAAGTTTACATGAGTTTACATGGACATTTACGTAAGTTTATCTCTGATACTAGCAGGAGTACTTGATCAACACCCGACGCTTTTTCTCCTCTGAACTACTTTGATACCCCAAAATTCCCTCCAAATCTGACAGTCAGTCAAAACCGTGGCAGACTAGTCATTTGCTCTGGATGTGAGAGTGTCGCTCAGCGGTGTCGCTACAAATACAAGAAATAGTTGGAAAATTACCAGCAAAAAAAAAAACAGAAATGGAAAAAACAGCTGTGATTTTTATGAGAATAAAGTGAAAATATTAAGAGAAAAACTACATTTTAGGAGAATAAACTCATAATATTATGAAAACAAATTGTCATTTTAGTAACATAGAGTTGACATTTTTTTAAAGTTGTAATATGAGAAACAAACAAAACTAAAGTTGTAATTTTTGGAAAATAGGCTGGGGAAAAAGTTATAATGTGGGAATGAAATCATACTGTTGCAAAAAGAAAATTTACGAGGATTAAGGAGAAAGTTGAAATATTTGGAAAATTAAAAAAGCAAGAGTGAAGTTCAGACTAAGAATTGTCTTTTTCACCAGCTGAGATGCAGTTTTTTCTGAAATAAATAACTGCTTAGCATATCTACATGTGTTGATTTACAAAATATCAAAGTGGCCCGTGCATCCTTTCATTTTTCACAATGTGGCCCTCGCTTGAAAAAGTTTGAATGTTGAACTTTTCTAAAGCGTGTGTTTGTCTCCTTGTGTCCTTGCAGACGTCAGTGAAGAACATCTTTCCCCTGAGCAGCAGGAGTGGAGCTTCAGGATGAAGCAAGAGGAGCCACAGCTCCTCCATGTTAAAGAGGAAGAGGAGGATCACAGCATCAGTCAGGAGGGAGAGCATCTTGAAGGACTGGAGGAGTTTGCAGTGATTTGTGTCCCTGTGAAGAGTGAAGATGTTGAAGATAAAGGTCAAAGTGAGGAGGAGAGAGAGGTGGAGCCTCCAAGCGGCAGCCCAACTCAACACATGACAACAGAAGCTGATGGAGACCACTGTGGAGGATCACAGGCAGGCTGTCTCTTCGCTCCACTATCAGATAGTGACGACACAAGGTCACACTCTGCTGATACTGATGATGAAGACTCTAAAGCCGATATGACATGTAACACTGACAACACACTCTTTAAATGCTCTCAGTGTGAGAAAACCTTTAATGAAGGTTGTAATCTGAAAAGACACATGAGAACTCACACAGGAGAGAAACCATACGTCTGCTCGGTTTGTGGTAAGAGATACTCTCAGAAGGGAAATTTGACAATACACACAAGAACGCACACTGGGGAGAAACCTTTTTCCTGTTCCAAGTGTGGTATAGGTTTTGTACGAAGTCAACATTTGACAATGCACATGAAAATACACACTGGAGAGAAACCATTTACCTGCTCAGTCTGTGGTTTAGGTTTGAGACGAAATCAAGATTTGAAAAAACACATGAGAATACACACTGGGGAAAAACCTTTCACCTGTTTCGTCTGTGGCATAAGTTTTGTACGAAAGCAAGATTTGAAAAGACACACACGAATACACACCGGTGAAAAACCTTTTACCTGTTCAGTGTGTGGTATAGGTTTTAGCCGGAATTATTATTTGAAGACACACATGAGAAGACACACAATGGAGAGAAACCATTTTCTTGTTTAATCTGCAACAAAAGCTATTGTATCCGAATAACATTTGTTTCGTGTTTATTTGATGAAAGATTCTCTTGTAAGTACCGGAGTAACAATCACAAGTGTGCTGGTGAGACCAGCAGCAGGAAATTAAGCTGCAAGATTAAAACTTTGACTTTTCTAACCTCATCAGCACATAAGATGTGGCATTATTGTGTGTGTGTGTGTGTGTGTGTAAAACACAATATTGTTAATATGCTTCTACCATTTAAATGCAACACAAGTAGAAAAAACGATGATGGTGGTAATTAATTCCTTTAATTTTTTTGCGGAATTAATGCATAGCATCATGGCAAGTCGCACCTCTCTGTTATGATGACAGACGGCAGCGCTGTGTAGCTCCCCACCCTGTGCTGCTCTTTAACAAGCTTATTCTGACCTGAACACATCAACAGCAGTGCAATTCCAACACTGTATGTATCTCCAATTCACAAACACACATAAGCTTCAGAACATCACTTCCTTATTGTCACTACTACCACCGCTAGATGCGTTCACAGACACTCCGAACATCACAACGTCTGCCATGCGCGTATGTGTGGTCTAAACAAACAGAAATGCAAAGAAAAAAGTGGATATTCTTATATAGTATACTTGTAATAGCATGCTTTCCTGCTCGGAAATCCCTGAAAATAAAGTCAACATGTGAGTTAAACTTAAATTACGTGGCGTCTTTTTTACCTGACTGCTGTACTCATTGCATTCAAGAGTAAACTTGGGACAACGGCTCCAAATGAATTCCATATATTAAATATATATGAGAAATTGTAGCCCACCAAGTGTAATGCATTACAGAAATGGACATAAACGGATGGAACCATGACCGTTTTAACACAAGTCAAAACTACCTTCACAGTTTTATTTTTCTAATGTTTTAAAAATTGCTACAGCTCACTCTGGCCTAGTAAATTATTATGTGATTACAGACAATTTACTGCAAGTAAGCACATTAATTTATGAGTAGTTTTAACCTGCGTACGTTTTTGACCATGAATAATTTATCTGTGGTGAAAAATGCACAGTACAGTGTGGTCGAGTGATCATTTGACCCTTCCTTGATTGGGATTACATTTCAACAAAATTATTTACTGACGTGATAGGAATGCACTGAAAATTTGACTCAAGTGATGATGCTGAAACTGGTTTATTAACAAACAAAAACATAAAACTGCTTTTTTTGTTTGTTTAAAATGTATGTACCAGTATGCACCTCAACATTGGTTGGGAGCCACCATAAAGAATAAATACGTCCCCCTTCTATGACTCTGCGATGGTGTCTGCCATCTTCTATGGTGTGGCCTGCTGGGGGAGCAGCATCACAGCAGCTGACATTAAGAGGCTGGACAAACTGATTAAGAAGGCCAGCTGTCCTGGGATGTCCTCTGGTACAGGTGGAGGAGGTGGGCAGGAGGAGGATGACAGCCAAGCTGTCCTCCATGATGGACGAAGAGTCACATCCCCTCCAACACACACTGCACTAAGGAGCTCCATTAGTGACAGGATGATGGATCCAAAGTGTGTGAAGGAGAGGTATCGCAGGTCTTTCCTTCCTGCAGCTGTCAGACTCTCTAATAAAAACTGAGTGGTGAGCATGTTGGCCACAAAGTCAGGAGATGGCTCACTGTCAAGTTTTCTTTAAACTCTTCAAATCTGACTAACATGAGTTTGTGATTGACGATAAACATGATATTAATTCTGTACGTGCTTCAGCATCTATCCATGTGGCCATCTCTACAGTACACTGAGCTGAAACCTAACTTAGTTGTTGCTTCTCTGAGGTGTCCACATGAGCTGTCACGCTCAAAGTCAGTGTACAGGGTGCCGTGCAAACCTTTGATGAATGGTTCTGTCCCGAGCTCCATCACAGTCATCATGACAAACATTGCTTTCCCACCATCGCCCATTTCAAACACCGTAGTTTCGCTTGTAAGTTAACACTCCCCTTAACCACAGTTACCCTGGTCAAACTAATGCTAATGGTAATGTTAGCCAAAGAGCTAGGCAGAAGATCTAGTTTTATTCTTAAAGCCAAAGAAGCCACAAGTGTTAATTTATGCAAATGTTAATTACTCAGTAAAGTTCTTATTTCAGCCATCTGAGAAGATCAAATACATTGTTTTTGGTGCCTATCTGTTTCCCAAGTATATTCGTGCGTGTGTGAATGATATAAACGGCTTTATGAAAGTGACTACATTTATTTGTATTCATTTATAGCCTTGACACATCCAATATGGCGGCAACGTTGACGTACGGCTCAGCGATCGATGCGGCGTCTACCTATGGAGGCTTCAGTCTGACACCGCTGCTCTGCCAAACTTTGATTACTTCGGGTTATATATTGTTCACCAAGTTTATGACATGTTTTACACCAAATGTATGCACCACAATAATATATTCATCTTTTTCAACATTATTAGAGTTAAGAATGCTAATGTATCCATATTCATATTGCAATGATATTCAAGTACAGTCAAACCTGTCTATAGCGGCCACCGAAGGGAAACAGCAAAAGTGGCCGCTATAGACAGGTTGGCAGCCATTTTGAATTTGTGCGCACACATATTAACATGTATTCACAAAAAGACTGGAGCAAAACCAAGAGACATAGGGGAAAACGCTCTGTTGACACATAAACAGGTAGGTAAATCTAGGTAACAGCTCCGGTGAGGAAACTAGTAATATCAATAACAACAATTAACCAGCACCGCACATTCGACGGCGCTGGCCTTTTATCCGTCACAAATGTTAATTGACCGCAGCTGCGCGGCCACCAGGCATGAAACGGCTGCCTCTTCCTCCCCGGAGAAGGCACAGCCCGCCAAATAAGAGCGCAGGACAGGGGACGCTCGCTCCTGTCCTGCAGAACGTCACAAATTTCCATCTTTGATTTTTTTTAAAACACGATTTTAAAAGCAAGAAATACAAATTTTTGTGAACGAGCCCGAGGATATATGTACAGGATACGCGTGAAGCAGTCATGAATGGGTGTGTGCGGGAACAACTGAATGCGGAGGAGGTGCGAAGATCGTCGTAAACTAACAATACCATCGCTCCTCTCTTATTGAATGGGCTTCTAATCTCTAATTAGTCGGCAATTAAGTGATATTTTAGATGTTTTATTAAGGTGTTTTGGCAATGGGAGAATTTTGAGCGGCAGAGATAAAATATTAAAGTTATTTTATTTTGATGAAATGATGGCCAATTTTAAATGAACAAACCAAGAATCAAGTTTATTTGTAGTTTTAAACAGAATTACGATTTTTTTTTTTACTCACGTTCTTTGTCTCTCCTGCAAGGTTATGCTTTATCCCTACAGCAGTTTACAACATCATATGCAAATTATATGCAAATTAGACAATGGCATCACTACTTCTAGGACAGCCAATAGCTTCGTTTCTTCCTGTAAAGTTGGCAACAGTGCTTGAAGTAAAAATGTCCAGTTTACAGAGAAGAAATGACGCTGACTGTTAAAGTAGTGCGTGTCTGTTCAAACCCAGTGCTGTGATTTAGAACAATCCCAATTTATCGTTGGATTTGTGTCTATATAGCTCCTCATTCTGCACTTCAGCACCTTTACTCAGCTGTGTCATTTGGTAGTTTGACCTTTCCTTGACACCTCAGCCAGCCTGCGAATATGCCGAGTGTGGCCTGATAAATCAAATCACAACCGAACAATTTTGTAATTTCTTGGAATTGTGTTCACACTTGAAACACACGTTTCGAACGCACTTGGAGTCTCCCTTTATTTGCGTTGCATATGAGACACAGAAAAGGTTGCATTGCTGTTTCCTCAGCTCTACCTGATCCCTTGATGCGCTAACTGAAAAGATTAGCGGGAGTTATAGTTCCACTCCACTGCTGCTTATGTGAAATGTATCGACTCAATGTACCAACTGCAGGTAACTGCTTCAAATAACCGTAGCACTGTTCCACAGACGCTCGTGTTTAAGGTGATCGATCATAAATCCATGACACACTCGCATGCGCGCACACTCCAAAGTTTACATATTTATTTCTCCTGGAAGTCTGCAGTCACTCCCATCGTGTCCGGAGAGTACAGTCAGAATTGGAACAGACACATGACATCCCGGGTTGGAAGCGCAGCTGGATTGGTACCGGGCCGAGTGTCAGTGGGACACATGCATTTCATCGAGCACATGCAGGCTGTACGCATGCACTGAGATGGTGAGTACACTTAGCCTTTTCCCTGTTCTCATTTACTGTATACAACCCCACGGTCCCAACCCCATTAATAAGGCAAGAAGGGGACTCAAAAAACCCGTCAGTATCTGGTGTGACCACCATTTGCCTTTTTCATCTGCGATTAAATGTGATTAATTATAATTTAACTATGTGCGAAATGCGATTGTGATTAACTCTTTTAATTGATTAGAAGCTCTAACAAATACATAATAATATTAATTATGTTTGTTATTAACTATTATTTTTTATTATTTTTTATTATTATTTTATTATTATTTTATTATTATTTTTATTATTATTTATTTTTATTATTATTTATTATTATTTTTTTTTAATTTGTAATTTTTTCTATGCATACAGGTATATACATACTGGATATCATTTTTTTCTCTCTCAGCTACATAACAATCATCATGACGACTATTATTTATCATTATCCTGTTTTTATTCTTTTTGCTCTCATATTTGATTAATAGGTTTTGCCAGTTTACAGCTCACTTTTCATTTAGTGACACACTCGTTCCTTTGGTACACCATTGTTGACTTAGGGGGGTTGTGCGAGTCTTCTGCATGTTTGATTCAAAATTGCGGCCCAGGTCACTGTGCAGGATGTGGGCCGTTCCAAACCTGCTAAACATCCCTTCCACCAAGGCGTCTGCCACAATCTCAGCCTTCTGATCGGGAACAGCATATGCCTCTGGCCATTTTGTAAAGTAGTCCACGGCCACTAAGACATACCTGTTACCCCTCTCTGTGCGGGAGAAGGGCCCCATGACGTCTCAAGCCACTCTCTTCATCGGCGACCCTGTCGGCTGCTGCTGAAATGGCGCGTGGGACTGGTCCAGCGGCCCCTTGTGGGCGGAGCAAGCAGCTGCGGCAGAAGTCCACTATATCTCTGCGCTGCTGCCCCCAGTAGTAACTCTGCAGCAGGCGGCGGAGGGACTTGGCGACGCCGAAATGGCGTGTGCCCGTGGCCCCATGACAGGCTTCCATCACCGCTGTCCTCAAGGCCTTGGGCACCACGATATGCCACCTGTTCACCACGTGCTTGGGTCTCGCCATGCTCGCAGCAGCCCTCCGTATTTCAGGCGAAGACTGTCAAACTTGGCCCACAGTCCTTCTGTGAAGCACCGCAGTCATGGGCGCCGCCATCTTTGTTTACATCACGTGCCGGGGGTGTCAATCCAGCTCCGCCCATGCTGCAGTCATAGCGCCCCGAGTTGGCTCGCCGAATCCTGCCTCCACAGCCAGCTGTCGTGCAGCCTCTCGAACCTGGTGGCTGTCCCCCCCACCTCTTTCTTCACCTTGGCCGTCGATATAGCGTGACAAACGAAGCCTCTCAACAAGGCCAGCTCGTAGCTCCCGGCGTTGGTTCGTAAATACCTTTCTGATACCAACGTAACACCCTGCAAAAAATGTTTAGAAATTCCATAATTTTATAGAATTTGATCAGAACAACTTGTTCTATAGAACTTCGGCAGTGAACTTTATAGAGCTTTCTATTGAATTTCGATAGAACAAACTGATTCTTTAGAATTCTATAGAAAGGTTTGAAGAACAGAAAGTGGCACATTACTTCATCTGGACAGTTCTATAGAATTTGACATGACCAACAAAGATAAGCAGCTGCCATATTGTTTCAAATATGTTCAGCTTGCAGATGTTCCCATAGTCACACATACATGTAACATATTGGCAGACTGGAGCAGAAACATATTCATTTATTGATTGCAAACAAGCAAGGAAGAAATAACACGAAGCTTGGGTGATGCCAAGCAAAATGGTTTATTATTACAAATTTGAGTTGATATAACAATAACAAATTATATATAGCAGAATCATATGACGACTGGATGGCAAAGGCAGCTCATAAATTCTGGAAATTATTTATCAAGTTCCTGTGTTGTTGGTAAGGGAATTACTGTATGTACACTCGGTCATTCTTCCGGTGTCTGAAACATTTTCTGGCAACCTGTGTTGGCTCAAAGCAAACAGTTTCGTAGTTTCTCTGGCCACTAAACAGAAAGCTGTTAGAAGATATCAGCAGTTGTCTAACAGAATATAATGGCCTGTCAGAAGATTTATCTATTTGATTCACAAAAAGCAGTGCCTTTTCTTCACATTCACAGCCTGAAACGGAGAGGGTTCTCAGGGTGTTGAGATGTCTCCAAGGATGCACTGGTTTGGAGCGGTCAAAGGTATAGATGTGTGTTCAAGTCAAAGAACACGGCAAGTTGTCCTCTGTTTGGTGGATTTGGTCAATAAGCGGCAGCAAGCACTGGTAAACTGTGGTCTTTATAAGGCTTTATGCTGTGGTACTGTAACAATATACAAAGAATACAAATTGTCACTGAATAAATAAACAGTAAATTAATGTAACCAATATTACACATAAACATAATGATTAGCCAAAGGCACATCAAATACAGAATTCAATAAGGAAATTAAGACAATATGATGCTTATTAATATAATAAATCACTATACAGTTAGCTTGAATGCTAATGTTAGCATTAATGAACACAAGAGTTACACTGAACAAAAGTGTACAATAGAGCTCACACAGCTCTAACAACAGAATTAAAACCTCACCTTTATGCATTCACGCACAGCATGAACTTAGGAAAACTAGGATGTGGTGCCTGTACAGCATCGGAGAAGTAATAAAACAGACGTTTCAACTGACGCAACGTCACACTACTGCGGTGCGTTCACTGACGGCCGAACACAGTGGGACAAAACAACACCCAAATCTAAACATTACCAGTGAAGCCTAAACAACACAAAACATGGTAAATTATGGGCTTTCTAACACAGCCATTACAGTAACAAAAAAACTTACCAACAATGCATTTCAAAATAACATAACATTTCCCATTTTTCATCTGCACAGTACGAGCACAATGACGGTTAGACTCCTTGAAGTGAATGGAACCCAGGTAAAGTGAATTGCAAGATAACCTGTTGTATACTGTATAAGTACAGTTGTTTGGGTTACATCCGTACAAGCGATTGAAGGCTGATACTTCAGCGGCTTTGAGTACCCTTGTATGTCCAGTCCCATAAAAATGAACATTATCAGCATGAACAGACTTTTTTCTCATATACATCCCAGAACACACCAATCTATTATAGAGAGAGTTTAAACGCATATCACAACCTATGAAGTACTTCAAATGCATTGCAGGTAATACAGTACGCAGCCAAAACGTTTTACAGATCTGCTTTGGCGCACATTTTGTTCCCCTGACAAGAGATATTGTCTGTCCTATATTACTCTCAAAGCGAAAGCATGAAGCCCCCAATCTCGCCCAGCATCTGCAATATGTAATAACTGGTGATCATTGAATGTACAATATTCTTGGCCATACAATATGGGAACAACCTCAGCAGCACTAATGTTATCTTGTAGAAGTGAATGTGTTGCGTAAACAAGCAAAAAACAATGATTCAAGTATTAATGCGGTAATTTACCATCACAAATGATCAAGGAATAGTACAATAGGAATGACTTCCATTCCGAGCCTTTCCAATACTTTCTCTCAAAAAGACTTCTGGGTAGTCTGGAAATGTTGCTTGGAATTTTCATGTTTACTAATCTTTGACTAATATCAGACATAAAATTCCCAATATACCACAGCTGTTGATGATTCGCTGAATTAAACCACAGGCCGGTAAATGAACGCACCACACCTAACAAAACACAGTGCAGGTAATCCGGCACAAAATAACAATGGGCTTACTCCTTTTACGCCATTAACTGGTTGCGTTTCAGAACTTGCTAAGGCGTCCTCCAAAAATCTGACATTATCTCTCTTCTCTGGGGAAGTTTCTAATGGCCTGGAAATCCTAGACAATCCATCTCCTCGCTGTATCACCTCCCCTTTTTGAAGACACCAATCACACCCGTACTCTCCATTAAAGTGAGTTGTGTTACGAAACATGGGTGGAGCACAGGAGTCACATGAGGCACACAAACTAGACACTCTACTATGAACTGTCCTGCCATTTTGATCCACCCAATTCATGCCTTCAGAACCAAGTACCTTTAGCTCATCAACAAAAGGCTTAAGGTAGCAATGTGACCATGGCTTATCTTTTGAAAACCACAAGCCAATCAGCAAACAGTTCTCTGTGGATGTTGCGGGTATTTCATTAACACAGGCCTGCAAAGGCCAAATAGACCGTTTTGATGATTTAAACAGCGGGGCATCATCACAGTTCCATGTCAGTGTTATGTCCTCATCTAATATTTCTCTCTTTCCAGGTGCACCCTGTACGCAGCACAAACACCAGACCGGATGGGCGGAACAACAGCCTTTTTTATTGAAGTCAAACAATCACCACAATCCCTAACACGGGCTACAACCCACGCCGAACTAACTTCCAACAGCTCTGCCAACATGGGGAACTCACTCTCTTTTCACTCCCCCCAACTCCGGAACACATCTTCCATGGCAACACGTACACAAACACCGGTAGAGGACTTTACACTCATGGAAAACTCCTAGCGTTGTGTCTGAATTAAAACTACCTGGTGCCCGCGGGCACTGTGTCGGTGACCCCTGTTCTAGTGCATTACTGCATCCCCTATGGTGTGGAGGCGCCATTACACCCTTGACCTATAAAGTGTGTGGCGAGTTCATGTCCACACAAATGAACAACAGCCAAGAGCCATTTAGTGGAAACTAAAAGCAGATGTAGACAGATAGAGGAAAGCAGCAGAATGGAAAAAGTAAGGATGTGTTGCTGATGAACAGTCTGTCACAGTTTTTTTTTTCTATTTTTACTGCATTTAAATGGTAGAAGCATATGAACAAGATGTAACACACACAACAATGTCCATGGCGGTGCTAGCTATGGGCCATTACGGCAATTGTATTTGTGGATATGTGTCAGATGTGCGCCCTCTTCAGGCGGGATACCGGCGCCTCCATTCTGCTCAGACCGAAGGGATCAAACCAAACCAAACCAACCGACCCAGAGGGGGGTGAGTTCAACGCTCAGCCTCAGCTCTCAGGTTACTTATAAGGTAAAAACTTCAATTCATTCTAAATATTGTATCATATTCAATGTATTAGATGTCTGGAGTCACCTATTTTATTTCACAACAAAAATGTTAAATATTGTGGCCAACATGAGTTGGTTTAGTTGGGGGATAATAATTAATCATTAATCATGATCAAGACTTTCCAGGAAGGAAGCTCAACAAACTATGAGTCTAATCCTGAACTCTTTGTTGATGTACCCTGAGATGGGAAACTGTCTATCCGTTTCCAGGACATCTGATCTGAGTTAGTTCAATCAGTCCTGAGTATGTTGACCCTGAGGTAAGCATGTGCATGACAACAATAAAAAGCCATCACCAATGGAGCCCTGATACTAGGAGTCACCATAGCACCTGCAAATAGAAGCCGGTTGTTTTTCTTTCCTCAATGGAACTGGAAGTGTTCAGGTTTACGGTCATTTTTTTTTTTTTAAAGAAGAAGGTTGCTGGAGTCTGTGCATAAGTTTAAAGTTTAAAGGCCGTAGTTTACCGATTTAACATTTAATCACTTTTTTTTTTTTTTTAACCAGCCCACGGGTGAAAAAGTAAGTGGAATGATACGGCATAAAATCTCATTTTAATGTACTGTACATGCAATCCCACACATGGAAATAGCTGAAAATGAAACACACAATATATTTTTAAAATTGGGCATGGAAATGCAAAATAAATATCGTTTTTCTACTAAAAGCTGACATTCTTAAAATAAACAAAATAATATGCCATTTCAGTTCCCGCAGATTATTTTGCTTAAGTACGGTAGCTCAGATTTGAGTTATCACGATAATGTAAAAAATATGAAAGTATAAATTTAATTTAATTACTGTACTGAAGAAAGAAGTCTAAAGAAGACATACAATCAATCTATTTTTTTACATACCAGGCACTTTCTATGTTAGTCCAATTTGCTTATCATATAAGTACAACTCTACTACACACACAGTGGATTTTACTGCAGACTAGACTAGAACCAAGAAATTAATTAACTCTTTCTGAAAGGAAAACCCAGAGTTTCCCTCATGTCAGGATTTAGAAAGACTTTTCACTGAAACCGCCACTGATGACGTGTTTTTATGTGGTGATTGTGCAGCCCTGGATATGTACCAATATCTTTCCTTGATCAAATACTCTGAGAACGTATTCCATGGCCACAGGTTTATTGACTACAAAAAGGCGTAGGACTGATACACACAATCAGAAAGGATGCTTCAAATAAAAGGCACGCACAACAGTGACACACACACACACACATAAAGCATGCTGCATTGTTAATTGAGGCATTTTGTTGTGCAAGGGATGTAAATGAATTTAAAAACCAACACACATGAAGTGGGTTGAGCAACCCAATGTGACTGCTATCTTACTGTGCTAACACCCACTTTACTTTAAAATTAGCTGGACAGCATTTTGGCCATCAACCGTCATACGCTAGTAAACAGATGACACACCTCAATCAACTATAAAGATGGTAGGTAGTAGCTACAATGCTTTGTACGGCATAAGATGTGAGCTGAGAACATGAAAATGTGACCCAATTATCATTGACTGCATTCAATAGCAAACTGCTTGCAGTTATCCAAGACTTGCCAGTTTATTTATAAAGTCCCGCAGCTTCATTTCCTGCTGCTGTTCTCACCGGCACACTTGTGATTGTTAACCTGGTACTTATAAGAGAATCTTTCTTCGCACACACTGCAACTGAACACTTTCTCACCAGTGTGTAATCTCATGTGTGTCACAAGTGGTGTTCGGTCACAAAAGCTTTTGTTGCAGATTGAACAGGAATATGGTTTCTCTCCAGTGTGTGTTCTCATGTGTCTTTTCAAATCTCGATTTCGTACAAAACCGATATGGCAGATTGAACAGGAAAAGGGTTTTTCTCCAGTGTGAATTCTTGCGTGTGCTGTCAAATTGACCTTTTGAAAGAATCTTTTATCGCAAACTGAGCAGGCAAATGGTTTCTCTCCGGTATGTATTCTAGTATGTTCTTTCAAATGCGATGTCTGAAAGAATCCTTTACCACAAACTGGACACATGAAAGGTTTCTCTCCAGTGTGTATTCTCATGTGTTTTGTCAGATTGCTACTGTCATAAAATGTTTTGTCACACTGAGAGCATTTTAAGTGTGTGTTGTCAACGTGACATGTCAAATCAGCTTTAGAGCTTTCATTATCAGTGTCAGGAGAGTGTGATGTTAAGTCGTCACTATCTGATAGCGGTGCTAAGAGTTTGTCTACTTGTGATCCTCTGCAGTGATCTGCTTCTCCAATGAGTTGAGTTGAGCTGCTGCTTGGACAGGAAAAAGTTTTGCCGCCAGTGTGTATTCTTGTGTGTCCTGTCAAATGCGCCTTCTGAGAGAATCTTTTCCCACAAACTGAGCACATGAATGGTTTCTCTCCAGTGTGTATTCTCATGTGTATGATCAAATCTCTGTTTCGCACAAAGCCCCTGTTACACACTGAACAAGAAAAGGGTTTATCTCCAGTGTGTATTCTTGTGTGTGCTGTTAAATGTACCTTCTGAGAGAATGTTTTACCACAAAATGAGCACAAGAATGGTTTCTCTCCAGTGTGTATCTTCATGTGTACAGTCAGATTTGACTTGTAGCTAAAAAGTTTGTCGCAATGAGAACATTTCCAGCTTGTGTTGTCACTGCGACGAGTTGAGCTGCCGCTTGGAGGCTCCACCTCGCTGTTCTCCTCACTTTGATCTTGGTCTTCTTCATCTTCACTCTTCACAATGACACCAATCACTGGGATCTCCTCCAGTCCGTCAAGATGCTCTCCCTCCTGACTGATGCTGTAGTCCTCCTCTTCCTCTTTAATGTGAGGGAGCTCTTGCTCCTCTTCCTCTTTAATGTGGGGGGTTTGTGGCCAATCCAGCTCCATCCTGGAGCTCCTCTTCTGCTGCTCAGGGAGAAGAGCCTGCAGGACACAAGAAGACAAACACATGCTTTAGAAAAGTCCAGCTTTGCTCCGTCAAGTGAGGAGTTATCCTGCACCAGCGAATGTTCTGACAATGTGGTGACGATCTCATCAGTCACCACGTTGACATTCAAGACGTCATGTCAGGGAATATCAGAACCACACATACGAGTCATGACAAAACAGCAGTAAAATGTTACATAAAAACAACAGCTGAACAGGAAAGCTTAAGGAGTCTTAGCCTACATTTGCAACTTTTCAGTCTTAGGTCTGGGAACACTGATGCGTTGGCGCACATGTGGAGCTTAAAAAAAGCAAAACCCGGGTTGGTGCGTGTATCGCTTTAAGAAAAAGCCATGTGACCAATACAGCCGCTGTTTCGCCTGTCAGTGAGGCACCAGACTGTGTTTATAAGGAAGCGCCATGTTCACCTTACAGCAGCAAATAAGATAATTGCCGACATAAGGCAAACAGTTTAATATAGATGTCTACCGTCGTTGATATTTCATTCATTTAATAATTTGTTCCAAATATTGATTTGCTTTTGTTTTAAATTGGTTTGAAAAAAATGAACTACTACAATATAAAATACAATTATTTAAATCTTATTGTATATATTATGTCACTGAATCAGTCCCAGTATCTAGCCTTCTTGGGAGCATCCCTGCTGGAGACTCGGTACTTCTACTAGGAGACTTCAATGCCCATGTTGACAACAACTGTGTGCCCTGGAGGGAGGACTTCCCCGATCTAAACCCGTGCAGTGTTGAAGTTCTGTGCGAACCACAGTTTGTCCATAACGAAGCAGGTATGTCTGCAAGTGCACCTGGCACCAGGACACCTTCCGCCGCAGGTCTATGATCGACTTTGTAGTCATATCATCAGAAATGCATCTGCATGTTTTGGACCCATGGGTGAAGAGAGGGTTTGGTGATGATGTGGAGGAGGCCCGACATACCTGGCATGCCCACATGTGTAGTGACTGAGCTGGGAACGTCTGACAGAGTCTTATATTCATCAAGTCTTCACCTCACACCTCTGACAGACACTCAACTGCATCTCTGGGGAGGCTGATAATACAGAGTCTGAAAGGGCCGCATTCGGAGCTGTGGTTGCCAGGTGGCTGGTGTCAGTCATGACAGCACTCCTCAAACTCAATGGTAGACACAAGAGGTTAAGAGGCGTGTCCAGCTGGAAGAGGAGTCTCACAGAGCATGACCGGCAGGCCACGCAGCAAGCAGCTTTGGCGGTGGTCGAAGCAAAAACTTGGGTGTGGGAGGAGTTCAGTAACGCCTGAGTAACGCCCCTGAGATAGTTGGACAGCTTGTGCAGAAGTTCTGTTGCACCAGCTGTCCGAATGGCTGATCTCAGACCATCTTGGAGGTCAACACGCTGGATGTTGAGGTCATGCGCTGGTGTGGTTCAGTGAGGCGTAATCATGATAACATAAAATAAACATTAACATTTCCCCATTGAACTGTATTAGAAATGTATTTTCTGTAGGATTCTAATCTTTTTCACGCATTTTCTTAAAGTAAAAATCACAGACTGTTACACCCACGGTGTAAGAAGGAGAGGTTCCGCAGGTCCTTCATACCGACCGCTGTCAGGCTCTACAACACCTGAACCACCTGAACCATGTTGTAGACACTATGCTTTCTTTACACTGTTCTCTTTACTTGTCTTGCTGCTGTAACAAGTAAATTTCCCCGCTGTGGGATAAATAAAGTACATACAAACAGAATTTGCAGATTTCCTGATCAAATACAGGGTAGAAACTTGTGATGAGGCTGCCGAGATTCTCTCCTCTCGGCTTAATTGTGCAAGCTGAGCCTACCGTCTGAGTGCACTGAGTTCAATGACAATGATATTGAAAGCCGTTTTTTCCACTCTTCCATATCTTAGCAACGTGACAGGACACCTCTTTATAATAATAAAGAGGCGCTGTATCTCCAGTCTATATCGACATCAACAATATGGTTGGTTTTGATATTGTGCTTAAAGTAAATATAGATATTTTAAAAATATTGACATACCGCCCAGCACTAAACACCAACGAAGAAGAAGCGGCAGGAAGTGTTTGTGCTGATCCATTTCAACCATGGACAGTGAGTGATGCCGCTTGAAAGTTTGGCTGAAATTCTGCATTGACAGAGTGCAACATCTGCAACGGCATCATATCATGCAAAAGGACCACTAACAGGATTAAACACCTCCGGACTCACGGTGTACAGAGTGCCCTGTTTTTGACGCCCTGCGCCAGACTTCTTCCAACCAGTCAGCAAAATAAAACAATAAATGATGTCAATCTTATGCCAACATTGAAGAAGCAAACAAATTCTACTTTATACTGCGAATACGGCGGCCAACTCAAACATCCAGCTCACGTAAGGCTGTGTGCCTTTTCATAGACAAACGATCTGACATTAACGCTAACTTTAGCCAGGAAGTTGACCAGGTTGATTTAAATAAGTACAGACATTAGTTCCAATGTTTCCCAAAACAAGTAGTACCTTGTGTCACTTTGTAAAGGATCAGTCAAGGCTATTATGATTAAATTGTTTGAATCAATCATGAATTGCCGCATAGGTTTATACATAAAATCCCTTCTTAACACAGCGTGAAAGGTGGGAACACTGCTAGTTACAAACACATGACTGGCACTAGTCCACCTTTTGAGCTTTACAAGAATCTGAATGCGTCATTAAATGCCACCTGAAGCATTTTCATTTTGGCTTTACTGTAACTACACCACAAATGAGTTGTATAGAGTGGAGTACAGTAGGCTCCGAAAAAGGCTATCTTAACATCATCTGTTCGCACGTGTACACACGCTGGCTTGTGCATGCAGTTTACAGCACCGGCGCTTCACGTCATTGTCATCACATAAATCAGGGGTCACCAACGTTTTTTCTTGTGAGAGCTACTTTTACAAAATGAAAATGGCCACGAGCTACTCATTTTTGACCTTTTTTCAACCCAAAATCAAATATGCTTGTTTTACCAAAACATTCACAAAATGCTGGTATCCACAACTCACATTTGATGTTTCAGAATACTTTTCTTTCTCGTGTTCTCACATTATTAACTGAAAACCTGAATGAAAAGCAGTGGTCATGTGGTCGTGGGGGGGCTACCTGGTGCCCGCGGGCACTGTGTTGGTGACCCCTGACATAAATCATTCTGAATAAATGTGACCCAAATATTTGACTTTGTTCACCACATTTAGCATTTTGTCCGCCATAAAAAAATGAAGAAAAATCTCTCTTATGATCCTCTTTGATTTGATGATCATAACTAGACTCTTTTTTGGATTAGAATCAATATCTTACTGCATACCATAACATCAGCAGATCCTGAGCAGTTGCTGTAAGGAGACAACAACTAAGTCATCAGCATAAAACAAATGACTACCGAGACTCTTGCCCCCAGCACGCATTCAGTCTTGCACGCTTTCATTTTTTTTAAAGATCATGCATATGCAGTGCTTATCCAGTCAACTTGGCCACGTACTAAAACGGCAATTAGCATTAGCATGACAGTATTACTGATAGGCTGGAGCGTTAAGATACACACTGCTTCGGCCTGCTAGCATTAGCCACTTAGCGTCTTTGTTTACAGTTATTTGTAACCGTTTCTTCGCACAAACCATCTCTAAAGATCACATGTGCTCAGCAACCCACGAGACAATCTATATGACCTGTATTTCATATCGTGTTTGTTCATTGTAAAGCATATTTTACGGACCTGAAAAGCACATAGGAGGTGGCACGTGCGGGTCGTCTTCACAACAAGGCAGGATGACTTTTGTTCTTCTTCTCGGCCGTGTTCTTCTTGTTTTGTCGTTGGCGGCTGGCAAGCAATGTATGCGTGCATTACCGCCACCTACTGGAAAGGCGTGCGGCTCGAGATGCTACTTCTGCCCTCACCACAGGGATCACAGCCGCAATCAAGAGGCAGGGTTGTAACTGGCCAGGACGTGAGAGAGGATGGCTGCCAAAACGGACATGGAAGAATTAAAAAGGTCGAAGCCATCGAATGGAAGACATGACAAGTAAACAAGACAAAGTAATTGACATGATAAGGAGATCAAGGAATCAAAAAGACAAAATGAAAAGAAAGATAGAATTATTGCAAAACTAGAAAGTAGTCTGTCCTCAAAAAGGTCAGTAAAATGGGCCTTAAACTTCCACCAGAGGGCGCTCCATGTTGTTTAGCCAGGTCAGTCAGCCAAGCACGGTAGAGAAGAAGAATAGATATCCTGCGGTGACGAACCACTTCTATACTTTTGTGTGTTTAAGGTCAGTAAAATGCGCCTTAAACTTAATGCAATCTTTAGCGGTGGTTTGTGTGAGGAAATGGTTACAAATAATCACAATAATCACAAACCTTGCACGCTGTGTAATAATAAAGTATATCGGTGTTTGCTAATGCTAGTAGACTTTCAGTGAAAGTAACACGGATAGGTTAACCAAACGTACTAAACCGGGACAGTATATGTACCTAACTGTAGAAAACAACATATTCATATTCGAATGCAGGTTAACAGGAATGTATTTTGCGGGGTCTGTGCTCGGGACGAGAGAGTACACGACTATCTGTATTATCCGTATCTGTACTCGGAGTGGGAACATAAACAGGAAGTGGGCTTGGTTTTATTACTCAGCTACACGTGTACTGTGTATGTCTGTAAATCGAGACTACAAGACACAAATTTATATAAATCGAACTTTAGGCTTTGTATATGCGTGTATGTACATTAGAAGTGGGAATCTCTGACCACCTCACGATACGATGCAATTACGATTCAGAGGCCCGCGATGCGTTGATAAAACGATTATCGATGGATCTCTATGCATCATTTTTTGTGTCTAGTAAGTTTGCTTACTGGACAGTAATGTAGCTTAATTAACTGGAAATGTTGAACATGATTAATTGGTTGTTTATTTTGATAGGTAATTCCTGTTCAAAAAATGGTATTTTGCATGGTCACATTTTGCTGAAGTTTCACAGGAGCACTGATAAGTAAATAAGTAACGGTACTGCACGTCTTTTATTCCAGTCCTTCCGTTTGAATAGGTTGAGTTTGAGCTTCACTTTTTTTGTCCACCTGTGATGGCAGTTGTAGTTTTATTTTAACAACATATAAGACATAAAGTTTGATCTGCTTGCATGGTTGCTTGTTTTACTATTACTCACAGGCTGATTACTGTTGTGTTAACTTTTTAGCTGAGTGAGTAAATATTTATTACAAGTCGATTATAGAAATACTGTTTTATTCATTTGTTAACTGAATGGATGAACATTTATTTAAGTCGGTTATAGAAACACATAAAGATAAAGTGCATTGACATAGTCAGCATGCTGGGAGTGCATGTGCTATTTTGTACAGAAAAAGGTGCTGATGAGAGTCCTACCGCGTCACCTTAGACGCAATTCTCAGCTGTTGTCATCACACACATATCAATAATGAGAGGGGTAAGATGTCTTGGGCTACAGTGGCGCCGATGTGTCTGAAGAAGACAGAGGGGACTATCGATCAACGCTGACTCTCCTCTACAGGAGGACATTAGGAGAGAAGGTTAGGAAGAATGAAGAAACTAAATCTGTGCCCGTTTATTTATTGAATCATTCACTCTTTTTAAAGGAGTCAGGGTAATTTGGCGTGCCTGTATTAGAAATACGCTGTGATTTACTTGGCATCGTTGCAGCTGTGTACTATTTATACCACAATGACACAGTAGTTAATTCCCATTGTGTTGAAGCACTCGCTAGCAATAACAATCTATTAAATGAATGTATTGTTAATATCAATAACTCTATTCACAGTTAAATTAAGTTTCCTTGCATTCTCACTGCTGCTCTCACCATGTGGCCCTCTGTGAGGGAACCACATGAACCCGATATCAGTTCAGTGTCCTGACTGTGTGTGTTTGCATGCACAATTTTGTGTTTTAAGGTCTGTTACCTCATCATCTGTGCCTCCTGCGCTGCCTTCTATGTGCTCTGGCTCCCTCTCTTTGCTGCACGTCCTCTGTCACCTTCTTCTCTCTCTTCTTCTATTGCTGCACATCCTCTGTCACCTTCTCTCTCTCTCTCTCTTTCTCTCTCGCCTCATCTGTGCCTCCTCGTCTCCCTCTCAGGTCACCTGTCTCTCTACCTCTCTCATGACCTGTGCCTCCTTGGTCATTTCCTTCTCTTTGGTCACCTGTTCATCAATCACATTGTTGAACCTTATATGAAAATAAGCTTAGTTAATGTTCAAATGGTAACATCCTGATTAAAAATGACACATAAGTGACGTCAAAGCAGAATTTAAGGAAATAGATTCAGGTATTTCCCAAAGCTTGTCAAGATTCACGACATGAAGTCGCGCTACACTTCTCTCCCCTTCTCTGTCACTCTGTCACATAACTCAGCGGTAAGATGTATATGTCTATAACAAAAGTTATCTGTTCACTTGTAGTGGGTAGTTACATAGAAAAAAAGTGTATTGTTGACTGGCTTTGCTTGGCGTCATGAACTCTACTACAGAAATCAGTGTTTTCTACATGTTCGCTTCTTAAACTATTATTTCATGATGAAATAAAAAATGTGCCCATTGGTGAAGCCTTTTCAATATGTTGCCTTGACTTCGGCTGCATTGTCTTTTGCATAATCATTTTAAATTCTTGTATATCAGTAATGTTTGATAGCAAATGCTAACTGGATGTAATACATGAACTGTGTGCCCTAATGAACGTTACATAGCTAGTTTGACTGACATATTACCAGCACTCAGGTTATGTACACAACTACTCAGCTACTTTGATTACCTGTAAACTTTGAAAATGTGAACGTGAAATACTAATCATTAATATTCACAATAGAATTTCAGAGTTTACTGGTTACATTTTGTATATGTTATATAGAAAGAGGTAGATCATTTTGACTTGCATGCTGAGAAAGTGCGCGCACTCCTGATGTACATGTATAACGTTCATAAATACCTACTCATATTTTTTAAAAATAAATGGAGTAAGTGTATATACTTTCTATATTTATAGTTGTAGGTAGATCTTTGGGACTTTGGGCCATTTTAAATGTAGCTCACAGGCTAAAAAAGTGTGAGCACCGCTGATCTAGAGGATTCAGCTAGTTTATGAAAAGGCTCTACTCAGTCCCCCCACCAGCTCGGAGCCAATCTGGAGTCAAATGAAGAGATAGGCGGTCCTGTGCATCTCCATAAAAGAACAGAGCTAAGGCTAGACGGGTTTTTTGGGGGGGGGGTTTTAAGGCTAGATACACCGCTGTCTGATAGGGAGAACTCAGAGCTCTACAACTGCACATTCCACATACTGTATAGTTTGTAAGCCTACTTCTTAATACATATTTTATCCTTGAGACCAACTGAATTGACTCGACTCCCTTACTCTAATCAAACGAACGTGCAGGAATTCCAGACGAGGTCTGGGTAGGAATTCCAACAATTCTGGTGACACCGACGTGATCAGAAGGGGTCGGGATTTCGATCACATTTCCACACTTTTGGGGCACCATAACAAAGGTAAAAAGACGCCTTTTCTGCAAAATCTTCTATTGAATGTGATAACACAAGCGTGGAAGTGTGTATCGTCATCCTGTGAATAATAAATATGATTCATGTATTTGTTAATTGTAAATAGTAGTAAGTTCAGTGATATTTGTGAGTGTGGACTGTGAGGTTCTTTATCATAGTTTTGAGTGTCGTACGAGAGAAGGAAATAGCCAAGAAAATTGCACGAGACCGGGTCCGCGAAGGCCCAAGCGGTGGTGGGGTCTCACTTTACAATAAGGTACACTAAAATACTAGTTGCTGAGGAACGAATGAAGAACTAGGACTAAGGCACATACATTTATAGTAGTTACTGAAGAACTAATGAGGAACTAATGAGTCGAGTAGTTACTGAGGAACTAATGAGGAAGTAATGATTAGTGGTTAGGTAGGGGCGTTCCTCATTAACTATTGTAATTGTGTGTACCATATTATAAAGTTCGGTGGTGGAGATGACACATATTGATAATACATGTTGTGAATCTCCCTGACGTGGAAGCAGTCAACAGGCAGTCTGGGACGCCATTGTAAATAAGGGTTGACTGAGGCAATCTGGGTCGCCATTTTGTGAGGAAACCTATGTGGTGGTGGAGGTCACATATTAGGACCTCGCTGACTTGGAAGTAGTCAGCAAGCAGCCTGGGACGCCATTATAAAAAACTTGAAGAGTCTGTTTGTTTTTTATGAGTTTTATTTGAATGTAAGAGTCTTGGTGTTTTATGAGTTTTATTTGATTGTATTCGTAGGAAGTAAGGTGGTACATTTTGTGATACACAGTACAGACCAAAAGTTTGGGCACACCTTCTCATTCAATGTGTTTTCTTTATTTTCATGACTATTCGCATTGTACATTCTCAAATGAATGAATGAATGAACACGTGGAATTATGTACTTAACAAAAAAGTGTGAAATAACTCTAAATATGTCTTACATTTTAGACGTATTTTATGTCTTATACATTTTTTTTGATAGCGCTGCAAACAATGAGCCTCATGAGGTCGTCACCTGAAACGGTCTTTCACTTCACAGGTATGCCTTGTCAGGGTTACTTAGTGGACTTTCTCGCCTTATTAATGGGGTTGGGACCGTGGGGTTGTATTGTGTGTGTGTGTGTGTGTGTGTGTGTGTGTGTGTGTGTATCACAAAATGTTCCAGTATAAGACTGTTGACTTTGTAAAATGGACGGTGAATATGCAGGTTCAGGCAAAATGATTTGACACATTTGTAGGTTAAATAAAAGGCAAATAAAGTAAAGACACAAGAAAGTGTTTTTATTTTCAAAAAGTACATATAATGTCATTCTGTTTCATTATGTTTTAAAAATAAAATCAGTCAAATGGGATCCATTATTGTCCACACTCTCAATGCAGATCCAGTAGCTCTGAAGTTGGTAACCCATAACAAGATGGTGTTTCGAGCTGGTACGGGGTCATGTCTACCAAGATTGAAGTGCAAACGGAACGCTCGTTGTGTTGCAGTTACAGATTCGTTTGTTTTGATAAACGTTTCCACAATGAAAGCGCGATGCTCACCAGTCCAATTCATGGCAGCAACTGAAAAAGAAACGAAAAACAATGGCATTATAAAGAAACAAAGCAAAATGGCATTATATGAAAAAAATGGCATTATATGTACTTTATAATTATATGTACATTATATGTACGAAAATAAAAACACTTTTTTGTTTCTTTACTTTATTTGCCTTTTATTTAACCTACAAATGTGTCAGATCATTTTGCCTGACCCTGTATGAGAGAAAAGGAATGGGATGTGTAGGATAATACTGATTAACTTGTGAGCTGAGCAGATGAACATTTATTGCAAGTAGTTTATAGAAAACACACAAGATAAGGTACATTCACATAATCAGCTGACTGATATGCCCGTAGAAAAGTACTGGCCATTGCTAGGTCATATTTGGACGTGCTGCCTGCTTGTATTATCTGTGCAGAAAACTTGCTCACGGGAGACTAAAATGTCGGCAGAAGATGCGGCTTTACAGCTGTTGCAATCACGCACACTCACAGTGGAATGTTGCAAACTAAGACAATTTACGCTCCGCCCGCCCGGAAGATACCTACAAAAAGCTGTGAGGTTCAACGTTTGGGGCGAAAATCTCTTACAATATTGTTATATAATCCCCCTGGCTCCAGAGTGAGGCCCTGTTCTCCCACATCCGGGCAAGGTGCAGTCCCTCCTCATATATTTGTTCATAAATGTCTTCTGAATCACTCTTGGTCTGGCCCGTCACCTAGGACCTGTTTGCCTTGGGAGACCCTACCAGGGGCATATAGCCCCAGACAACATAGCTCCCAGGATCACTTGGGCACACCAACCCCTCCACTGCGATAAGGTGGTGATTCACGGAGATTATGAGAATAGAAGGAGTAAAATACGTAGAGGTACTACTAGCTGTTATTCCACTCCTTCCGCTCAAATGTGTTGATTTTGAGCCTCACTTTTTTTGTCCACTCGTGATGGCTATGAATTAAGTATGCATATTAATTTGATACCAAATTGAGGGGGAAAGTTTTACAAACATGATAAGGCAGTATCCAAAGTACAAAATACATACAACCAGCGATTAAGAGATCATCTGCGGTCTTGAGTCCATCTGCATGCTGCATTGATGAGTTCCCCCACTTGGTTTCTAAAGTCTGCGCTGAGCAGTTTACCACCACAATTCACTGCCATTCTTGGGAAAAGTTTTTGAAAAAGTTGTATACCACCAGCTTACTGACTTTCTCCTGTCTAACAATGCCTTTGATGCTTTCATTGTTTTGGTTCTGTTATTCCGCTGATGTACGGTATGGTTATGATGTCTTGAATGCCAACGTGGTGACTGATGAGATCCTCAGAGATATTTTCCGAGCATATGCTGGTGCAGGACGATGCCTCATGTGACGTAGCAAAGCTGGACCTTTCTAAAGCATGTGTTTATGTCCTCTTGTGTCCTGCAGACGTCAGTGAAGAACATCTTCCCCCTAAACAGCAGGACTGGAGCTTCAGGATGAAGCAAGAGGAGCCACAGCCGCCCTACATAAAAGAAGAAAAGGAGGAGCCACAGCCCCCCCACATTAAAGAGGAAGATGAGGATCACAGCATCAGTCAGGAGGGAGAGCATCTCGATGGACTGGAGGAGTTCCCAGGGTTTGGTGTCCCTGTGAAGAGTGAAGATGATGAAGACAAAGATCAAAGTGAGGAGAAGACAGAGGTGGAGCCTCCAAGCAGCAGCTCAACTCAACACATGACAAAGGAAGCTGATGGAGACCACTGTGGAGGATCACAAGCAGACTGTCTCTCAGCTCCGCTATCAGATAGTGATAATACAACGTTACACTCACCTGACACCGAAGATGAAGACTCTACAGCTGATATGACTTGTCACACTGACAACACACTCTTTAAATGCTGTCAGTGCGACGAAACCTTTTGCATGAGGAGAAATCAGAAAAGACACACATATCATGCCAACAGGAAATGGAAATGCTCTCAATGTAGCAAAGCTTTAAACAGTAGGTCATCTCTGGAAACGCACATGAGGGTTCACACAGGAGAGAAACCATATGTCTGCACAGTTTGTTGTCACGCATTCTCTCAAAAAGCAACTTTGACAGCACACACAAGAATACACAGCGGCGAGAAACCATATTCCTGTTCAGTTTGTGGTTCACGTTTTACACAAAGTCAAGATTTGAAAAAACACATGAGAGTGCACACGGGAGAGAAACCATTTGTATGCTCTGTTTGTGGTAATAGATTCTCTCGGAAAGAGCATTTGACAAGACACACAAGGATACACACTGGAGAGAAACCTTATTGCTGTTCCGTGTGCAGCATACGTTTTGTGCGAAAAGATGAGTTGAACATACACACAAGAATACACACTGATGAGAAACCTTTTTGCTGCCCATTGTGCGGTCTAAGTTGCGTACGAAATCAACATTTGAAAATACACATGAGAACACACACTGGAGAAAAACCATATGCTTGTTCAGTGTGTGGTTTTCGTTCTGTCCGAAATCAAGATTTGAAAAAACACATGAGAACACACACTGAGGATAAAGACTTCAGTTGCAGTGTGTGTGATGGAAGATTCTCTTATAATTATCAGCTTAACAAGCACGAGTATGCTGGTGAGAACAGCAGCAGGAAATGAAGCTGCAGGACTTTTAAGTAAAACTGGCAAGATGTTGATAACTTAGTTTGTAACGACATCACCTCAGGCAATGTGTGACATCATTGATGTGTGTTTAACACAATATTGTTATATGCTTTACCATTTAAATGCAAATTAAGATAGTGGAAAAAAAGCTGTTACAGAGCGTCAGTTTTGTTTAATTAAATGGCAAGCATGAGCTCACACCCCCGGCCCCCACTCAGCACCCCGAGCACCGAAACACATTTCCATCAACACACGAAAGCGAGTCTTACCTAATGTCTTATGTCTTATTTTGTCTTACTATGTCTACTAGATTGGGTAATTGGAGTGTAAAGGTGACTATACAGTATATTTATAATATATTTATTATATCTATACTATATATTTAAAAGGTTGTAAACAGGGTTTTTTATGCTCTTTAACTACGAAAATATTTCATTAATAAATAAGGAATCCTACTTCACGGAAATTCACCTATCATGGTTGGGTCTAGAACCAATTAACCGTGATAAACAAGGGATTACTGTACTCACCCATTATCCAACTATGTTCTGTTCTATTTCGTTTGTCAATTCCACGTCTAATCACTACCACACTTATTACTTACTCCTATTTTTTATGAGTTCTTTGTCATGACTCACCTATTATCAAACTGTTTTGTTATGTCTATTTCATATTATTGATTAGGATTGTCAAATCAAGTAGTTAAGGTGACAAGAAATCTGACGAAATTTGAAACTTGACTGTTTTTCCAACTATTTATCACATTATCATTGTTTTTACATTACATTACATTATCTCATTAATTTTCAATGTATTCAACTAGAAGAGAGTGTATTTGAAATACAGGAAGAGAACAAATGTATTGCGATTAATGTAAAACGGATGGGGGGTTTGATTAAATAAGCTTTGCTTCTTCCTACTCCTTTTGGACATGTGGAACTGTGAATTGTAATATGTGATGTATTCCACTGTAATTTGTATGCATGTTCAAATTAATGAAACCATTACCATGTCCGGTTAGTATGATGGCCATGCAGCAATTGGGATGTTTTCAGTTTCCAGGAACTGTGTGCAGATCCTTGCAAGATGGGGTCGTGCATTGTCATGCTGCAACATGAGGTGATAGGCGTGGATGAATGGCACAACAATGGACCACAGAATCGTGTCACGGTATCTCTGTACATTCAAAATGTCATCATTAATTTGTGCCTGTGTTCGATGTCCATAACATACGCTTGTCCATACCGCAACCCCAGCCTCCCATGAGCCACTCCATTACAACACAGCTGCATTTTACTGATAGCATTTTGAATGACGAGATCCAGAGTTCCATTGTAACGGCATTCATCCACAACCATCACCTCATGTTGTAGCACGATAATGTACAGCCTCCTGTGCGTGTATATACATATATGTGTGTATATATCTATATATGCGTGTGTCCGATCGAGTCTTTGAGCATGAACTGATGAAGCCTGCTCAGATGAGAGGCGAAACATCTTCTAAGACAACCTGAACAACCAGTTGCAATTGATTAGATGCCCTGAGTATACAATGACACAGATGAATGAGAATATTCACAGATATATTTATTTTAATGGTTTTATTTATTTTTATTCTTTAAAATACCATTTTCACATATATGATTTTGTCGTGTTTTTCTATTGTTGTATATTAGCTGGGCTATATTGTAAATCACCCCACTACCTCAATATACTTCAGTGTTTCAAATAAATAACTCGATTATTAAATTGATTTAATAAAAAAAATGTCTTGTGTCTTTTATGCTATGATATGAAATACACTACTTTTACCAGACACATTGTGTGAGTTTACAAAGTACCGGTATCAGATCGGTAAAAGTGAATTTTACTCAGTTTGATGGGAATCAAAATCAGTGGACGTCACTACTCTACTTGTTTAATAGTGCTTGGGGAATATACAGCTAGTACATTCTGGAGCATCACTGCCTCCCTCAGGTGTGGCGGTGTCATTACATCCCTAACCTACGGTGTACTGTGTGTGGTGAAACTTGAGTTCGTGTCAAAAGAGCAATGTACATTAGCCATTCAAGTGTCAACTGAAAGCAGTGGGAGCCAGAGGAAATCAAAGGCAGCAAAACACACCAGCTGGGGGGAAAAGGATGCTTGATACGAACAGACCGGCTTGCTAACCAGGATTTCCCGTTTCTCTTCTTAGCTTAAATTTGCTTTTTCATGAAATAAAACAAAGTCAAAGCCTGTTTTCTATTTTTATTGCATTTAAATGGTAGAAATTATACACAATATTTTGTTACACTTATACGGTTGCTAGCTGTACTTTCATAAACAGAATTATCCCATATTTGAAAAGGCACAAATGAAAAATGCGTACAATATGAATGGAATAAATGAATAACAGGACCATGTTTTTCAAGTAGAATACCGTGGGTCACTTTCGCATTAGGAGTACCAGTGTTTACCAAGCCTACAGATGTACCAGCGGAAAATGACTTCTAATGATACAACATGCGTTGGTACGCAAATAGGTGGTGTAAAACCCCCGTTTCATCATTAAAAAAGGTTCACTGACCAACGGGACATCATGGCGTTGAGGGGTTAAAAGTCCTGCTGCTGTTCTCACCAGCACACTCATGACAGTCAACTTGGTACCTATTAGAGAATCTTTCGCCACACACACTGCAACTGAACTCTTTGTCGTCAGTGTGTCAACTCATTTGTCTTCCAAGTGTTACTCGGTGACAAAACTTTTTGGCGCTGATTGAACAGGAATATGGTTTCTCTCCAGTGTGTCTTCTGATGTGTAGTTTCATGTCACGACTTCGTGCAAAACCTTTACCACACACTGAACAGGAAAAAGGTCCTCTCTGACCTCTGAGGGAATCTTTTACCGCAAAATGAGCATGTGAATGGTTTCTCCCCAGTGTGCATTTCCATGTTTTTACATATCTGCCTTTCGTACATAAATCCTACCACACACTGAACAAGAAAACGGTTTCTCTCCCATGTGTACTCATGTGAGCTTTCCAATGTGTCTTCTGAGTGTAGCTTGTGCCACACACTGAGCACATAAATGGTTTCTCTCCTGTGTGGACACTCATGGGCGTCTCCAAAGATGACTCGCTAAGAAAAGCTTTGCTACACTGAGAGCATTTCCAGCTTCTGTCACTGTGATTTCTCATGTGTTTTTAAATTTTTATTTTGCTGTTAAAAGTTTTGTCACACTGAGAACATTTCCAGTGTGTGCTGTCAGTGTGACATGTCCTATCAGCTTTAGAGTCTTCAGAAGAGTGCGATGGTGTATCATCGCTGTCTGACAGTGGAGCTATGAGGCCATCTTCCTGTGATTCTCCAAAGTGGTCTCCATCAGCTTCTGTTGTCATGTGCTGAGTTGAGCTGCTGCTTGGCGGCCCCATCTCTCCATTCTCCTCACTTTGACCTTTCTCTTCATCATCTGCAGTCTTCACGGGGACACACATCACTGGGAAGTCCTCCGGTTCTTCAAGATGCTCTCCCTCCTGACTGCTGCTGTGATCCTCTTCTTTTAAGTCAGGGGGCTGTGGCTCCTGCAGCTCCATCCTGGAGCTCCACTCCTGCTGCTCAGGGGTAAGATCTTCATCACTGACATCTGCAGGACAATACGACACAATTTTTTTTAATATAAGTCCAGCTTTGCTCCGTCACACGAGGAATTGTCCTGAAACAGCATATGTTCTGACGACCTCATCAGTCACCACGTTGACATTCACTCTTGGCCATTTCATGTCTTTCATGTCATTTCATGGCTTCACCAAGCCAGATAGTGAAGCTTGTTTCCGCATATAGTAAATGACTAATTTCTACAGATGCTTTTTTTAGTGTTTTTATTTGTGAGGCAACAATGGGTGTCTTGAAAAAGACACTGCAGAAGCAGATGCAAGAATGGCGCGAATGGATGAGTTCATTTAAAAAATGGAAATATCCTTTGATTTTAGCCTCGCAAATGTGAATATTTTGTAGTTTGCTTAGTCATCCATGAAAGCAGACCTATTATCTTTGTGGCAAAGCAAGACATTCACAAACACATCAGCTTTGACGTTGGAAAACAGTGAGACATTTTCGCCTCTTTTCTGATATGTTGCGGACAATCTGCGCATCATTCATTCATTGGTTTTTCAGATTAAAACAAAACCCAAAACGACTCGTTTTTTCAATATTTGATAAGGGACCGTTTTTCCGATTACGTGAACAACTGGTAAATAAGACAAAAAAATTCAAAACGTGTAATTATGTCAGCATAAACCTCCCAACTTACCGTCGTCTTAATGTGCGTGGGTTTTCTCCGGGTACTCCGGTGTCCTCCCACATTCCAAAAACATGCATGTTAGGTTAACTGGCGACTCTAAATTGTCCATAGGTATGAATGTGAGTGTGAATGGTTGTTTGTCTATATGTGCCCTGCCATTGGCTGGCGACCAGTCCAGGGTGTACAACGCCTCTCGCCCAAAGTCAGCTGGGATAGGCTCCAGCATCCGCCCGCGATCCTCGTGAGGATAAAGCAGGATAGAAGATGGACTGTGCGTGGCCACATTCATTTATACACTGAAGCTCCCGTGTAGGTTGGATTCGTCCAATGCAAGATCAGAGCCTCTGACTACTAAAGAGACGTACTGAATATAAGGGTGAAAGCGGGTTGTGACGACTTTTTCCTTTGTGGCAAGTTTACCTTTGTTGACGTCAGTTGACCCATTGCTCAAGAGCGCTTCCACCTCCAGCAAATATTGAAATATAAGACGACGAGTCCAGTAGTTGGCGTTGTCGCTCGTTGTCCTCTTTTGTTTCATTAAGTTCGTCCTCGTACTCTGCCATCGTTCTTTCTAACACTACAAATATGTCTTCAACAACCGCAGCTAGTCGCTCATTCAGCATTTGTACTTTAGACATTTTCACACAATCAAAACACTTCTCACACGCACTCGTTTGCTGCTGAACTGTGCGATTGGCTCGCGCGTTCGCTAAAAAGCCAGCTTCTTCTTCGTTGCCGTCTTCTTGTTGTTTATGGGGGTCGCAAGCAACGTTTTATGTGTATACCGCCACCTACTGTACCGGAGTGTGTGTCCTTAGCTTGACGACGTGGCTTGTTTTATTTTAAGTCTAGTTTTATTTCTAATAATGAAATACCTAAATTAATTGTATAACTTATTTATTTAATAATGACAAACTAGGACAGATTAAATCAAGGTATTTTTTTTTAAAGACTTGTGTCATGTTCTGTGGTGCTGCTCTGCTGCCGCCTGTCTGCTCTGTGATGAAGTACACCTATCATGCCCTGGGAGGAGCCACCTGGTCACACCTGCAGCCTGTTAACCGAGCACTGCTTTAGCTGTGCCTTTGTGATAGCTCATTTCCAGATTGTTCCCTGCTTCATGCTGGACTCCCGCTATTCCTTGCCTCGTGTTGTCGTCTTACACTACTTTCTGGTCCACCTTATTATTGTCGCAAGTACTCGGACCTCAGTAGCTAGTCGCTACTCATTTACTTGCTTGGTTTTCAGCAGTGTCTCCTTTTGTTCTATTGCCTAGTTTTTCCAGGTCTGTGTTAGCTGTGATTTTTTTGTTAGCTTTTCCGCCTGCTTATTCCTGCAATGCGTTGTGTTTTTCTCTGCTTTTCCCATAGCAGAGAAAAAGGTTTTATAGTTTTTTTCTCGCTGCTAAGCCCGGTGGTTTTTGTTGTATTTTGCTCTGTGTAGAGTCTCTTTTCGTTAATACATTTTTGTACACTTACTGTCTCCTCTCTGCATTCTGGAATCCTGTGCTTTGGCTTTGTCTCACAGCAAACAACAAAAAAGGAAGGCACTCGTCCCACTCTTTGCATCATAGACTTAAGTGTCTGGTGAAACCTCTAATGCGCCTTGAGGCTCTGAATGGTAGGGAATTGATTTACAATGTTTAATGTTAAGCTCTGTCATAACTTGGGAGAATATTTTATACATGAAATTATTGCTTTGATCAGTTTGTACGTTTTTTGTAGACCAAAGTTTGAGAAGAATTTTGTCAATGTTGTCTCCACAGGTTGAACCTTTTTAAACGAAGAGGAAGGAATAGCCTCAGGGTAACGTGTTGCAGCACACATTGGTTTGGTTTGGTTTGTTTTTTTTTTAACATGAAGGTTCCAATGGAATACATCTCATGAATCATCCTTTCACAGTTCCACATGTCCAAAAGGAGTAGGAAGAAGCAAAGCTTATTTAATCCTACCCCCCACAATACATTAAATATGGTAATACTCAGGAACAGTACAGAGTGTGGAGTGATTTTTGATCAAGAACATATTTTGCTTTATTTAATATTGAAGTATTTCTCGCCACCTTTTGTTGTATATATTTAATATGAGATTTCCAGCTCTTTTTCGTCTATTATGATCCCCAGGAATTTATATTCTTTCACTTTTTCAATATCCACTCCATTAATTTGATCATACTTATCCTTTCCTTTTTCCAAATAACATTATTTTAGTTTTAGTTAAGTTCAAGGATTATCTGTTTCTGTTTGTGCAAATCTTCTGTTGTCTATAGCAGTAGTGATTTCCTCCATGATTTCGATCAGTGCCATAGAAGTTGAAATGTTGGCTCTGCAACCATATTGACTACCTGCTAGTAATTCATTCTTATTAATAAAGTTGTCCAATCTGTTATTAGCTTCTCCATAATTTTAGAAAATTGAGGTAACAAGGAAACTGGTCGATAGTTTGTGAATTGATGTTTATCTCCATTTTGAAAATTGAAACCATCCATCTATTTTCTATACCACTTATCCTCATTAGGGCTGCCAGGGTATGCTGGAGCCTATCTCAGCTGACTTCGGGCGACAGGTGGGGTACACCCTGGACTGGTCGCCAGCCAATGGCAGGGCACATATAGACAAACAACCAATCACACTCACATTCATACCTATGGACAATTTAGAGTCGCCAATTAACCTAACATGCATGTTTTTGGAATGTGGGAGGAAACCGGAGTACCCGGAGAAAACCCACACATGCACGGGGAGAACATGCAAACTCCACACAGAAATGCCCAAGGGAGAATCAAACCCAGGTCTCAAGATAGTTGTCAGCTTATTTTTGTAAGTCTTATACTTTTGTTCTGCTTCTGTAGTCTGTTGAATGATGAATGTCCTGTATAATGTGTTCTTCTTCTTACAGGTGTTTTTTAGTCCTTTTGTCATCCATGGCAGGTTGTTTTTCTTTTGCTTCTTGGACTTTTCTTGCCAGGGACAGTTCTTATCGTAGAGCTCCATATAAGTACCAAGGAAGCTGTCATATGCTTCATCCACATCTTTTGCACTGTAGACCCTCTCCCAACTTTGTTCTTCTAGATCTTTCCTGAAGGCACAGATGCTGTCCTCTGTACGCAATCTTTGAAAAGTCTTTTTTGCCTCCACCTGTCTTTTCTTATAATGTTCATTGTAAATAATGAACACTGGAAGATGATCACTGATGTCACTAGTTAGCAGGCCACTGATGGTGTTGTTATCAAAGTCATTGGTGAATATATTATTGATAAGGGTGGCACAGTGGTCTGTTATTCTACTTGGTCTAATAATTTCATCATATAAACTCAAACTATACATTGTGTCTGTGAAGTCATCTAATTCCTTGTATTTATGTGAATTCAAAAGATATAATATTGAAGTCTCCACATATAAAAATTGTTTTTTGACCTACAGTATGTCTGTAAACGTTGTCTTAATCCAATCCTCAAACATTCCCATCTTTGACTTTGGAGTTCTATACACACAGCTTATTAGCACATTTTTGCTCCTCCATTTGAATTGTTCCGATTTGCACACATCATTTCATATCCTTCCAGCTCGAAGTCCATTCCTTTGTTGGCATTAATCCAAGTTTCTGAGATTGCAATTACTTTGAAAGGTTCTTTGAATTGATTCAAATATTGTTTGATGTTAGTAAAGTTTGCGTTCAAGCTTCTGCTGTTTATGTGGATGATGGACAACTTGTCGTCGTTGATGAAACTGTTGTTGTATTGCTCCTCCGTATAATAACAGCAGTCATTTGTAATGTGAGAGAAAAAATTTGAGTCAGGATAGACAATTGTTTGTGATCTGTAAAGCAAAAGATGTCCAATTGTAGATCTTCTTGTGGCATATTAAAGCTGTTGTCCTCCATGTTGGGAGACCTCAATATCTTTCTAGGTCCTTGATGTCTTTGACAACAAGAACTCTGGCCTCTGGTCCTCCATTTACTTGATGAAGATTTTGCAGTTTGCACTCCGTGTTCCTTGGATCCTTCCTTGCTTCCTCAGATCACGTGCTTTCTTAGCAATTTCAGCATTTCGCTTTGTCAGGTGGTCATTCATGTCGACGTTTGTTCCTTTCAGCTTCTTTCCCTGTTTCAGCAGAGAAACCTTGAATTTCCTGTTAGTGATGTTGACGATGACGACAGGTGTATTGTGATTCCTACCATACAGTGGGATACAAGTATCAATAGCTTGGATGTCTACATCCACCTCCTTAGATTGCACCTCCTTGTTGCTCCGTTGAGGCGACATCCATTTCATCTGGTACGTCAGTATCCGCCACTGCCCTGGCATAGGACCTTGGTTTGATCCGAAGCACCGTCACGACCACATCATTCATTCGCGTGTTCTGATCCATGTCATTGATGGTCATTTTCAGCTGCTCAATGATTTTATCTTTTTCTTCACACTCTTTTTTTGAGAGTGGCTCTCAATGCAGCATTACTTTCCTGTAATTCTTTATTCTCCACTCTCAGACCTTGAAATTCATCCTTCAAGCCATGGACCTCCTTCATTAAGGGCCCCTTATTTTTATGAAGGGAGCCCATTTCTTTTTGCATAGAGGTGGTGGTCTCTATAATTTACTGCAGCTGCTTTCCTAATTCCCCCATAATTTGCGCTGTGGTAGCCTCATGCTTTTGCGCTAAGGTTTTTCTAGCTTTCTCTCGTGGTCATTTAGCTTCTGCATAGTTTTCCCTGTAAGTGCATCCATATGTTTACTCAGTTGTCTCGTCTGATTGAGCGTAACCTCGTCGTCAGGTCTCAGCGGAGGGTTGGGTACACAACTCGCACCTCCGGATATGGGTGACTCATTGGTCAGTGCTGGATCGGCACCTTCCATATTTATAACTGAATCCGGACTGCTTTGACCTGAACTGCTGGAGCCGCCGCTTGATCCGCTTCTTCTCCCTTTTGTCTTTGGCATTGTTACTGTTGCTTAGCAACGCCGGCTGTTAGCCGTTACCTTGTGGTATAATGCCTTCTGTGATTAATATTTGTTATAACAGCGAGTTTGTATCTCACCAGTCCTTATTAGCTGGAGAAATCTCTACAGGATTTACTGGATTTACTTTACTCTACTGGACTTCAAACTCCTGTAGCGTCTGCCTGACGGTAGGAGTGTGAATAATGAGTGTTGTGGATGTGTGCTGTCCTTGATGAGGTTGTGTGTTCTGCGTAGGACTCTAGTTTTATAAATGTCTTGCAGTGAGGGGAGGGCTGCCCCAACAATGTTCTGTGAGGTCTTGATCACCCGCTGGAGTGCCTTCCTATCACGTGTTGTACAGTTACCGTACCAAACAGTGATGGAGGCGGTAAGGACACTTTCGTTAGTGCATCTGTAGAAGCAACTCAGGATTGTGGTGGACATGCCAAATTTCCTCAGTCTCCTCAGGAAGTACAGTCTCCTTTGGGACTTCTTCATAATTTGTTGGGTGTTGTGAGACCAGGTGAGGTCCTCGCTGATGTGTGTGCCAAGGAACTTGAAGGTTTTCACCCTCTCCACCTCAGTCCCATCAATAAACAGGGGTCTATGCGGCTCCTTTTCCCTTGTTCTTGGGTCGATGATCATCTCTTTAGTCTTATCTGTATTGAGAAGGAGATTGTTATCATGACACCAAGCTATGAGGTCCGCCACCTCTCTTCTGTATGATGTTTCAACCCCACCAGTGATCAGTCCGATGACTGTAGTGTCATCCGATGGTGATGATGCTGGTGTTGTTCTGGGAGGCCACACAATCGTAGGTGAAGAGCGTGTAGAGGAGCGGACTCAGCACACACCCCTGTGGGGTCCCAGTGCTCACAATTCTTGAGCTGGATGTGCGATTGTGGACTCTGACTGACTGGGGCCTGCCTGTTAGAAAGTTAAACACCCAGTTACAGAGGGAGGGTGACAGGCCAAGTGGGAGGAGCTTATTTGTGAGTTTGTGGGGGCTGACTGTATTAAAAGCAGAGCTATAGTCTATAAATAGCATTCTGACATATGTGTCCTGGCCCTGTAGGTGAGAAAGGGCTGTGTGGATGGCAGTGTTGACTGCATCATCCGTGGACCGGTTCTGGCGATATGCAAACTGTAGAGGGTCCACAGTGGCCGGGATGCTCTTTTTGATGTGGGTCATGACTAATCTTTCAAAGCACTTCATAACAATAGGAGTGAGTGCTATAGGGCGATAGTCATTCAAGCAGGTCACGTTGCTCTTCTTGGGTACGGGCACTATGGTGGTGGACTTAAAGCAGGTCGGTACAGATGCTTGTGCAAGCGACAGGTTAAATATGTCAGCAAGCACATCAGCTAGCTCTGATGAGCAAACCCGAAGTGCACGTCCTGAGATGTTGTCTGGGCCTGCTGCTTTTCGTGGGTTTGTTTTGTTCAGAACCCTGCGCACATCAGCTGATGTCACCATGAGAGGTGAGTCCTGTGTGCTCCCCAAGTCCAGCCACCCTCTCTGCTCATCAGGAGTTTGGGTGTCAAAGCGGGCATAGAACTCATTCAGCTCATCTGGAAGTGTGGTTTGGCTGGACGTGGCTACGCTACTCCGCTGTCGATAGTCTGTGATGTGCTGGAGCCCCGCCCACATGCGCCGAGGGTCTGAGGTGGAATAGTAGCCCTCCAGCTTCTGTCTGTACTGTCTTTTGGCCTCCCGTATGGACCTCCTCAGGTCATACCTGGCCTTTTTGTAGTCCTCAGCGGTGCCCATGACAAGTGCAGTCGAACGAGCACGTAGCTTAGCCCTTACATCACAGTTACATATGGCGTAATCCATACACTGCCTCCGTGTTACGTCATAGAAACAGCACCATTGCGTCACGTCCTGGTAAGCTGTGAAAAGACCTTCACAGAAAAAGCATCACCATAATAAATTGTAATAAATAGGGTGCACAATATAATTTTTCCACAACTGTATGTGTATGTACAGAAAAAGCAAATAAACTGAGGCACTTGTTAATCACACTGAAGCACATACAAAAATATTTTTAAAAAATCAAACCCTTTGACTTTTATTTACTCATACAAAGTGCAAATCAAGCGTTTATAAAAATAAAAAAGTAAATCAATGAGCATTTTTAACGTAAATGCTACAATTGAAATTTCAGTAAACAGTGCGCTGCTGCAATAGAACCTACAGTAGGACAGTGTGATATTTTCTTGCATGTTTTTCTTCATAAATTGAAAGAGAACACTTTATTTTAATATGCCAATTGGTTTTTGCTTGCTATGTCACGCTTTTGTGTCCCCTTTCAGGAGAATGACCCATAAATAAATACACGATATAGACAAAGCAATAACAATAACCACACTTCTCACCAATAGACCTGTATTATTAGTGATGTTGCATATGTACAAAATATGTGCCTAATACACTTGCATCTATGCTTTTAATCTTTCACTTTGTTTACATTTGGTTTAGGATTTTTGTGTTTTTTGTTTTGTCTTGAGTATATTGAATGAATGAATGGTCATTCATTATTACTACGGTAATTATTAAAAGACATACATTTATCTATACTTAAAGATCATGTGTTGCAGCTAATTATGTTGTACACGTGATCAATATTGCCTCCAATATGGTCTTCGTTTTACTTTGAAAGCTCTGGCTTCCGGGACGACTTCCGGAATGTGTGATCTTAACTTTACGGACGTCAGTGAAGTCAGTCACAGACAAGGACACTAAAGTTAAACTAAACAGGTAAATATATTGTTGCGACTCGCATCCACTTCCGTAGTATGCCTTGCGTGGGTTTGGCCATGATGGTGAGCAGAATGAAGAAACATAGCACTGTACCCATGTCCTCCGCACACTGCCCAACCATTAATTGCTCTAATAACACCAGATTTGTCATTTTCCAAGTTCCCCAAAAACAAAGACAGGTATGTGTCATAAAAATGTTGCAGATTTATAACACTTGTTGCAAATACACACGACATTGGACGACACTTAAAGTGTATGCTGTGTGGTACTCTCACATTGTACATACATACATACTGTACATACATGCATGCACTGTACACTGTTTTGATGCCTAGCCCCGCCCACCTCTCTTGCTCACCATCATGGACTTGTACTCCATAGCGAAACTACACTCTGTTCCATTCTTTTGCGCTGGACACGCAGCCCTCTTTTAACACTACTGTCTAACACTAGTGTCCCTTGTCTGAGAGTTGTAGAGTGTCGTTCGAAGTAAACATGAATACTTTGAGTTTCAGAGACTGTCAGGTGAGTGATGGAATTTGGGTAAAGAAATTGAGTTTTTTGTGACATGTTAACGTTTTGGAATAGAAAATGGTAATTTATTCGTAAATTATAATCACGATGGTTAGATATATTGGCTAGTGGTGGCTAACTGAAGCTTTCTGAAGCAATGAATTTTGCATTGAAAAGGGGTTCTTTATTGGAGCTTTTTAACATAGGGCTCTTTAGTGGACCAAAGTGTGAAGAGCGATTTTAATCTACATCTTGAAATGAACTGCTCCAGTATGGTTCTACAGAGTTGAGTTAGCAGCTTATATTTGATAATATGTGACAATTGTGTCCTAAATTGGCTAAGTATTTGACCAAGTATTTTTTGGGGTAAAAAAACAAATAATGTTTGTTTGATTAATCAGTAATTTTGATCTGTAAACATGTACCATGGTGACCATTTGTAAACATAATAGATTTAAAAAACATACATAGTAATGTACAACACTATTGTATAATAGCTTACTTGAGCTGTGAGGTCCCTGCCTCCATGTACTCCATGTGTAATCAATCAGTGTAATCAATCTGGGAGTAGAAGTGCTTATGAACTGGAAATATTGCCCTACGGCAGAATGTCCTCGCTTCCTCGCAGGCTCCATCCCTATCGCCATCAAAACAGTAAAACTCACCTCAAATCTCACCCATGATTCATTTGCTTATAAACCATTGACTCAAGCGGGAAGCAGTGACGTACCAAACGGAGCTTCGGGTGTCATTTATCTCGTGAACTCCGGCCAAAGGAATCAAGCGTCGACACAGTGCTTTGGAACGACTGCATTGTTTATTTTTGACACATGCGCCGGAGCTTCAGCTTTAGAAGGACCATCATGATATTGGCTTAAGTTATTGTTGATTTTGTTACATTAGTTCACATTGTTAATTGAAGTTTTTATGACTGAATCTTAACTTTTGTGCCTTTTTCCCCCCAGGCTTGGAAGGCTGAGGGTCTTCCATTGTCCACCAGCAGTAATGAAGCTTGCAAACTCTATGATGCTAGTCTCACTCAGGTAGGGCAATCACACACACACGAGCGATACCAACGTACTGTAGCAGGGTTAAAGGGTCACAACAGTGTGATGTGTGGTGTCATAAAGTGTTGCTTTGTTTGTCATAAAGGACATTCTGACTCTGATGTTATTGCAACAACACAGTAACAGTCTGGCTCTTTGAGGTGATTGCAACAGGTTATTGTATCCTGGTTGTGGTGGTGTACCTGGAAGACAATGTGGTGCACGGTGCGTCGCCTGCCCAGCACAATGACTGCCTCTCCAGTGTGCTTAAAGGGATAGTTCCGATTTTTTGACATGAAGTTGTTTGACATCCCCATCAGCAGTGCACGACAGCAACAGTGACTTACCCCCCAATTGGTCCCGTTTGTCCATTTCGCGACGAGGAACATTGGACCGCTTAGTTGCTGGGTCCATTTAAGTAAAGACTTAGGTCCATTTAAGTAAAGAGTTTGGTTTGTCAAAACAATATGCGTCCAAAAGAGAAAGACATTTGCATCACAAAAATGCCTCCTCAAAAAAATTTGACCTCACAAAACGCTTGGTGTTGTATTTATCTCCCACCGTATCCCTGCACACTGTTGCCTGTGCATTCATGTGTATGTGATGAAGACGCTTGTGGTAATGCCACTCTTCTTCCGCGATGGAGCGCCTCGGCCATCTTGTTTACATATGTGTTCCACAGCGGAAGAAGATGCGAGCGTCTTCATCACATACACATGAATGCACAGGTGACAGTGCGCAGGCATACGATATGTATCTCTACGGCATTCAACTCTGCGGACAGACCACCGGCTCGGGTCACAAGCTTCTGCACCTCTCTTCAGGCGGTTCGAGCAACTGCAGGCGCATAATTTCACCACACAATTTATACCTGGCAGGGACAATGTTTGGCAGACTTGCCTCACCAATGGTAAGACGGGCCCAATCCCATCCCCACCTTAGCAGACTTAATAATTATTGTCCTGCTGCAGAATTCAAGTTGGTTTTAGCCTGAGGTCACAAACAGATGGCCAGACATTCTCCTTTGGGATTTTTTGGACAGCAGAATTCATGGTTATAACAGCAAGTCTTCCAGGTCCCCAAATAACCCCAGGCCATCACACTACCACCACCATATTTTTCTGTTGGTATGATGTTCTTTTTGTGAAATGCAGCACTACTTTTATGCCAGATGTAATGGAACACACACCTTCCAAAAAGTTAAACTTTTGTCTCGTCAGACCACAGAGTATTTTCCCAAAGGTCTTGGGGATCATCAACATGTTTTCTGACAAAATTGAGGCAAAGGTTAACGTTTTTTTTGTTGAGCAGTGGTTTTTCACTTGGAACTCTGCCATGCAGGCCGTTTTTGCCCAGTGTCTTTCTTACGGTGGAGTCATGAACACTGACCTTAACTGAGGCAAGTGAGGCCTGCGGTTCTTTGGATGTTGTTGTAGGGTCTTTTGTGACCTCTTGGATGAGTCGTCGCTCCGCTTTTGTGGTAATTTTGAGCCACTCCTGGGAGGGTTCACCCCAGTTCCATGTTTTTGCCATTTGTGGATAATGGCTCGCGCTATGGTTCCCTGGGGTGTCAGCAATCACTTTTTCACACAGGGCCATTTTTTTCTCCCGTAATAAAAACAAGTTTCATTTAAAAACTGCATTTTGTGTTCAGTTGTGTTGTCATTGACTAATATTTACATTGGTTTGATGATCGGAAACATTTAAGTGTGACAAACATGCAAAAAATAGGAAATCAGAAATCACACCACTGTATTTCAACTTTGCTATGAATTTCTTACATTGCTATTTTCAACCAGTATATGAATGTCAAACCATTCAACTTGAATATAAATGTTATAAGGTTTCTTTTTACAGGAGTACATGTTCACAAAAGATGATTTACTTTGAAAAGTAATACACCTGGTTTGCTGCCTCGATGCTGGTGTAAGCCAGGGGTGACCATTATGTCGATGGTGAGTTACCAGTAGATCGCCAAGGTAGTTTGGGTCAATCGTAAACGACACTTTGTAGATGGTGTAGGACATCAGTCAGCTGACATTAAGCTCCTCTACTGATTCGCTCTTGCAGCCCCGTTGCGTTTCAAGCTACACACGAAGATGCAACTTTGATCTTTATTATTGTGATTACGGATAAACTAACTTAGTGGTAAGATGCTTATTATATCTATGACAAAAGTTATCTACTCACTTGAAGCGGCTAGTTATGTAGAAAAAAGTGGATTGTTTGATGATTGATGGCTTTGCTTCGCATCATGAACTCTACTACAGAAACCAGTGTTTTCTACACGTCCGCTTCTTCAACTATTATTTCATGATGAAATGGAAAATGTGCCCATTGCTTTTGAATATGTTGCCTTGAGCATTGTTTTTTGCATAATCATTTTCATTTCTTGTATATCGGTAATGTTTGATCGCAAATGCGAACCGGATGTAATACATGAACTGTCTCCTAATGAACGTTACAACAGCTACTTTGTCTGACGTATTATCAGTATTGAGGTTATGTACACAACTACAGAGGAATTATGTGTAATTGTCTTTATTGCCATATTGAATATAATTACGATATCAACTACTTTGATTACCTGTAATCTTTGAAAATGTGAATGTGAAATACTAATCATTAATATTTACAATAGTATTTCAAAGTTTACAGTTAGATGTTATATGTTTTATGGGAAGCGGTAGATCATTTTGACTTGGATCTTGAAAAAGTGCGTGCACCCCTG